>NC_143520.1:41436092-41788592 GCF_031878675.1 Megascapheus bottae | reverse complement strand
ACATGATAAAGTCCAGGTGCCATCTGTTGCTTGCCTTTGACAATTCCTACTGTTCCTCTCCACCCCCTTCTGCTTTTTAACTATCCAGGCATCTTTCAGTATTTCCAAAGCACCAAGATCTATCTCTTCTGCAGGACATTTGTTCAAGCTTTTGCTGGACTGAGCATATTTACTTCCTTCTTTACCTTGCTAGCTGTTAGTCCTCCATTCTATCTCAGCTTCATTATCTCTTCATTTCCCAAGATGAAAACTGGTCCTACATTCTTGGCTATGCCTCTTACCTGTTCTTTTCCTTGTTTGCCACAGTTTGCAATTGCGAATTTGTTTGTGGGTTTACTTAATTGCCATCTTCAAGTTCTCCTGTGCTGTAAGCTCCAGGAGGCCTAGTATGGTGGCTATACCATGGAGGAAACAGTGTAGGTCAGGGCTGTGCTGTGTGAGGAATGAATTCTACTTCCTCCAGCAGTAGCTGCAGCTCCCTTCCTGGGCTCCTCATCTGTGCATAATAAGAATGTTTATGTGCAAAGCATCACCTATATACAATTCTAGATCACAGCTTAGCCACGAAGGAAGTGCGAGGTTCTCAAACTGTAGCTTGTCAGAAACAGCTGGGGCTGGAGGGGGGGGCACCTTGTCAAAACACAGCTTGTTCAGCTGGTCCCCACATTGTGTGTGCCTGGGCTGGAGTTTGAGATTTATGTCTCTCATGAGTTCCCACGTGATACCCTTGCTGTTGATATGGATTCCACTGATTAAGAGAAGACCACAGTGAAGGACACTGATTAAGAGAGAATGTGGGTGAGCAAACCGATTTATGCTTAACAATGCACGAGGTCTGTCAGCTGGTGGGATACCAACTATGATATAAAGGTGAGAAGAAAAGCGGAATGCTCCGCATGAGTCTGTCTGCCCTCTCCTCTCTGTGTTAGACTGGGATGTGCTCTGTTTCTTCTTTTGTGGTTCAGAGGTAGGATGTAGAGGCCGAGGAGGGTGGAGTAGCAGGCCTGAAAGATGGGGGAATCAATGGATAGATCTCCTTGCAGGGAACAATTTTGGATGACAGTTCCTTCTGCTCTTGTTTCCTCTAGTCTTTGGAATGGATTTTTCTGTTATTTTGTGTCTCTCATGGCTTACGGAAAGCCATGTGACAGCCTTTAGGCCATAGAGCCTCTCCTGCATAGTCTTCTTATCTGTCTCTGAGATATTCTCCTTTGCTGTCATGGTTTTTCTTCATGGAATCTGTGTGACTCTTCAAGCTGTCTCTCCTGGAAGAGATTGTGTCATTGAGACACATTTAGCCTTGGAGTGTCGTCTATCCAAGCTTGATGTTACTCAGGTAAGTTGTTTTGTTCAAACTTTTCTTGTTCTATTAAACGAGAGTGGAGAGCTGTGAGATATGGAGGACTCGTGTCCAAAGGCTTGGGCCGTGTGACTCTGACTAGGAACAGGTCATTGCATTCTGCCAAAGCTCAGTGCCTTTTCTGCATGGGAACTCATGCTACCCACCTCTTAGAGTTTATGGGAAGAAAAAAAAATGTTTGTGAAGACAGAACCCAAAGTCTGCAGCTAATCATATAACAAAGTTAATGTCTTGGTTTTGCTAGAAATGTCATCGTTCTGCAAGATGTTAAAGTTAAGGGAAGCTTATATTTTTTCCTACTGTGGTGCAGAAGCTCTAGTATTTCTCCTTTCCTTCCCCTTTTCTCCCTCTTTCCTGCCTGTCTTCCCTGCTTAGTGAGTCTCTGGTGGTGGAAATGTGAAATCACTGAAGCATGACAAGGTTGCTCAGCCAAAAGGCAACTGGTGCTTTGTACTGTGTTACATCAAGACAGTCATACTTTTAATTACATGTTGACAGCAAACTGTCCTGGGATGGTGACTATTTTTAAAATTTTGGTCCTAGGGCTTGAACTGAGGGTCTAGGTTCTGTCTCTAGCTGTTTGTTTTGAGCCATAGCTCCACGTGTGTGTGTGTGTGTAACTGAAGATAAATCCCTTGGATTTTACTCCCCCGCTGGGTGCACGTCCTTCAATTTTGGCCACCTGATAGCTAGAATTACAAGGGTGAATCACGGCTTTGGAATTTTTATAAAACACTTTGTTGTAAACAGTTAATTTAGATCAAACAGGCTGATTCTACCACTAGGAAGAAGTTTTGAGAGTAAGGTGGGGAGGATATAGGCTCAAGGTGAATACTACTTTAAGCTCCTCTTCCATGTACTTGGAGATTGGTTGCTGTTGGGTGGCATGTCTTTTTAAAAGATTCTCCGTACTTATCTTGAAAATAACATTCTGGAGAAGTGTGGGATATGTGGTTCCTAAATTTTCTTGCCTGGGAAGTGAAGACAGCTTCCCAAGCTCTGAGAATGGAGATGGATTTACATCTACAAATCAGTAAACACACCTGCCTGCCTAATATGCTGGTACAGCCTATGGCAAATCTGTTTCCATGTCAAACACAGCCTGGTATGATTGAGGGGTCACTTGAGAGGAGTGGCTGATGCTGGTATCACTGTAGCTGGTGTGTGTAGGGGGGAAGGGGGAGTTGGAGCTGCCCCTGCCTCAACTGATGATAGTTTGTGTCCTGGCTGTGCCCCTTAGCTGGCTATTTTTAACTCTGTGCTTCGCTTCCTTCATGAGTGTTACAGATTGTAGCTCCTGACAGGGATTGGAATAAAGTTGGGAGGGCTTGAGATGCATCATCTGGCTGGTTTAGCAACCTTCTTCGAGATTCAGGTTGTGGCTCTGCTGTGGTCATTAGTGTCACCTGACACTTTGGGTGATCTCCAGACTTAATAGTTATAGCAAAGAACATCTTCGAGCCCCAGGGAAGGCAGGGTGAAGAAGAAAAGAGGATGTCTGGAGGTGGTGGGAGTTAAGGGGGCCTGGAGACCAGGGGCCCCACGACATCTGGGGACCGTCAATGGAGTGGCAGCACTTCAAGAGCTTCTAGGCCCCTGTGAAGGAGTTGCTGGTATAGAATCTGATAAGTCTTCCTTGGGTATGAAGCTGGAGGCAATAAATGGCTCTTCATACAGTGTAAGTGAACTCAGATAAATTCCTGTCCGCCCAGCCATAATCTGACCAGTGTGTTATCTGGGGCTTGAGGTATGTTAGGGAGCAAAGGGGAGAAAGTAATTTCTCACCTTCATGTAGTCTGGCCATGGCCTCAAGGATACATTTTTCTCATGAAAAATTGGTTACCTGGTAAATCATTTTAATATCTGAATGCTGGCCTCCTGCCCTCCAAGCCCTGCCAGCAGCCAAAGGACCAGAGGCTGTGATCCTCTCCTACATTGCTCTGGGCCTTGGCACTTCAGCTTGGAAGAGATGTGAGCTTGGAGGAGCCTCAGGATTTGGTTCTGACTTTACTTCAGAATTTGCAAAAACCTGCAAATTGGTCTGAAGGAGTTGAGTTTATTTGTCCTCTTACTAAGAGTGTGATCTTGGCTGCAATTGGCTGCTTTTTGGGGGGCTGTCAATATTTCATCTCCTTGGTGAGTATCCATTTCTAACCTTTGGATTTTTCTCACTGTTTGGGCTCTTATTTGTCAGAATGGCTTCAATCATACAGTTGTGTTAAAAAGTCCATACAGGAAACATAGGACTACGCTTATCTGCAAAGATTGTGTAAAATGTGTGATTTAATAAACCTTGTAAGGACATGTGTTCTTAATCAGTTTCTTCACAGCTTTGTTACTCTTGTGTGTGTGTGTGTGTGTGTGTGTGTGTGTGTGTGTGTGTGTGTGACATGTGTTCTTAATCAGTTTCTTCACAGCTTTGTTACTCTTGTGTGTGTGTGTGTGTGTGTGTGACGAGCATAAAGATATGAAGGTAGAATAGGGGTTAATGATGTGAAAATACTAGCGTAATAAATATTATGTGAAAATACTAGGATACTGAAAATGAGATGAAAATACCAAATATGATGTGCAAATACTAATGAATATGATTAGAATGAAAAACAATAAAATGAAATATAGCTAAAATACTTAAAGACGTATATCGTCAGTGCCATCATGTATCTAAGGGCATATGGCATAAGAGATAGAACTGTTAGAACAGGCATATGGCAATCACTGTGGAAACAGCCAGCACCCAGGTACACAACATAGAGTAATTTTAAATGTTTGAGAATCCAGACACCTGGCCATAGGAGATAGAGTAAGACAACAGCACACCCCTAGGCACAACCAATCAGAAGGAGACTTTGCTGGGTGTAATTAACCCGAATTGACATTTTAGGCTAGTGAGGATTAGCAAAGGAGCCAGAATGAGGAGCAGTACTTCTGCTGGCTTTAACCAACACTGTGGTTCGAGGACCTTTGGCCTGCAGAAACTGCTCCTTGCCTGAGAGGACCAATGAGGACCAAGACTCCTTGTGTAGCCCAGGAGCAGCTGCTGCCAACAACTGCCAACTCCAGCTTGTCAGTGAAGCAAGTGTCAGATAGCAGATTTCAGATTTGAGTCCCAGGCTCAGGCAACACTCTTCCCCCTCCCCCCCCAAAAAATACCTACCTTCTAGGGTTGTAGTCAGAATTTTAAACTCATTACTACTACTTGTTAAATCCTCACCACATTATAGTTATTAACTTAAATGGTCTACTCATTTAACTTGGGCAGTCCTTTTTGACTTTAGGACTAGGATGGTGGGTGTGCTGTACAGGCAGGATAGAATTAGGCAAGTTAGGACTACAATATAGTAACTGTGTTTAACTCTGCTGAGCTGTGTTAAGTCATATTACCTTCCTATTGATGAATTATTTTGCCTGCTCATGACAGGGGGGTTGGGCCTGGGCTCTGTCCCTAAGCTTTTTTACTCAAGGCTAATGTTCTACTTGAGCTCTTCTTAGGACTTTTTGTAGTTCTTTGGAGATAAGAGTCTTGAGGACTTTCTTGCCCCAGCTGGTTTTGAACCTTTATTGTCAGATCACAGCCTCCTGAGTAGTTAGGGTTACAGTTGTGAGTCACCAGCACCTGGCTTCTATGTAATTTTCTTGTCTGCATAGCTTGAGGATGTTGTGCTGGCAGTGAGGTTGTTGGCTGAAATGACTAGGCTTGGCTGAAGGACTTGAAGTGACTGGAAGCTAGGCGCATTGGTGTTTGTTGAGGTGAGAGGATCACTTGAGGCCAGCGTGGGTGATAGACAGACAGTGGTCTCCTAAAATAAACAGAATATGTCTGGAATGAGAAGTGACACTGTGTTTTGTCCTCTCTAGAGTGTTTGGGCTTCAATTCACTTAAAATCATATTGTGTAATTGCTACTGTGTGAGCTGTAGACTCAATCCTTTAGGTAGTCCTTTAGGTTGGTTTCCCTTTGACAGCTGAAAATTCAGTAATATTCAGACTTACCATGGTCTGCAATATGTAGAGGTGGCCCCAGAAGATTATATCACCCAGTGATGTTGGCATTTTGGTTTGTTAACTATGGTCTGGTCACCTAAGATTGAGATGGCCTGATGATGAATTTCTTAATGTTCTCTAGTTACTAAATGACACAAGACTGTTAAGTGGCACAGTGGCTGAGAGGTTGCTCCAAGGTATCACAGCTAGGATTTGAAGAGTAGAGATTTGAATACTAACTCCTGAACATGTGATGTCTGCTGTACTGCTTTGTCCTCTTCAGAAGACAATAAATAAGGAGATGGATTTATAGTGCTTAACTGTTACCCCTGTGACCCCATCAGCCCTGAGGGGTTAGATGCTTTTTTCCCCTGGTAAACATAATTAGCAAGGTTTACAGATGTTACTGTCCTGCAGACTGTGCATGTGTATTGAAGTAAGATGTCTTCATTGGTCTACATCTCTACTGGAGGACCTGTAAACTTAGGGACTTGAATGGAAACGACTATGGATTTGCCAAGTGTTTGTAGAGAACACTTGGATTGAAGTTTCTGTGTCTGAAATGCTCTTCAGAGATAGTCGAAGATGTTAGGCTCTATTTTAGGAACATTGACAGTTTGTATACCCAGGAAGGGAAGTGTCACAGAGTTAGTGAGTTATGGAATGGTAGATGGAGTTGAGTCTGGTGGGTCTATATGTATTGGCAGGGGTGGGATGGGGTGGGGAGGTGGTGTTACTGGGACTGGAGGAAAAAGATACAGTAGTCCTCCCTTAGGCCTATTAATGGGAGGGGAGCTGTCCTCGAATCTGGAGGTCTTAGCAGGCCAGGCTTGGATTTGGAGTTGGTGGTACATAAGCCTCCTGTAGAAGTAGAAAGGCTGAGTATGGTGCTGCTCCTGAGGTCACCTGGCAGATGCTCAGTAGTGGGTTAGGAAGGAAGAGGATGAGGCCAGCCAGTTAGAAAGCTGTGTGAATAATGCTGAGGTGAGAAGCAGAAACTTCACTGATAGGTTTGAACTCTCAGGGAGAACTGAGCATGTATCCAGCACTGGATGCTTTCATGGGCTCTGAGAAAACCACATTGTGTTCTTTCCCTATTCATTGCTCAGAAGGATGAATTGATCTGCATTATTTTATGTATGGAAAATTCTCCACTTTAGTTTGTGGTTCTCACTCTGTAACATTCCCTTCATCACTTATAAGAAGGCTGTAGTCTGATCTGAATACCATTAGGAGTCTTGGATTTGCCAGGAGTTTGCCAAGATGATATACAGGAGCTGGCAGTGGAGATGATGTTCTGCTATCAGGCCTGGATACATCACTGTTGAAAGTGTTGGCAGCCATAATGACTGGCTTATTGGTGGATGTGGAGTTTAGTGTTGGGCAATTGACCTATCTCAGACAGTAAGAGGTTATGAGGGTGGAGGGAGAAGTATCGGCACTGAATAACCATGAAAGAGATAAAATGTCATATGCAGAAAACATGGAGGCTTTAATAATCAAGGTCAGATTAGTAACCTTGTCTATTTGCTAAACGAGCCTCTTAGGTTGGTTTATTGCAACAGTAACCAATACTATTTTAGGATCCTAGAGTTTTCAAATCCTAGAAGTCTTGTTTTCTAAAACTTGAATTTTGTAACTGACAGTGATTTGCATGCATTACATATGTATGAGGTACAATGTGGAGTTTTGATACAGGTTTATTTTGTAGCCTGAAAATCTTCTAAAGAATTTCTTCTAAGGAGCCTGGCCTCTGGTCAGTATTATCAATAGAAGCTAGTCTTCTGTTCACTTTTAGAGAAGCAGGTGTGACTGGACATAGTGATTTTGAGTTGACTTCCTCACATTGGGATTGGTTTAAGTAATTAGAAATGAGAGCAAGGAGGAATTGTAGAGATTGGCTTCTTCGTTGAAGAGAGCTTTGGTGAGAATGTTCCATGGGGCATGATCCCCTGTGTGGATGGTGTTTGGGTGTCTTCTGAGCTGTGGTTAGATAGAGATGCCTTCTTTATGAATGGAAGAGCTTCTGATGGTTTTAGAATACCTCTTAGTTTTGATGCTTTCTAGTCCAGGGTGTTGATTCATTGCTTCATTTATAAAAGTTTGCCAAGTGACTTGTTGAAGGAATGTTGCTCCTTAAGGATGAGGCCTAAAGGCACACTGCAAGTATGACAACAGACTTTGAAAGTCTTAATTCTGTGGTGAAGATAACTCTGAGCTGGCCTGTAGCTACTCAAGAGGCTGAGATCTGAGGCTTAAAGTTCAAAGCCAGTGTCAGCAGAGGCAAGGAAACCTTTGAGACACTGATCTCCAGTTAACCAGCAGGAAGCTGAAATTTGAGGTGTGGTTCAAGTGATAAAGCACTGTGAGTGAAAAACTAAGCAAGAGTTCAAAGTCCTGAACTGAGTACTGGAAAGCAAGTATACACTAAAGACACTGTCTTCTTGCTGGTTGTTAAATATATAAGATGTACCCCTACAGTATCTATACCAGCATTGTTTAGTACAATTTTCTTTTTTTTGGGGGGGGAGCTGTGCTATTAAATATGGTAGCCATCAGGCATCCATAACCATTGAACTGGTAAGGTGGCTAGTACAATTAATTGAGGAGAACAAATTAGAAAATTTAATTGATTAGCTACAGTTGAAGTAGTGATTATTATATTAGACAGGAATGCTCTAGTCATTTAGAAATAGGAATTGTTCCAAGGCTTGAAGTTTTGATTGGATAGGCTTATTTGAGGGGAATCTGCAGACATAGGATATACTAATGGATATCAAAATTTAATAGATATCATTGTATTGGGAATTCCAAGAAAATCTTGGGAGGCTTGGAGTTAAAGTAGGAAGGGGGAGGTTTTCAGAGGAAGGTAGTATGCCTGTAGCTTTAGGTCTTCTGAAATACATAGTTGAAACATTTCTGTTACTTAACTTCTTAAGGAAATGGTGTAAAAGGGTATAGTTCATCTTTGAAAGTCAGGTAGAACTCCAAAGATGGAGGTCCTGTATAAATAGCAGTACCAGTCGTGCTAATGTGTGTGTTATCAAACACCAGCTTGGTCTTTGGACTAGGGTGGTTGCCTGATGGGGATTCTAGTTTTCACTTTTTCCCCACTAGTAAAGTTTAATCTTGGGACAATGCTCTTACCAGCAGATGCTCCAACTGAGTTATACCTACAACCCTGTTTTGTAGCTTTAAATAACCAGTACTGTGATTCACCTACTATATACTGCAGTTGAGATGATTTGCACATACCACCATGCCTTGCTTCCTCCATTGTGATGGAGTCTCATGAAATATTTTGCCCAACCTGGCCTTGAACCTTGATCTTTCTGATCTCAGCCTCTTGTGTAGCTAGGAATGGGCATGTACCACTGAGTTCAACTGAAAGGATTTTGTAAACTTTTTCTTGTCCCATTTTCTCCCTTCCCTCCCTCTTTTTCTATGTTGGCCTCAAATTACAGTACTCTTCCCATGGAGGGGGGATTATAGGTGTGAGTTACCACGCTTAGCTAGATTTTTGCTTTCTTTAAAAAAAATTTTGTTCCAGTCTTAGGGCTTGAATTTAGAGCCTGGACTCTGTCCTTCAGCTTTTTTTGCTCAAAGCAAATACTCTATCACTTGATCCACAGCTCCACTTTGGTAATTTTTGTAGCTACTTCAGATAAGAGTCTTTAGTAACTCAGGGGCTTTCCTGCCTAGGCTGGCTTTGAACTGTGACCCTCAGAACTCAGCTGAGCATCTAGGATTACAGATGTGACCCACCAGTGTTGAGCAGCTTTTTACTTTTTTAATCTAAGTCTGTATAATTAATGAATCTTGAGAACATTTTGGAACAATTTACCTGTAAATGAAGCAGAAGATGATAGTTAAATACAGGTCATCAAATTGAGCCACTTAGCTCTATGAGCCTCACTTTCTCCTTCTATATGATAATAGTGGTTCCTCGGAGATTATATCATCAGTGCCAATAAAGTAAGCAAGTGTATGGAATTATCTCATACTGCATGAGAATGAGTTCTTCTCTTTGCCCTCTTTTGAGGGCATCCAGTTCTGCACATGAATTTGCCTAGCACTTCTCCTCTGGATGATTTCAGGGAAGTTAAGGATAAGAGGCTATGATATACAAAGGACCCTTAGGAAATGGAGACTTGTACTATGAAGAGTCAGTCTGTGTTTTTAGTCAGCATTAGTTTATTGGTATATAGTATAATCTTCAAATTCCATCTGTTTTCCTCCCTATTTGGAAGAGCATTAGGTAGTTTACAGTTTGAATAGTTCATTTCTGGACATCAATATTCACATGGCACTTAGGGGCCTTCTAACAGCCAGATGCACGATCATTTTCATATGTGGGTTCTCTTTACTTGACTACGTGAGGTTGATTTAGTATAAGAACTGAGATTATCTCCCAGACATCATTAATTTCACTGTCCTTGTCCAGCGTAAATGTGAAATTAATCAGGAAACAAATTAATAACATGGCAATTTCACAATTCATCAGGAGACCTCCCAGAATGTATGAAATGACTTTTCCTGAATTAATAAGACACCTTCAAATTATGAAGGCATAGGAAAGGTTTTATTTACTTGGGAAATTCCCCTTGATGTTTCCTGCTTTGATAATTAGTCAAGGTAGATGATAGTGGTATCTGAGAACATTCTTTCTTGGGAGGTTACCTTAGGACCCATAGAAAACATTAAATTTCTCGTTTCTCCTTCATACACACTTCTTTTAGGTACATAAGAAAGCTACATAGTTGATGCATACTACGTATTTGTCAGTGGAAAAACATTTACCTGAAGACATGCAGTTTTGATCTCTGTTTACAGTAAACTAAATTTGATCATGAGTTTAATGCTTCCTTGTTATGAGATGTAGTATGACCAATTTCAAAGAATACATTATGGGAAAGACTAGTGTTATAATTATAAGTCTTTATTGTGGCTTTTAGGGAGGGTGATAAAGGACAAGCTTCTGTTGCTGAAGTGTTCCTGTAATTATATCAGAAATAAAAGGCAAGCAGCCACCTTCCATTAGGCTCCCTTCTAGTTAAGTGATTCCATAAGGTACTAAATGAATCATCCCTAGCCTCAGTATGAGGAATTAAAAATAGAAAGGAACGATTGATCCTATAGCAAGTTTTAAGGAACAGAAAAATTCTCGCTTATTGCATAAGCAAAACAAAATGAACTCATGGCCCAACCCACATGTCAACAGCTTATTGACTTGGCTCAACAAGCCTGCAAACTGTGATCACTGGGGTCCACCTGAATTTCAGATGGTATGGGTGAGGTTGGGAGTCTGGGGATTTCTATTCTCAGCTTTCAGAAGCAGTGGTGGTGTTGGTTCAGTTCTTAGACTTTGGGCAGAAGTTATTTCTGTTTAATTTCCTAGTGCCTGTTAAAAATAATTAAATTTTGAAGAAAATATTTCATTGGGGTAGGGAGCTGCAAAGGTTTTACAATGAGACTCTTGTTTGTGATTTAAGTTTATCTAGGCTTTCAACCATGTAAATGGTCTCCCAAGTAATATGTGATACGTTTGGTTGGCTGAAAATACTCCGTTTTCTCTAGTTGGTGATGGGTTCAGAAGTTTGGATATTTTTCTCCTTGATTCCACCTATCCAGGAATGGTCTGCAGGTCATTATATTCAAAGGTATTCTAGGTCCAAAGCTTGTCATACCTGACTGATAGAATAGCTGTAAGCAAAATGAAAGTGAGACTCACTGTCTCCCACTTCTTTCTGTGGTTCCAGAATACAAATTGATTCTAGAGCTGCTTTCTTGTAATCTGATTAACTTACCCTATTAAAGCCACAGCAGCCACAAGTAACATCACTGATGTTTGTAGAAGGCTTGCTGTCCCTCTGGCCATGGGCTGTGCTTGCTGTAGCTCAGGATCCCCTGCTGTCTGAATGGAATGTCAGGATGCCCTCTGTTTCAGGTATAAGAAAAAATAGGCCGCCAAGTCACTCCCAGAGCCTCTTGACTTCAAAGACTTTGGAGCTCTGTACTCCAGGCTAGCCATCTGAGTAAATATGGGTAGATATTTCATTGTATTTCAGGAAAGCTTTCTGTTGAGACTTGATGAAATGGAAAGGTACAACAGAGTTCCAAAGCACAAATGAGCCGACTCTGCTTGAAATGAGCAGGTTCTAAGTTCTGGTGCAAAAACCATTCCAGATCTATGTAATTTGACAAAATTTCACTCTATTTAGCTGTTTGGGCTAATTTCAGGTGGAAGCCAGTATTATGATTATGCAGGTGTGTCTGTATGGCCATTTGATGCATGAGAAAGACACATGAAGGATTTGAAGTTTATAAATGTAATCGTTTGGGGGGGTGTAAAAGGAGAGATGCTTTGGATAAGAGAGCAGAGATGGGACAAAACACTGGGCAAATATCTCAAATGCTTTTGTACATTGCCCAGCTCATAAAGTAGATTATTTTGTTTGCAGACCATTTATAATGTCTTGGATAGAAAACAGTGAGTGGAGTAAATTTTGGCTACTGTCACTGTGCCCTATGTTGCTTCCTTCCTCCTTTCCAAGATAAAAATGTACTGTCACAACCTTTACCTTTCACAGTTAAGTATAATTAAGAAAGGGAGGGAAATCAAAGCATAAGACTGAGAAGAAATTGAAAGAGCCTGTTTATGCTCTGAATAAGGGAAGAAGAAAGTTCCTCTTTCAACCCTTTCTATATCTAAAGGAAAGAGCTAGAAATGGCTGACACTTCTCATTAATGTAATCTTGTTGGCTCTGTAGGAAATGATATTGAAGATTACTGCACATTAAAGCTTTGCCAAGGATGGAATTGACTTCTTAGTGACTGAATTTTGCAAATGGCCACCATGAAGGGGTGGGGACCAGGAGTTTTCCTGTGACTCAGGAAATAGATACGGTTTCTAAAGTGAAATCAAGATGATATTTTCAGCCATCTTATTGTTTTGAGAAAGTAATACAGAATTTAAAACACCGGGGAGGTAAAGGGTAATGAATTTTTTTCTTTTACATATCATGAGCTATTTTTGGTATTTTTTTGTTGTTGTTTTGGTTTGGTTTTCAACCTGATACATAACTGGTAGAATTGATTATAATCTATGGGAAATTGGTCCCAGTACTTCTGGGAAACATCGTCATATAATGTCCCAAATGAGGTATTTATAAAAATAGCTACTCAAGAGGCTGAGATCTGAGGATCAAGGTTCAAACCCAGCCCAAAAGGACTTGAGACTCTTATCTCCAATTAACCTTTAGAAAATGGGAAGTGGGGCTTGGCTCAAGGATAGGGCAGTAGCCTTGTGCTGAAGAGCTCAGGGACAGCACCCAGGCCAGGTTCAAGCCTCATGACACCCCCGTCCCCCGAACACAAATACACCAAAAGTATGATGATTTCCTTAGCCTGTGTTTCTATTCATAAGTGAGTTGTTCTTGATAATCAAATGTTGGAGTATTTTAATAGTTTGAGCTTGAGAGGTTTGAACTTTGGCCTCATGCTTATTCACTTGCTCTCTCAACTGGGATTTCTACTTGTCCCATGTCTCCAGCCTGGCTTTTTGCTGGTTATTTTGGATATGGAGTCTTCTAGACTTTTCTGGGTGGATTGAGTTCTAACGTTGAGCCTCCAAAATCCATTCCATCTCAAAACTACCTCAGAGAAAAGCTAGTATAGAAATGGGACCAAATGGGAACCAACTTGTTCTCAACCTTCCAGTTGTTAATGTAGCTCAATAAATGTTTACCGTTTCCCGGAAACGGTAGATTGGGAATGATTTGTAGGTTCAGCCTGCTCTCTGAAGTTGCCCCAGTGCATACCCTTTGGTATGGCACAGATCTTGCTACACAGATGCAAACATTGGTACCATTCATATGCCACAGACCATATGAAAAAAGGACTTGGCTTGTTTTGGATTTAAAATATCTGAACTTTTTCCATTAAATTCTATAGCATGCTATTATGTGAAGTCATTAAAAATTGACGAGACATATGAGGTAGTACATGCCATATTATCTTTTAAAAATATTTTAAGGGGATGTACAGAGGGATTAGTTACACATAGTAGGGTAATAAGTAACTTTTTTCAAATGTTGTTACCCCTGCCTCATTTTTCTTACTTTTCCTCTCCCCCAATCCTTCCCCTGCCCAGTTGTAAAGTTCATTTCCAACGTAGTGCTTGTGAGGAATAGGTTCATACTTTGTCCTTTGTCTCACCATTTTGTTGTTCTCCTTCCCTTCCCCAAATCAGGTAAATGTATGTGTAAGACACAGGGTACCAAAATCAAATACAGTGAAACCAGGGGATAAACCCTAGGGGGAAAAATGAAAGAATAAAAGAAATAACATAGTACATTAGTAATAACAACAAAGAAAAACCTCTTATTTCCCTATCTTGGAATTCATTTCCATTAGCATCATATTACCTGTTTATATTTACATAGTTATTGAGCTATTGTGATCGAGGATTATCTTAGACCTATACTATTATAAATGAGGGAAACAATGGAGTCTTTTTTTGGGGGGGGGGCAGGGAGTTTCATGCTGTATTATCCTAGTACTCAGGACACAAAGGCAGAAGAGCATAAGTTTTGAGGCCAGCTTTTGCTGTGTGGCAAGAGCCTGTCTCAAAACAAAAAAAAAAAGAAAAAAAAAGATAGGCTAGTTTAAAAAAAAATTCACCAGGCAGTTTGAAAAGGATGACTATGGTGTGCTGGTTTCTTTCTGTTTTGGGGAGGGTGTTGGCGCCATGCCTCCAGTCCTTTTTGCTTTTTTTTTTTTTTTTTGCCATGAGTGGCTTGGATTATGATCCTCTTGATAACAGCATGTCACCACATGGTGAGATGGAATCTTGCATTTTTGCCCAGGTTGGCCAGGAACTGCAATCCTCCAGATCATCCTGCCTGTGTAAGTTGGGATGATAACGGGCACATGTGCTCAAGCTTTTGCTTGAGGCAGGAGTCTTTGTGCTGCTTGGCCAGGGCTACCCTCTAACTGCAGTCTTCCTGAACTCTGCCTCCCTGGTAGCTAAGAAAGCAGGCATGAGTCACAGGGTACTTTGTGTTTTTCCTTTACCTTCCTATTCAGCTCCTATTCAGTTTTTTAGTTCTGATATATCCCGTGAATATCACAAACATGATATACATAATTATATTAAACACTTAAATATATACATATATATGACCTGTTGGTGGACATTTTTCCCCTCATTTTTTCTTAATTATAAAGGTGCTACATGTGTTTCACCAAATTGAAACATAGTAATTTTATTTCTAAAATGGCTCTTTATTGCCTCTGGTTTTATTCTGGGGAGGCAGCTTCAAGTTCTGTGCCACATTTGAATTAACACACTTGTACACAGATTAGCTTTAGCTCATCTTTGAACCTTAGTAATGGAATGAATATGATTTAAAAATTGTGTATGTACAAGTCTGTGTGTGTTGTAATGTGGTCTGCTCTGGAATGCTTTGGGATTTGTGAAAATATTGATCTATTTCCTGTGACTTTGCACAAAGAACAATTTTTGTACAGATTCTCTATCTTTTCCAAAGATAGCCTGATTCCTGCTCTGAGCTAACAATGGATAGATGGATTTGGAACCTAAAAGTCAGGGCCTCTGGGTGTGGAAGTGATGGGGCCTTGGTGATAAAGACTTGGGGAAATGGTTGCCTCTTAAGTGGGTTCAAAAGATCCAAAGCAGATGAGAGGCCTCCATCAGAAAAAATGATAATCACCTCATTTGTAAGGAAATGGAAAGACTTAGAAAAAAATCTTAGGAAGTGAAGTAGGCCAGACCCAAAGAATCACAGGCTCCATGGTTTCCCTTACTTGTAATAATTAGAATATTTCTAGGATAGTCCTAGCAGAGGATCACATTGGCTCAATGGCTATGTACATATGACAGAAAAATTATGCTAATTGAAATGAATGCCAAGATAATTTTTTTTAATGTACTATGTAGTTATTTCTTTCTTTAGTTGCTTTTCCTTTGGTTTATCCCCTGCTGTCACTTTTTTATTTTGGTAACCCGTGTCTTGTATATATGATTTGGGGAAGGGAAGGGAAATAGCAAAATGGTGAGACAAAGGAGGAAGTATGAACCAATGCAACAGTGATACTCGTAAGACCCTATTTTGGAAATAAATTTTTACAATTTGTAGGGGAGGAAAAGTAGGAGAAACGAAGGGGAGGGGGGGTAACGATGTCTGACAAGAAATGTACTTACTACATAAATAAGGTAACTGTAACCCTTCTATATATCACATTTACAACAAAACAAAATAAAATCCAAAGCAGAATTCAGACAAGTTCTTGCTAAACTGTCTCCAGTGGATCAGGCCTTAAAGATCAGTGGATCAGGCCTGTGTTTTCAGGAACAATTCTCATTCTACAGGGGACATTGGAGACTCAGGCTATATGCGTAATATAATAAGCGAATATTTATCCTGGCTAAACTGAGACTTATGTTGTCACCGTTAGAAGAGAGGACCAAGAAATCGGGTCAGATGGACCATTTTAGAGCCATCAGTGGGTACAGCTATGACTTAGTGTCACGCCTGTGATTCCCAACTTCAGCCATCTGGTTAAGACTGTAAGATGGAATTGATCTTTTATGTACCTTAGGAAAGAATATCTTACCTGCATAGAATTAGCAAAGTGACTTTACCAGAGGGCAGTTCTATTACCTCATTCAGTCATTGCCAAATACAAATTTTAGTTTGATTGCTCCTTAATCTTAATGTCACATTTACTACAAGTTTGGCCTGACACCCCAACATTTGTGATGGGAAGCAGGATTTTCATATAGCATAAGCTTTGAACGTGGTCTACGTTGAGGAATTATTGCTCAGATTATAATATCTGCCTCCAACTAGTATGATATTTTATGGAGGAAGCAGTTTGCTAAATACTTCGCTGTTTTCAGTTGCCTGATGTAAACCACTGCCTAGCCTGCCCTTGAGATTCAGTTAGCTTGGTAAACTTGGAGTGGAACATTTGGATTTCACAGCCTAATAGGATCTGGGCATCACGGTAATGGGGCCAACACAAGGAAACATGAAACAGTTCTAGTTCTTATTTCTTTAATGTATGTGGGACTTGGAACACAATTCATCTCTAACCACCTCCTAGGAGAAAAATACCTCAGCAACCCACATGCACATGAATGTCTTGATGTGAATGAAAGCATTCAAGTTAAAGCGGGGGGCGGGGGTGGATTTCAAGGTGGGGAAATCGGTGGCCATGTGACTTTGATCTGTGTCTTCTCTTTAGAGGTCACCTTGAGACTCTGACTTTCTGGGAGAAACCAGTGAAGCTGGAAATGTGATCTTTGGAACCGCAGAGGGATTTTGAATAAAGTCAACTTTCCTCCAAACTATAGCATGCCTGTTTAATCTCCCTTTGCTTGTCCCCATATGCTCATGTGAGGTCTGCTTGATGGGAAAGTGACATGTCAGATTTGACACTGAACAACGTGTCATGTTGATGAAACTGGATTAGTGATAGCTGATATGGCGTCATTCTCTGATCTCCAAGGGTTGCTAGGTTTGGCACTAAGAGTGGCAGGCTGGCCATGGGAGGCCAGGTTTAAGTCTACAATCCTTGCTCTCTGGTTGCTGGGCCTTCTACTTGCAGATGAGTATCTTTGTTTACTTGGCTGCAGTTTCTTTCTTTTTTTTTTCTTGGCAGTATCTGTACCTCCCTCCTGTTCTTGGTGCTACACTGTGTGGGCTTCACAGCCTTCATGAAGCAGGCAGACGTGTTGGCATCATGTGGAACTCGTGGATGTTGTCTGCCACTAAATACGTTGTCATTTTTCCTCTATTTACATGCCATGCCTTGTCTTTGGGGTTGGGGGTGGGTCTTGGCTCCTTGGGGAATAATTACTGAAAGAGCAGCTGTCAGTCAGCCTGCCCCAAAGCCTTCAAGTTGGGTTGTTGTCAGCCTATTGTTGGAGGACTTCCCAAAGCAGCAGACTTTGCTGTCATTGACATTTATACACTTAAAAGCCACATCATGGGTGACATTACATTTCTCATCACCGTTTAAATGACCTTCAGCTTATAAAGTATGTGGCCTCTGTATATGTGGATAGCCCTGAGTTGGGAGAAGAGTTGAGCCTTTCTTGAAGATGAAGTGGCTTGCCATCTCCCTGTGACCCGCTGTAAGTATAGGTCTCTTCTCAGTGGCAGTCAGCTTTGTCCTCTTGGTACCTGAGAAGTCGGCTTACCAAGAGTTGATTTGGGGCACCGTTTTGAAGGTTGTCTGGTCAGTTGGCCCCATTCCTTTTGGGTGTAGTGCTATGGTAAGGCAACCCATACAGTGGTCAACATAATGAAAAACATATGGGGAGTGAGTGGGATCCCACAGTCCCTGTTGAGGGCACAACTCCAGTGACCTGAAGACCTCCACCTAGGTCCTGTCTCTTAGAGGTTCCATCACTTTCTAGAAGTATCACAAGCAGGGATCAAACCCTTAATCCTCAGTCCTTTATAGGGTACATTCTACGTCTAGACTATAGAAGGTAAATTGTCCTGGATTTAGGCTTTGGTTTCTGTGTGATTGTGTGAAGTTGGTATAAATCATGGGAGAAGGGTGTACTATTATCTTAGACTGAGTGACTGACAACCACAGAGTGTGTAACAAGGGAGGGTAAGCCTGAGAGAGGGCCTCTTTGTGCGACTAGTGGCTAGCAGGTGGCAGCAGAGGAGCAAACTGAAGGAGCATAACCATCTTTTCACAATGAAAAGGCTTCATTCCATTTGATTTTGATCTGGGTAGTTCAGTCATTAAAATTCATGACTGAAAACAGTCTAGATTATGGGATTACAGCCAGGCATGGTTGTACACACTTGTAACCCCAGCAACTTGGGATGCTGCTGTAGAAGAGTAGTAAATTTGAGGCCAAATTGGGCTACATAGGAAGAGCCTATCTCAAAATAAAGGGGATGATAATGTAGCTCAATGTAAATCCTTCCAAAGCTATGGATTTAATTCCCAGTAACACACACAGGCACACATTCATACACATATATACACTAGCACTATGTTCTGGTTCAATTAACAATCTGAGACAGGAAAGGGCATAGATGGCAGGTATTAACAACAAAACATCTGTGTTGCCTGGGCTCAGATTTCTTCCTGTGGTTTCCTACATCTTGGTAATACCTTATGAAGTTCCAGTGCCTGGCCTTCACTATGTCGTATGTGTGGAGTTGGGCAAAAACTGGCCTCTCAGCAAGGTTCTCTGACTCAGCCTCTTAGAGCTCACATTCAGATTACTCAATCAGTAGTCACTGTCCATAGACAGAATGGCTTGGTGGGCTTCTGAACCTAGAGCAAGGTGGGGCTGTAGACTAGTCATGGCTTTCTTACTAAGCCGATCTTGGACCTGCAGAACTGGTTTTTTCACTAGAAGTGAAGAGGACAAGCCCTCTTCCTCTATTGTACAAGGTCAGGAGTACTTCCAAACAGCATCAGACATTTGTACTTTGACTTTACTTGGTTGGGGAAGAAAAAAGTATTTAAAAGATCCTGATGAGCACACAGATTTAGGATAGATTTCCCTCTGTATTCTTTACATTTTGGATCTTGCAGATGTTAATGAAATTATATATATCGTTTGAGAGGTACTTGTTTTGGCTTATGTTAAAATTAGTGGGCTTTGGCATGAGGAATTTGTAAATAATACTGTTGGCCTGGGACAGACAGCTAGGTCAGTTATTGTTACTGCTGTCTATTTTTCTTCCAGTTAAAAGGGTGTGTGTCTTAACACTCATCTCCAGCTACTCCTGGTAGGAGTTAATTCTATGGCTGCTACCTGGCTGAGCTCATTCTATCACTACATTTTGTTTCCCATAATACTTCATGCTTGATATGGAAGATGAATCACTTTGAAAATCACCTCTGAGTTGTCCCTGGGCTGGTGGCGAGTTTTTCTCTGTGTTGTCAGGCAAGAGGCGAAGACTGCTTTACATGGCCTCTCCAGATTTCAGTGAGGGACGGACAGCATTTGTTGGACAAGCTGAGGTGCTTTTAATTAAACTGAGTAAGGCATGCTGACCATTTTACTGAATGCCTCTGGTTGTTTTCTGGGTATACAGTCCTGTGTTACTGGAGTTCAAACGTGTATTGGACAACTAATTGTTCACTTAAGTCTTAGTTTCTATCGGAGCCACAAGATGGCTGATAGGATTTGTCACACACAGCACAGAAAAGGCTGTGTGCCTCAAGGACCCAGTTGACAGGAAAGGAAAAGGAGCCTGTGGAGTTGGGGGAAGAGGTATAGCTTATAAGAACATAGGAGATACAGAAAGAGGAAAGGGGGTGCAGTAACCTCAGGGATTTGGTTAAGATTTGGGACCACTTGAGTAGGCTAAGAATCAAGACAAATTGGAAAGAAATTACACATGGGTACTTAAAAAAAAATGAGGCAAGCATGCAGTGCATGCCTATAATCTCAACACTGGAAGCTAGAGACAGGAAAATGGGAATTTGAGGCTGGCCTGGGCTATCCAGTGAGCACCTGTCAAAAATGGAAACAAAGTAAAAGCAACAGAAAGAGAAAATACTTGTAAAATGAAATGGAAAAAAATGTTTAGATTCAAAGACATTACTCTAGGAAATTGTTAGTTTGTGAAACACTTTTTCTGCCACTTTACCACTTGTCTCTTCATAGGCTAGAAACACTATATGGACTGGCATTGGCCTGTGGATCCTCTTTTGAGTGGCACTGACTTGGGACAGGTGGAGCTGAACTCTTTCTGTGCCTATGCTCTGAGAGACCCACCCTGCCCCTTCAGATTCTGATTTTGCAATGAAACTGGTGGCTGGTTACTAGGTCATTGTTGTGCAGGTAGTATTCAGAGGACCTAGAGCAGTTGCTTGCTCCTGAGCCCCTTGCTCAAGTGGGTTTAATTATGAAGGGATGTGTGGGGGAATTCGCTCATAGTATAGGTCCTTGATCACCTTGACCAGAGGCCCGCCATGCCTTTGAGCTCATTTGTAAGACATCTAGTGCAGTTGTTCTCTTCTATAACGAATGTATTTGTATATGTTGATAATTGTTGATATTGTCTGTCCTTTCATTCCTTTCTCTCTCCTTTTTCTTTCCCCCTTCCCCTTTCCCCCACTCTTCTTCCTTCCTTTCCCCCTCATTCCCCTTCTGTCCCCCTTTGTTCTTCCTAATCCTGGAGCTTGAACTTCGATCTGGACATGGTTCCTGAGATTTTTAGCTCAAGGCTAGCACTCCATCACTCGGGTCAGAGCTCTACTTCTGGCTTTTTGATGCTTAATTGGAGCTAAGAATCTCATGGACTTTCCTGCCCAGGCTGCCTCTGAACCTTGATCCTCAGATCTCAGCCTGAGTAGCTAGGAGTACTAGTTTTTTTTTGTTTGTTTTTGTTTTTTTTTTTTTTTTTGCCAGTTGGGGCTTGGACTCAGGGCCTGAGCCACTGTCCTTGGGCTTTATTAAGCCTAGAGCTCTACCACTTGAGCATCAGCACCACTTCTGGCTTTTTTCTATGTATGTGGTACCGAGGAATCGAACCTGGGTCTTTGTGCATGCTAGGCAAGCACTCTACCACTAGGCCAAACTCCTGGCCCCCTAGTTTTTCTTAATTCATAATTTTCTTGGTTGTGGGAGACATGGCCCTTGTGAGAAGTTTATTGACCCACGTTAAAAAATGCCCATGACCATTTACCCAACCATCCAGAAAAAAGGACATACTAAATCCACTAGCACAACAATGTTCATTGCAGCACTATTCACCATAGCAAAGATATGGATGTCCCTCAGTTGATGAGTGGATCAACAAGTTGTGGTATTAGTACACAATGGAATTCTATGCTGCTGTCAGAAAGAATGACATAGCCCCATTTGTTAGGAAATGGAAAGACTTAGAAAAAATCATATTAAGTGAAGTAAGCCAGACTCAAGGGAACTTAGGCTCAATGGTTTCCCTCATTCGTCATAATCAGTAGAAACCTTGGGCTCTACTAGCAGAGATCTGCAATAGAGCAAAATCTTGATACATAAGGACATATAATGTGAAGCTAATTGAAAGGACCTCCAGGATATTGAAACAAAAGCCATGTAATGAATGATTGTTGTCCTTAATGTACTATGTTATCTCTCATCTCCTTTGCTGTCCCTTGGTTATCTCATATTGTTATAGTATCTCACTTTGTTATCTGATATATTGAATTTATTTGTATTTGGATATTTGAAATTTGATAGGGAGGGGGGAAAACCAAGACGTGTGGGGGGTGTGGGGGGGAGGAAAATGGATACCAAGACATGTAAAAGGGTATCAATGTATGTGAATTAATGCACCTTCTATCTGGCAAATATCATGTAACCCTTTTACTAATTACAATAATAAAAAAATGCCCATGACTTGGACTTTTGTTGTTGTTACTGGTGGTAGAATTGAGGGTTTTGCACTGTGAGGCAGGTACTCTTACCACTTGAGCTACCCTCTAGCCCTTTTTTCTCTTTATTTTTTGGAGACTAGGGCTTCATGTTTTTTACCTAGGTTGTTCTAGACTGTTCTGGCCTAAAGTAAAGGTCTTGTGAACTTTTTGCCAGATACAAAGATAGGCACTGCTTGTGCTCACACCTCCATGGCCTCCATGTTACTCTCCAGTAATTCATTTTTTTTTGACAAGTTTAGCAATTTTTTATTGTAATTAATAGAGGGGTTACAGTTATATTGGCCAGATAGAGGTGCATTACTTCACACACATTGATACCCCTTCTCATGTTTTTGTTCCCATTTCCCTTCCCCCCATCCTCTCCCCTCCCCTCATTTTGTTTCCCCCCCTTCTCTTTCCTATTTGCAGTAATTCCTTCTAGCCTATTGGATCAGGGAGCAGACTGTGGAACTGGGTACCAGGAAAGTCTTAATGACCAGGCCTGGAGCTGTTGGTGTTACTTTCTATTCCCATTCCATTGTCTACAACACTACAACCTCCCTGGTTGGGAATATAGTGCAGCTGTGTGCCCTGGAAGAAGACTACCTAGATTTGGATGCATAGCTGGCATTTCCCTGATCTGCCCTTTCTGTTTGATTCGTTTACCAGAATTGTAGTCACCAGAATTGTATTCATGATTCCATTCTTTTATCTAAACTATCTCATTTATGCATCTCTCCTGCCCAAGCATGTTTATGGTTAAATGTGACATTTTTATGTACTGAGGGGGAAAAAAAAACAATGGAAGTTGGAAGAGAATGAAAGTTGCCTCGGAATTAATGGCTGGTGATCATGCAGCCCTGCCATCAGCAGCTTGGAATCGCTGATGCCAACTGTGAAACTGAATTGGCCATATGCCATAGGCTGCATTTGGATTTTTTCAAATCAAGGTATTCATGAATTGAGCTTAATGCTTAGTCTTTAAAAAGCAAATGGCCCTTAAGTGGAGGGGAACCATGGTTTTAGGGGCAGCCAGGAAGGAGCCTATGTTGAACAGTGACAGAGGTAATGTAATTTGATAAAAAGCTGACAAAGTGGTAATATCTTGGTAAGTATGCCTTTTCTCCCTTTCCTGCACTAGTGCATTACATACAGAGCAAAACCTTTTGTCTGAGATTTCAGAAACCTGCAAATCAGAAGAGATGAGATTCTGAGAGGGTGAGTTGCAGGGGGTAGAAAGAGAGGAGGATGCTTACTAGAACTTGCTGGGCAGAGTCTTGTAGATCTAGTGTTTAGCAGGGTATCATTCAGGGGCCAGTCAAAAAAGGGAGGTTAAGCATTTCACACAGAGCTACTCCAAAAAAGAGCATTCTTTTCAGTTAAGGAATGGAAGAGATGATGTACCAAAAGGAATAGATTTCTACAAATGTGTAGAAATTTGTAACCCCAAGAAGATATTGGCGCATGAGACTGCAGAGGATATTTGATGGTATTCTCAGAAAGGGACAGTTTTAGTCTAGAGAGCTGTGTCCCTGGAGAAGGAAGATACCCTTGGCTGATAAGGAGTAGAAAGTGCTCTGACTTCGTCCCTTTTCTTACCTTTCCATAAGCCAACACCAGGGGGAACTCTTTTTAGCTAGAGAGCTTGGGCCAGATGGTTTCCTGGGACAAGCTGCAAGAGGTCAGTCTCTGATAGAGTGGATTTGAGGAATGACATGGGAATGCTATTCCTGGGTAAAAACACTGAGCAAGAGATTGCATTAGGAAAGGACACTTGATTTCTGGTTCCTTTTACCCTTTTCAACTTGCCTTATGCTATGATTCTCTGCTACCCTCTGTATAATACCTTTTTCCTGTCCCATACCTTATTTTACTCATTTGGCTCTTGAGTAGTATGTGGGGGGTTGTCGATTTTGTTTTGGTCTGTATTCGTTAAATCGTTAAGCTACTGTGAGAGCAGACAGCATCTTCATTATTAGTAGGTTGTTGTATTTCCAAAGCTTGTCTCCTGACTGAAATATGTAATCACCAAAGGAAAGTGGGACTTTGAGAAGATGCCTGGTGCTCACCATCCCAAATCCAACAGGGGCTTCAGCTCTTTGGTTGTACATTGTATTCTTACATATGGCCAGTGCCATCCTTGTCCTGTTTTTGTTTTTTTTTTTAGTTAATGTTTTGATGACTTTGTTGCTTAGAGTGACCACAAGCATAGTGGTAAAGCCCAAGAAGGCTTTGGTGGATCTTAGGGCCAGATGGGCTCAAGATAAGCTTCATTCAGCCAAGGGTTAGTGCTGTTGGCTATTCCATGTCAAGTCAATAATGTAAGGTATCTTCAAAGAGAAGCCCATGGAAAATCAAGGTATATGTCACAACGAGATTTTCTATCAGTTAAAAATGTTGTGACTATTTCTTAGGAACAATAGTTCAGTGCGCACTTACTCACTGTCACAGCGACTAGTAGAACAAAATGTCTCCAGTACCTCAAAGCTGCTGTTCTATTCAGGCAAGTAGCGAATGGAGTTGGCCCGAGGTCAGCAAGTGGGGTTGAATCTAGTTGACTGCCTCCCCTCCTCCTCCTCCCCCATTCTCTTTTCCACCCTTCAGAATGTGCGGTGTGTGTTACTAAAACCCATCCTGGAGCTGTGACTAAAACTCTTGGTAAGGCTGGTAGTTGGGTCTGGCCCATGATAGAGCTTATGCTGCAATAACAGCAATAGTTGACGCGTGTGTGAAAACTGCCAAGCGTGTTGTGTTGATTCGCTTGGTCACACTGCGAAACACATTGCCCTCTATTTTGTAAGTAAGAACAAGGTTCTTGGAGGCCATGATTTGGTGAGGGCTAGAGAGACAAGAGACAGCAAACATGGGTCCCTTACTATTTCCTCTTGGATCATGAGTTTTCTTTGTTCTTGTGGGGATGGAGGGAGGGGCATGCCTCTCTGGCTGCTGCTACTCACTGATAGAAAGCATATGGAAAGTTAAGAGTCATGTGTAAAATTTGCGATTTCAAGGTAGAGAATACACATTTTTTCTTTTTTTCATATATTTTTATTGTAATTAATAGAAGGGTTACATTATATTTACCAGATAGAAGGTGCATTCACATACATTGATACCCTTTCTCATGTCTTGGTCCCCATTTCCCTCCCCCTACTCCCACCCCTATCCAATTTCAAATAACCAAATACAAATATATCTAATACACATTTTTTCTTAACTATTCATTTCCACGTTTATCACAAATCTTTCATCAGACAGAATAACCTCTTAGATGTTCATTTTTAATTGCTTAATTTTTTTCCCTGTTCATTAGGGAAGTCTTTGAAGGGCAAGATAATTGGAGAGGGCTTCTGATATTTTTTCGGTGGTATACTCTTCTCCCTCAACATTTCCTGCTTTACTTCTCTAGCTTCCCCTGTGTATGTAAATGGACTTGGTGGATTAAAAAAAAAGTGCATGTTAAGTGCTATTGTATGTGTTAAGTGCTATTAAAAAAAAGACCTCTCAAGAGGCTAACAATCCTTTTGTAAGACTGCCAAAGGTGTTTTCAAATTGATTCTCCTCTCATGAGCTACAAATGTCTCAGGCATTAATAGGTTTTGGTGGAGGTTTGGAAAGTTCCTGGCCTCTACTAGGGGAGAGGTTAGAGACACTTGTGAAGCATCCTATAATGCACAGGGCAGCCCCACAAATAAGAACAATCCATTTCAACCCATCAATTCTGTTGAACATGAGAAGCCCTACTGTATTCCGGCACAGCACTGGAAGGACCTTCTTAGTGTCCAGTACAAAATCCTTTGTATCTGAAAAATAGAATCTTCTGTCTTCCAAAGTTTTTGTTTACCTGGTTCTTGGTTCTCGTACCTCTGGTTGTGCCATAACTGCCTCCTGTGGTTAGAATGGTGAGAACAGTCCTTGCTAGGTACTTGCCATAAGGAACACAGTGTTGTTTGAGACTTAAAAAAAGGATGAAGCTGATTTCAGTCTGCTTTTATGCTCTTTAAATGTGTGGGAAATTGTGAACAAAGCAAGTGATCACTTCCTGAAAGCATAGATCTAAGTACTAAATAACTGTCATTGAGCCTCTAGTATGTACGCATATGTAATACAGAAGATCATACATGAAGATTTTTTTAATTGCTGCTAGTTTGGTTCTGGGGCTTGCACTTAGTGCCAGATGGCTGTTGCTGAACTTTTTTAATCCGTGGTTTGTGCCCTACCACTTAATTGGAGTTGAGTTTCTTGAATTTTTCCTGCCCAGGCTTGGCTTCAAACCACAATGCTTAGATCACAGCCTCCTGAGTTGCTAGGATTACAGACCTGAGCCCACTAGTGCCTGGCTGAATTTCAGACCTTTTCCTGGGCTACTGAAACGTGAGTTAAGATATTCTGTAGATGCTGGGTAGGGGCACCAGCCCTGTAGATCCTAGTTGAACATGAGGACATAGGGAGACAGCATAATGCTCCTTAGTGTGCTATGTTGTTTTGCTGTTGGTGGTATTAGGTAGTAGGTGTATTCAATGCTTTTTTTATTTAAAATTCTTTTAGCTTACAATAGATTTATCAGCATATAACCCTTTTAGTAGAATATATTTTTATTTAAAGAATTAACATTGATTTTTATATCGTATTTTAAATGTCATGTTTAATAAGCAAGTATTCAAAAAGGGAATTTCTATATACAGTCACTGGTACTTTATTTAGAACATAATTAAAATTAGGCTGAGGGTTTGAATGTCATAGATACATGTTAATCTATGTAATAAAACATGTCTATAGAGTCATAAGTTTTTATGTCTATGTAGTTGTGTTTATATTTCCAGTACAATGTCCATAGCATTATGTACACAAATATTGAGTCCTCGCTCTTGTACTGTTTGGATCTAATAGCCACATATTAAGGATACCATGCGCCTTTTGTTCCTTTGGTCAGTCACTGTATTGCAATAAACATTCAAAGTGCTGAGTTGCACAGTAGGCCGTGAAACATGGACATAGACTGTGGTCCATCCATAGTTTTGAGTACCTTCCTGACGGTTCAGAAGCATTGGAAGAAGACATATCTATTGGTAATCTACCAGATAATACCTATACTGAATATGGCACTGTTAGGATAGTAGATTTTAAAAAAAATGGAAAGCAGGCCCATGAAAGCAGTTATTGCTATTGATCTGGTCCACTTTTGGATATCATGTTGAAGTTGTGACCCAGTATGGTTTCTGTGAGGATGGACCATACTCTCTGCCTTCTACCTTCAATGTTTTAAGACTTTGTGATTTACTGATTGGAACAAAGATGTTGTGTATCGAACAAAGATGTGCACCTCATTAGTATAAGGGCATAGTAAATTGTCATAGTTTTAGACAGCAGTACCCAGATGGAGGAGCTGAGCGCCCAGTCTCCTTCTAGTCTGTTATCTTAACCCATCTCAAGCTAGCCTCTGATAGCAAAGGTGATTTTGGTGTGTTGTACAGTGGAGAGACCAACTTTAATACCCACTTTTTAAAATTCTAATTGAGACATAGAAAATGTTCCAAAAGATATCAGTTAAAGATAGCAGAGACTGTCAGATGATTCAGAATTCTTGGTCTTTGTCAGATACAGTTAATGAAAGCCTAGATCTACAATGTGGTAGAACTGAATATGGTTTCTTTTATAATGAAGAAAACCAGCCTAATTATAACATTGAGTTCTGGGATTTTACATGGGAGGAAATTGTATGGAATTAAGTTGATATAGGTACGATAGCGTTTATGTAGGTAGGATAGCAATCAAGTTCATTAGAAGCCTGAGTTACTCTGAGGTTAAAGTGTGGTCAATAAGCTAGATACACCATAGAGAAACATATAATTGGATTTAGCTGGAAACTACAGCAATGCAGACTTATTATACCAGAATGTTTTCTAAGTCTTTTTCTGTAGAAATTGAATAAATGGAGTGTTTAATAGTTGGCAGTTGAGATCACAGAGATTGAAAATTATCTTTTGCTGCTGAGGAAATTCAGTATTCTGGTAAGGTGCTCAGGAATGCTGCAAACTATTAAAATTTTCTATTAAAAATAAAAGAAAAAAACAAGCTTTCTCTACAATTACCATGCACGATCGGTTAGATTCTCATCTCCACATTTCTCTCTGGATCAGTTAGAGGCTTGCTCGCTCATGGGAAGTTGGGGCAGCCAACTTTGGAACTTGTCATGTCTCCTGTTGGAGTGTTGTGTGGGTAGCAGGCCACACAGGATGTGAGACACGTTTGCCAAACAGCTTCAGATGGTCCCAGCAGAGATGAAAACGAATGGTTCTAGCAAAATTGCTAAGTCAGGGATGTTGTCTCTGTGAAGCTGCTGTTTAGCTCATTTAATTTTTCTTGTCTCTGATTGGCTTTTTTTTTTTAACTGCCCCCCCCCCTGCAGTGATTTCTTCTCTAATTAAAACTAGAAAGAATCTTCATATGCCTTGTTCTTTGCATCTAGTTGCTGCCAAAATCTCCCTTGCCTTGGCCCTTTTTTTTTTTGTCCTTTCATTTTCATACTTGGAGAAGCAAAAGGTACAAATGAAATCAGTTCTGAGATTTGAGTTATGTTATTACTAGGTGTCAGGGCTTCTCAAGGCCACTCTTTGATTACAGGATGATGTTGAGTCTTGCTAGGAGATCCCTGGCCCTAACTGCATTCCTGTGCTTTTCCAGCCCTGCCCACTAGGAAAAATATGCCTTAGATAGCAAGTGGTATCTGCCTTGTCCTGTGCTTTTTTCCCTGCAGGGGTTATCCTCCCGGTGACTGACCATCAAAGGTCTCTGCAGCCTTTCTTGGCAGAGGAGCCATTCTTGATAAGAAACGTTTCTTTTGAATTTTTGCCATGAGGTGTGCATGTACACACAGCTGTATGGGAACACCATTGTGTGCTCAGTAGGCCTGAACAGATACACGTGGAAGCAATGTGTCCATTCCTCTTTTATGGATAGCTATATCCGAGCTCTTCCTCACCACTTGGAAATCAAGGATCATGTCTGCTTGTTAGCACACACTCGGGGGTCCCAAAATGTCTGCCTGCAAGACGGAAAAGTCTATTCTGTGCTTCACTTGTATTCATGAAGCCTTGAGTGTGTGGGGAGAAGCTTGTCCTGCAGCCCTGCGGACAGTGAAGTTGAAACATGCGATGGTGCAGGAATTCTGCCTTTTCCAGTCCCCATCCTGCCTCCTTGGTTTTCAACTGATGTGAGCTTTGTATCAGTGAAGGTGCTGATTAGAGTTCATGTCTCAGGAAAGAAGCTTGACATTGATGTAGGAACACATCAGCAGTCAGCCAGGTAATCAACATCAACAAAAAATAAAGGAAACTTAAGGAGTGTGGCTATATAAAGGCAACATTAATTATCATCTTTAAGGGAACTAATTGCCATTCTTACATGATTACTAATCAGCTCAACAAAAGCCTTATCTTGTTTCTGTATCTGCACTGATAGTGTGAATCTTACCCTAGTTTTCAAGCTCTACAATCACATCAGAACATTGTGGATTCACCGCCCTGCCCTGCACCTCTCCACTTTACAGAAAAGGAAATTCGGTGGTGCACTAAAACTTTTTCGATATGGAATTTTTTTTCCTAACTAGCTTGGATTTTTAATCACTTTTTCTGCCAATGAGTGCCAACAGATGGCAAAATGAATATCCAAGGAAAAAAACAGACCCTGAGGGAAAGTGAGTATAGTTAACCTGCCCCAGTGCTGTGCTCTCAGAGCTAACTTCCTGAGCTGCAGTTCCAGGCCTGTAATTCTGTCATTGGAAAGTACATAGTCTCCTGTAAGGATATTGGGATGTGACTATTGTGAGAACAGATGGGAGCAAGTGGGGATAGAGGGGGGTTTGGTGGCCAGGAGTTGTAGACCTGTCCTCTAGAGAAGCATCTTTGGAACCCTGGCACCTCTACTGTGTGACTTTGGACAAGTTCCTTCACCTTCTTGTACTTTAGTGCTTTCCTCTGTAAAATGGGAATGATTGAAGCCCCCATCCTTTAAAGGTGTTGTAAAGACTGGGCTCCTATGGTAGAAGGTTTTAGAACTGTCAGAGACAGGAAATCCTTTAAACATCTCAGCTGTTGCTAACTTAAGTGGGAGAAAGTTTCTACTCATTTAACAGCAGCCATGTTTTTACAAGTGAAAGTCGGTGTTTCTTGGCCCTGGGTGTGGACCAGTGGACAGCATTTAACTGGAAAGTGGGAGAGGAGCTATCGTGGCACCTGATGATGTTACTCAGTAAAGTTCTGTACCCATCTAGAACTAGTACAGATCCCATTAATACAGACCCCATCAGTTACAATCTAGACTCCAACAATACTATTTCCTCTTCCCTTTAAAGTGCTAGTAGGTATCCACAGGGAGTGCATGGCTAGCCAAATACCAGACTAACAATAACTGACTGTATCTCTCTTGTTCAGTAGCTGGCAATGGCATTTAGATTATATAGTCAGAATTTACATTTAATGAAGCCATGAGTGCCAGGCATGGCCACCTCTGTTTTCTCTGCAAGAGAATATTGCAGTCTCAATGACGATGAGTGTGTGTGTGTGTGTGTGTGTGTGTGTGTGTGTGTGTGTGTATTTTTTTTTTTTTTTTGCAGTCCTGGGGCTTGAACTCAGGGCCGGAGCACTACCCCTGGACACTTTTTGCTCAAGGCTAGCGCTTTGCCACGTGAGGCACAGCACCGCTTCTGGCTTTTTCTGAGTATGTGGTACCAAGGAATCGAACCCTGGGCTTTGTGCATGCTACATGAGCACTGTACCACTAGGCTATGCTCCCCACCCCAATGATGAATGTTTGTAACGGGAGGCTGTCTACCATTTGATTCCTGGCTAGCAGGTGAGACAGATGTACTTAAACAGTGGCTTATTCTTCAGGGCATTTGCCTTTAGGGTAGAAAAAAGTGATCTGAAGGAAAACAGGCTTCCCTCAATCAGCTGGTCTTCTCTATCCCGCATAGAGGGATGTTGTAGAAGGATGAGTGTTACATGCTTTCTCATGTAGAGAGCCACCCTTCACCTGTGCCAGCTCTGCACTTGAAGATGTTGGATGAGAATCTGGTTTTGGACACCAGGCCGAACATTCCCTTGATAATTTTATTCTGTGTCTTGGAGATGAGTACTCACTTTTTAGAATACAAGCTGATTTCAGAAATGTGTTTTAGAAACTGCTCTTTGATGCTGTGTGTGAGTATAGTAAGTTGCTGAAGCAAGTCCCAAACTATCTTAATGGTGACCAGAGATACCTTTCTTTTTGAGCACATCTGAAATGTGCTTAATGGACGCAGGGTGGTATCTTGTGTCTGGTCAGGCATCCTTTCTGCTTTCTCCATTTCATGTGCTTGCTTCAGAAGACTTAAGGTTAGAGGGTTGTCACTCTATGGTAGGGTCTTTTCTTTGGCCCCTCTTATCCCAGTTCTAAGGGAATGGTCACCTCCATGTTCTTTGGCTTCTGCAGTAAATGAGGTTTGTAGCCTCTCTTTTCCCCCCATTTATATTCCACTGTTTACTTATGTACATCTCACAGCACATCTCACAGCACATGTTGGTCCCTACAATTACAGACAGAATGATTCCAGAGATATTTATTTTATCTTAAGAATTTGTAGTCTTCTGTTCCCTGCCTTACTATAATTTCTGTGGTATAATGTTACCCAGAAGGGCATATGAGGCTCTTATCTAGTTAAAATCCAAATAGTTTAAAAGTACCCTGACTAGTTAAGAGTTCACAGGAGACCCATTACTTCTAAATCATTCGTTTTTTTTTGTGGTTAGAATTTGTAACAAAAAAATTGCCATTTTAATTATTTTCAAAGGCACAGTTCAAATGTACAGTGGTATACCTACTAACATCACTGCCACCCCACTCTTCTGAAAAAAATTGTCATTTTTTCCAAATATTTGATGGGTACAGAATTTTCACATTTCCTCAGCCCAGCACCCATCCTATGATTCTACATGTTTGTGAAGGCGTGTGTGTGTGTGTGTGTGTGTTTCTGAGCATCATTGTAGATGAGATTGGTATCAAATTTACAATCCTCCCACCTCAACTTCCTGAATGCTGGGTGTATAGTAATGTTCCACTAGCTAAGCTAGGGCCCATATAAACATTCATGTATATTGTAGCCTATATCGAGAATTTCATTGCTTTTGAAAGCTGAATGACATTCCTTTGCATGTGTACATTGGCTTCTGTATATTCATAAGTAGGTAGGTGCCTGGGTGATTGCTGCCTTCTGACTATAATGTTGCTGTGAATATTGTGAAATTACCTTGGAACAGCAGGAAGTTCTAGAAGTAGAACTTAAAGATTCTATATACTTTTATTTTGCTTGTTTTAACATGAACTTGCAAAAACTTCTACTTGTTGTGCTTTTTGTGCGATTAGTCTGACTGGGCAAATAGTTACTTGCTAAAGTAATAATAATCTCAGGCCACTTTTTGCCAGTAGGAACTAGGACTAATGTGAAATGCTAAAACATCCATGTTTTAGGACTTATAGTGCATTGCTTAGGAGAATAACAAGTGGTGGTGCAGAGTCTATGTATATTCATTTCCAGCAATCTCTTTGCTACTCATTAATCTGATAAATTTTGCTCATTCTTAAGTTAATTTACAGTGGGGTAAAACATTTCACCATCTTGTGCCTCAGTTTACCCGTATATGCAGTGGGGTTATAGATATAGCTCAACTTTAAACAAATAAGTCATCAGTCTACTAAAATATGTAATCAGAACAGTGCTTGGAAATATTAAGGGTACAATAAGTGTTGTGGTTGTGGTTTTTGTTAGTAATTTGCAGTTCATTTGCAAGCACAGTTAATAATAAAATCCGGACAATAGAAAGTTTGAGGACATCTCGCTTGCTGTCCCTTGGTTATCTCATATTGTTACAGCATCTCACTTTGTTATCTGATATATTGGATATATTTGTATTTGGTTATTTGAAATTGGATAGGGAAGGGGGGGGAAACAAGATGAGGGGTGGGGGTGGGGGGAAGGGAAATGAGGACCAAGACATGAGAAAGGGTATCAATGTATGTAAATTAATGCACCTTCTATCTGGTGAATATAATGTAACCCTTCTATTAATTACAATAAAAATATATGAAAGAAAAGTTTGAGAACATGGGTATATTTAGGCACTGACATTTTGCAGTAGGGAATATGATGTGAAAGAAATTTAGGAATATGTATAAAAACCTAATTTTTCAGGTATTTAGAAATATATTTTCAGATATTTCTAAGGAAATACATGAAATTGTAGAGCTGAGATGTATCCCAGAGTTCAGAAAGGGAGAGCACTTGCTTAACACACACTGGATTCAGTCACCAGCACTGACCACACAGTAAGTGCATTTAATAATGCTTGCTGGGTGTGGTGGAGCATGCCTTACAACTGGACTTCTCTAGAGGCTGTGGCAATTGCTGATTGCCATTTTTGAGATCAGGTGCCATTTTGAAATCTGGCTGGGGCAACTTAACAAGACACCCTGTATCAGAAAAGGAAGACATAAATGATGTAGAAGTAAAAGACTGTTTACGGCCTTAATTATATGTGTGCACGCGCTTGTGTATGCATGTGTGTGCATGCATGAGTATGTGTGTGCATATGCATGAGTGTGTGTGAGCATGCTTGCTTGCTGGTCCTGGACTTGAACTCTGGTTGTGGGCAGTGTCTGTGAGCTGTTTTCTCAAGACTAGCACTCTATCACTTGAGCTTTATAGTTAGTTTTATATAAAGCTTTATAGCTTTATATTTGGAGATGTCTCACATTTTTCCTTCCCCAGCTGGCTTTGAACTGAGATTCTCAAATCTTAGCCTCAGGATTATGGGTGTGAGTCACGGGCACCCAGCATTTTTTTTTTTTTTGCCAGTCCTGAGGCTTGAACTCAGGGCCTGGGAAGTGTCTCTGAGCCACTTTTGCTCAAGGCTTTACCAATTGAACCACAGTGCCACTTCCAGCCTTTGCTGTTTATATGATACTGAGGAATCAAACTGAGGCTTTATGCATGCTAGGCAACATTTTACCACTAAGCCACATTCCCAGCTCCGGTACTCCTAACTTTGTAGAGTATACATTGGATTCTTGACTGAATTCTCCCCTTCTGTTCATTTTTATTTGTGTACCCTTTTTTTCTTGATCATACCCACCCTTTTCGAGTACCCACTTTCTGTTTATTTGGCAAACTTTTGAATTTGCCTTTCTAAGGAATTACACAATTTGAGTTCTTCTTGAAGCTACCATTTTTCAGTAAATGCATTTATATGCACTTCCCTACCACCCACCATGTTTACGTATAAGTTTATAAGCTAAATCTAGCTTCCACATTTGAGAATAAATTAACTACCTAATTGTGGGGGATTACTTAAGCAAAATGTCATTGTATGTGCAGTGCATTGCAGTACTAGCCTTGCATTGAAATTGTGGTTAAATGTATCATGACAATTGTGGTTAAATGTATCAGGACATGTTTAAAATGTGTAAAGATAAAAGTCAGGTGATAAGCCAAGTGTAATATTCTGTGACATAGGTATAGAGAATGTAACTATATACAAGGAGCATAGATTTACACATAATATCTTTTCACATATATGGAGATATATGTGGAGAGATTTCATATTGGATCTTACCAATGTATATCTGCCGGTGGCAGAGTGAATGGCTTTTAAAACTTAGGTGTTTCCAGTCATATTTTGGCACTGATCAAGTATTATGTTTTTATGGGAGAGGAAAAAGAAATACCTTTCATGGAGCTGGGAGTTTGGCCTAGTGGTAGAGTGCCTGTGTAGCATCCACGAAGACCCGGGTTCAATTCCTCGGTACCACATACATAGCAAAAAGCTGGAAGTGGTGTTGTGGCTCAAGTGGTAGAGCTTGAGAAAAGTCCAAGGCAGTGCTCAGGCCCTGAGCTCAAACACCACAACTGGCAAAAAATAAAATAAAAATAAATAAATAAAAAAGACAGAAGAAATTCGAAAGAAAAAAGAAAAAAATATCTTTCATTTGGCTATAGAAGGTGATAGTTGGTTAATTGCAGTTCCAAGAGATTCCTCAGGGATTCCCACTACCCAGAGATTGGCTGGCCACAATGACTGGCCTTATGTCCAGACTGTGGTGGACATATCCCCACGGTCTTCTGCTGGGCCTCTGTGAAGTTCTGGCCTGGTGTGTGGGAGTCCCCCCAGCCTGGTGTCCAGGGACCCAAGTGGCAGTCAGTCTTCTCACATGTCTGAAGTCTTTGTGGTTTTTTAGGAGTTTCTGGCTCAGACCCTGTGAGGTTTTGCTGCGAGAGCATTTAATCACTCGTGATGAAAGCTGGCTTCTGTTGGATCTCATTTTTGGATCTTACTTTTTAGTCTCATTAAATGTCCCTGGCATGCCTAATGGAGACATTTATGTCTTTGGAGTTTTGTGCATAAAAATTTAAAAGGGTAAAAATAAAGTTGCTTACTGTTCAGAACTGATTCTGAGCAATATATCTTCTGCTGGACATGGATGCCAGCTGGTATCGTGCCTCCTGCTGGGTTAATGACTAGACCTTGACATGCTCTTGAATACTCTGTGCACCTTTACCACAAAACTCTGCTTTTGCCAATTTGCATTTGCTTTTCTCCCCATCTTTAAATTTCTTTTCAGAAAGAGGTGATGCTTTCTGGAATAACTGCCCATGAGTTAAATTTGGTTACTAGTGTTAAAAATATGGATCTAGAAATAAAAATCCATTATTTCAATTTCAGAGAAAAGTGAATTTGATAGAGATGTCTATGGCAATAGCTTTAAGACACCCACTTCTGTGCCAGGGGAAGTAGAAAGCTTACGGATACTAGTTTGAGGACAATCAGAAAAAAATGGTGCTTGTGACTGCAGTAATACCATAGCATGTTTTCAAGTATTCCTTCTTGTCACTGACAATGAACTACATCCCCAGGCCCTGGAGGTTATATACAGCAACTTAGTATGAGTGAATTTTTTTCCAGGTTAATGAGGTCAGGTGTGAAGTCAGGTGTTGAACATCACGATGATATCACAAGTGGAAAATTCAAGGTTTTAGATTTTGGAACATTGTGGATTTGGATTTTCATGTTTGAAAGTGATAAGAACTGCCTTTCTCCTTGGATTGAAGGCTTGCTCAAGTTTGATGTCCCGTAGTAGTTGTGCGGGCTACAGAAGTCCCACCTACCTTCAAATCCTCTGATCTCACAGAATCCCAAGGCTCTGTGAAGTACTCGGCGTTGGTTATATAATCTCTAGGACATAAACCACCCTTCAAAATATTATTGTGAAGGCTTTGGATTCCTCTAGGTCCCAGTTGCTCATTTATCACAGATCCAAGAGGGTGACTTCAAACTGAATTAATAGATATTATGCTAGACTTCAATCTTTGTTAGTCCTGAACAAATACAATATCAATTCCCATCTGCCTTTTACACTTAAACCTACTTCAAGTATGCATTTTCTGTTCTGGCGAAGGACTATTCAGAGGTTCTGAAAATCTTATTTCAGTCTGAACATTGTATATTTCTTTTATCCTCTTAAATTGGAGTGCAATTTCCTAGAAGTTATGCTAAATTAGAGGGAAGAAAGACTGACAAATTTTAGCCTGGAGTAAAGATATACCTTATAATACCTCAAATTTACCTCTCACATGAGATGTAGCATGTAGTTTTATAATTTATGTAGGTAGTGCTGTTTTCAAGTACCTAGTGAAATGGGTCCCCTTTAGTCTGACTCATGTTTGAACTCCTACCACCCTTGTACAACTGAATCCTACAGTTCAATTTTCCCAGAGCCTTTTTAATGTCTATAGTCAGTATTTTATGCCAGTTACGTTCAGGCATGTTTGTGTGAAGTGTTGAGTCAAACTTCTGAATATGCTAGGAGGTAGCATTTTCCATAGTATTGTTAAGATAATAAGTAGATTGTCTTCTTCTACACGAGGGTCATGAAGTTTAAGTCTTGCTGTGTCCATGAATTACATGTCGAGCAAATCACTTAAAGTATCTGAGCATCCAGATACATTAAAAGCGCTCTTGAAGGTCACTCCTTTAAAATGCTCTGACTGTAGGAATTACATGTCTGCCTTATATTTTGGCAGTCACAGAATAAAAAGATAATCCTCATGAAATTAAGTTTTTTTCCTAAAGGAATCATTTGAGGAAGTTGGCTATCAGCTCCTAGTTATTCCTGTAGACACAGGTTCCTTGAAATCCCAAATTTCTCATTCTTCTAGTTAATGCCTTGTGTCCAAAATTATAAGCAAGTAAACAAGTAGAAATTTAAGTACAAGTACAAAAAATTAAGTGCAAAATATTCAGCTATCTTAGTGGCTGATATATTCTTGGTGTTTGAGTTACTGTATTTTTTTCCCCTTTATTGAAAAGAGATGGTTTTAGGTTGCTCAGGCTGTAGTAAAGGGTATGTAAGTGTATGTGGTGCAATTTTTAATCTTAGAATACCCAAAGGAGCTTTTAAATGAAGCTTAATGTGTTAGTGTTCTCATTATAGTTAGGTAGGATCTATGTTCAAAGCAAAATGATCAGATTTGTTAGTGAACTTGCCGATTATTTTTCTATTAGGTGCAAAATTGGTTTTCCATTAGGCAATAAATGATAATTGATGCTTGGATATGTATCTTGAGCCCTACTTCTATACTTTGCTTCCTATTTTAATGGGATAAGTTGTAATAGCTTAAGGGGAATGTGTGTGCTTAGTTTTTGTTAATTCGTAAGATTTATCTTAGAAACTCTGAAGTTTCAACTATTTAAGAAATTACTCATAAGACCTATCTACAAATCTCATTCATTAATTCATCAAGGATTCTTACTGTGCCTGGTACTGAAATACATGTGGGTGCAGGGAATAAGGTCAGAGATAGAAAAATGAACATGCAGTTCTTGCCATTAAAAATCTGTGCAGTCTGCTGATTTTACAGGTACACAGAATAAAATGTACTTCAGTCCATGTTGTTTTTTTTGCCAAAGTTTTCCATGCCCTTAGGAGCTTTTTATAGGTTAACTTGACATTGATGTTGAGGAATTTTCTAGGTCATCCAAGGCCCTCCAGATAGCGGGAACAACATTAGCATTAGCAAGGTGACACTAGGCAAGTTTCAAAAATTCAAATATATGACAGACTGGTGGACACTGAATTTGAAACGTGGTTTGAGGCATTGAGAGGCTCTTTATTTTGTAGATTCTATCACTTACAATTTGAGTTTTGGATTAGACAGATATCTTTAAATCTTGTAACTTGCTGTCCCTCTGAAAGCAAGATAAATCACTCCTCCTGCTCAGATGTTACAAAACTATGGCCTCTTGATGAGCAGTCTTAACCATATTCCATGTAGTTTAAATCCTGTGTGAAGACTAATTTCAGCCATCTAACAGAAACCAAATAAGGAGGTAAAGTTCAGTTTCATATTGTTTCTAAATTCACTGTCATTTTAAAATACTTGTGCAAAGGAGTTTTAAGTCGGCATGTCACTTTGTGTAAAATACCTTCTGAGCAGGATCACTCCTTCTCTTAATGTCTCCTCAATGTCTAGGGAGCCAGGCTTCTTCCAACTCTTGTTCTGCCATCTGTAACTATTGTTATATTCCTTTTGTCTGGCCTCAGATAGGGGAGGGAACAGGATGGAAAGATCGGAAAAAGGTGGGGACAACTCAAGTTACACATCTTCTATTCATATCCCTTTGGGCATAATTGAATCACATTGCCAAACTGGCTATCAGAGATACCTGGAAAGTCTGTGTGGCTATCGCCACATGCTGTGTTAACTTTAATTCCACTGGAGGAGAAAATGGCTTCTGGAAACAGTACAACCCTATTTGGATTTTGGAAGCTATTTGATAGCTAGAAGTAAAACATTCTTGAAGACACAAATAGTCAAGAACAGGCTAACGGTAGATTCAGGGCTTTTTATAGGGAAGAATTAACAAAGTGTAAAAGTTATATCTGCTTCTCCATAGTCTATGAGGATAGCAACTTAGCTTCCAGTTGTCATTTGCAAACTTCATGTTAGGCTGCTCACATGCATGGTGGAACATGCACACTTTAGTCCCAAGCTCCTGCTCAGCTCTGCAGCTTACCAGCATTCTGACCGAACATGATTCAGAATTACAAAGCAACTGATAGCAAAGCTCCAAAATGTAGAAGATACCTTTCTGAGTTGAGTTGAGCCTAACTAGATAGACGGCTTGGTTTTCTGGGACCATCTGTGACCCTAGCCATGGTGGCTGAGTTCATAGGATCTTTGGAGGATTTGAGGAAAGCAATTGGTCAACTTAAAGTTCTGTTGGTATAGGTGACCCTATTCACACACTTGCCACATTTCTTGTTAAAGAAACTTCTAGTCCTGCCTGCTGATCCAAATCATCTGGAGGAAAAGCTGGTTGAATATGTCGGTCTTTGTATTGGTGTTAGGCATATGTCCAATGTGGATTAAATGAATTAAATGATGGCTCAGGTTTGAGGACCACTGCTTTGCCATCTTCCTCTTACTTTAAACTCTTGACAACTGGATCATGTCTTCCCTTTCACTGAAAGGATTTCTTTTTTTTCATATATTTTTTATTGTAATTAATAGAAGGGTTACATGATATTTGCCAGATAGATGGTGCATTAATTCCCATACATTGATACCCTTTCACATGTCTTGGTCCCCATATCCCTCCCCCCACTCCCACCCCTCATCTTGTTTTCCCCTGTTCCCTATCCAATTTCAAATAACCAAATACAAATATATCCGATATATCAGGTAACAAAGTGAGGTACTGTAACAATATGAGATAACCAAGGGACAAGAAAAGAGATGAGAGATAACATAGTACCTTAAGAACAACGATCATTCATTATATGGCTTATATTTCTATATCCTAGAGATCCTTTCATTCAGCGTCCTACTATATGGCCTTTTGTATCAAGGTTTTGCTCTTCTATTATAGCATAACTTGTAAATGTTAGGAATTGGTTTGCTTCTGAGACTCAGCAAGTAGAAAGACAAAAATTTATTTTGTGAATGAATGGCATTTGTGTGCAGCTCCAAAGCTCCCTTGAAATGTTTTCATGTGGCCTATTAAGTTGTCTTGAAACATTTTGGTTAACAGAAGGTAAAAATTAGCACACCAGGAAATGTTGCATGTGTACTGTTTCAGAGAAATTAAATACTTTAATATCTTCCAAAATGGATGATAGATTTGAAAGTAAACATTAAGCTCCATTCTAGAGTTCTTACATTAAGCTATTATTTCTTAGGGAGATCTTTTCTGTGTAATTTGACTAAATTCTTAAGTATTCTCTTCCTTTCATGTTTTGATTATATATCTTTGCCTTCCTTCTTCTACTTCTCATAAGTGGCTAATGTTACTTGTTTGCTGATAGAACCCAGGAGCCTATGTAGCCAAGGAAACAAGTTCTTCCAGGATGAGGTTAGAGTATGGGTCAGTAAGGGCAGAGTGGTAAAACACTTGAGACTATTGATTGACTTAAAGCTACTCTTTTTGTGTTAACAAATAATTGTTGGTGACTTCTTGAGTTGTGGTATGAAAGGGCTTGCTTGCTCTTTTTATCTTGAGTAGACTATACCTCATTCTGTCATTGGCTCTGGACATGAAGCCTTAAATCTGTTTAAAAAAGCAGTGATTTTTTTTTTTCCATACCCTGTCCTGTATGCTGATTCTATAAATAATTGAGATCACTGTTACTCAGTGTTTCCTATTTGATCCAAATACTTCTTCTGTAGTTTAATGCTTGTAGTTATAATAGCATCCTTAGGGTTTATTTATGGATTATTTGCTTTTTCTCCCTCCAATATTATTTTGAGACTTAAGCTTTGGGAAGTTCCTTCTCAAAGCCTTCATTTGGGCAATTTCAGTCAATGCTGGTGAGTGTTCACTGTTGGGCATTAATTCTCCTGGAATTAGAAAGAATCGAGGGGATTGTCAGATAGTGGTTCTTCTCTTTGTGATGCAGGTAGATGGAACATGCCTCAGCCTGCAAGTTTTTTCAGTGTTTTTTGTTTTAAATATCTCCTAGCATTAGCCTCTCTGTTTACTCATTGGGGGTGTCATTGACTACTTGGTATGCACAAAGCCTGTTGTAACTGCCAAGAGTGTTGTAGAGAAAGAACAACAGATTTTAGGAGTTAGGTAACCCAAGTAAACAGATGATATCAGGCCACGAATAAGTGAGTGTATATGCCTCACTAGGTGATCAGAAAGGGGCTGGTCCTCTGTAGTGGGTTGGTATTTGGGCAGGAGGATTTAGTTGCAGGAAATACTTACCACAGGTAAAGGGAGTTCATGAAGGTTAACAGTGGAGGCAAGTATGGAGTCACAGGTCTTAGCAGGTCAGATCATGACAGGCTATATTTGAGTAGGGTAAAGGGTTTTGGTTTCTCTTGTGTGGTAAGAGGAAGCCTAGCATGGCTAGGAAAGTAATTCCTATTCTGAGTAACTTCTGTGAAGAGTGGAGGTTGTAAATCTTCTTTCCTAGAGATGACATACCATGCTATCTTGCTGCCTGAATAGATTTGTTCCACATGATCAAGGCTGCTGTCTGCCAGGAAAGATGGATGGAGATGAGGTAGAAGGAGGGTTGGGCTGTGCTGTGCAGCCTGAACAGGGTAGTGAGCAGTTCATGAGGGTTTCTCAATTCTGGTTGGTATAAAGAGGGAAAATGGAAGCAGAATGAAGCAAGCTTGGACCAAGTCTTGTTCTCTATATTCCTAGGACTCCAGGCTTCTTTTTGGATCTTCCCTTTCCCTCTCCTTCATTGCAACCTGTGCCTAGTCTGTTTGTATGTGTTTTTGTTTTTTAATCTCCTCCCTTGCCTGACTTTGTAAAACACTACCAGAGCTCATAAGGTCAAGTGTGTAGCATCTAAAATCACATGCAGACTGGACTTAGGATCCTATCTGGATTCTCTAAAAGATACATTTGATATCAAATACATTTTTTTAGAAGCACCAACATCCATTATTTGGAGAATACTTTATTAGTTTCTGTAATCAAACCCACGTAGATAAGACCTTACATATTTAATACAGTGTGTCAAACACTTCTTAAAGTATTTACATTTCTTGTTGAGTTTGTATTTAGGTATGTTTCTATCTTTAGGGTGATTGCCCTCTTTGGGTCTTTGGTCTACTTGATACAACTTGGCCTGGGAAACAATAGATATACATATGTTAAAGAATAAAATTAAAGTAGACCCAGAGTTCAATGGGAGCTCAAAGAAATGTCACTTGACAGCTTGGAAAGTGAATATGTGCTCTGAGATGGAGTGAGTTGGTATTATCTTTCCTTATGTTTGACCATATTAAGCAAATTGACTTTTCTTTTCTCCATTCACTCTTCAAACTTGCCATGGTTCCTGCTAGGAAACCAGTTATGGAGGGTGACCACTTAGGTGCCCCTTTGGTAACTCAAAAGGCCCTTGAAGAGAAGTCAGCATCTCGTGCATGCAGGGGCAACCATGGCAGCGACAGACAGGGTGAAACCTTTTTTATGATTTATCTTCAGAACCTCTTCTCCTTTTGCTTTCAGTGACCCCTGCTTGTCACATCCCCAGGCAGGTGTTACTGTCCATTGTGCTGACAGCTGCACAATGCTAATGAGAAGGTAGCCTTTGTGCTTAAGCACTGGCATTCTTATCTGCCTGACAAGCTGTTCAGATAGCCACCATGCCTATCAAGTGCTGCCTTTAAAGAAAATATGCATATTTGTCTGCGTGTGTTATATATGTGTACATATATATCACACACACACATTTTGTGCTCCAAGCGACTGAGTCACACTGAGGCTTGAAAGACTAAATGCTAATAGATGAGTCACTAGACTGCCAGCCTTTTGTATGGTTATTTCTGTGATTATTAATATGAGGGTTAGATACTAATGAGTATATGCAACTAGTTTCATGAAATCATGAAACACTGAAAACCCATCCATCCTAGGAGTTTTTCTCCTTCCCTCTCCTCTACGTCATATATATATATCTGAGCTTGGCTTTTGGGAGGTTGAGAGCCAGCTGATCCCTAATGCAATAATTCTAGCTACCCTGGGAGCTGAGATTGGGTGGGTTGCTATTTGATCAAAAGACTTCATCTCAATAAAGCTGTGCCTAGTGGTGCACACCTGTCATCTGAGCTACACAGGCAGCATAAATAGGAAGATCCTAGTCCAGGATGACCTGGGTGTAAGCGGGATATCTGATTTAAAAAAAAAAAAATCAAAAGGGGCTGGGGTATGCTGAAGTGGTAGAAAGTCTACTTAGCAAGCACAGAGCTCAGAATTGACCCCAAATACTGCAAAGAAAGAGTGTAAGGTCTTCTGGTAGGTGATGAAATGATGTGTGGTGAGCCTTTGAGTGGGATTTTTGCACTCTTGTAAAGGAAGCTAGAGAGGAACTTTGTTCTTCTCACCCGTTGAGGACACAGCTAGTGCTTTGATCTTAGACATTCCATCCCCCAGAATTGTGAAAATGAATTTTCAGTGCTTAGAAATTACCAATGTAAGTCAATTTATTTATAATGGCCAAGATGGCCTATTACACTGACCAAGAGAGTGTGCTTTAGACCTCAGTCTTTCCCTCTGAATGTAGACATGGGCATTTTGGGGGATTGGAGTGGCGATGTCCTTGGGGACCTCCCCTACGTATGAGATAAGCAGTGTCTCAAAAGTGTATTGTGCTCATGATCTTTGGATCTTTTAAAGTTGTTCTTAATCTTCTTTTAAAAATTTTTTTGGCAGTGCTCTCTAAATCAGAGATAATAACTTTTCTTTTAAAAAAAGCCTCATTTCCTTACTGCAATATAAAAGAGAAATAAAAATAAGTAATGCATGATCAACTAGATATTTCATTACCTAAAAGCCTGCTTCCCAAAATCTTACATAACAAAATGAAGCATATGTAACTTTTTGGCAAAATCACCTATAAATAGTAAACTCCAACTACACGGTTGATTTTTGACTCAGATTTTAGGAGTGGTTTTATCAATAAAGTGTTGTTTTTTTTAATGGTTCTTGTAAAGGTAATATACAGAGGGGTGACATGTTCTATGTCAGGTAGTGAGTATATATCTTTTTGGATAATGTTGCTTTCTCCTAGTTTTTCCCTCCTGAACCCCACCCTGCCTCAATAAGTTGTATAGTTCATTTTCAACACATTGTCTAGTGAATATCACTGCTGCATTTGTTGACTGTTTGTCCCACCATTTCTAGGTTCCCCTTACTCTCCCCTAAAGAGATAAATTTACAAAAAAAAGGTACAGAAAAGCAAAAATAGGAGAAAACAAAAAATAACCAAAAAACCCCACTTCTTTCTACTTCTTGGACTTCATTTCCATAAATATCATTTCATACAATTATATGGACCTTTGTGATCCTCTACTAATAATGTCTTTCTTTGTTCTCAGTGTGTACCTGTCTAGAGTCCTGTATAACTTAATTTTTGGTCTTTTACCATCCAATGTGGATAAAGTATATTTTCTTTAAGCTTATTAAAAAGCTTAGAACAAAGCAAAGTATATCCTTAAGTTTATTTTATGTGATAGTTGCGTAGGAAGAATTTAAATACATAGAAATTATTTGCCCCCCCTCAATACAAACCAATCCCCACCCCCAGTAAGTCACAATTCCATGAAGCACTTCTATTGGAGGTTTTTTAGTCAGCCTCATGAACACCCCAATCTGTCTCTTGAAGAAACTTCCCAGGTCATCCCCATACAATGATTGCTGGTTTAGGGACTTGGGACAAACTTTTTGAGGAGGGCAGTTAGAACTCTGTCTTTATTCTCTCTGAGGTATATTTATTGTAAGGATAGGAAACTCCAGTGTTTGCTTGTCACGTTTCAAAACAGTTGGTTTTTTAGGTAAGCTAACAGATTTTCACAAGTGTGGTAAGGTACATTGTTAAGGTCCATCCATGCAGAGATGGAAGGCTTTTGGTATGCTAGGAAAGGTTTCTACCACTGAATTATTACTCCCAGAAATTCCCATGATTCTTGGCATTTTTCAAAAAGCCCAAGCGACTGGCATTTTGAAAATTGAGGGTTTTATGAGGCATGGTAAGAGTGTGAGGTGGCTTACTGGGGTTGGAGAAGAGGTTCTGGGGCTTATCTGTACTTAATAGGCAGTTTTTGCTGCTGTGGCCCTGGGTAAGTCACTAACATGTTACAGCCACATTAAGACTGGATTTAGTAGACCCCCTTACTTCACTAAAAAAAATTAGATATTCTGTTCTACACAAGGAACAGATTTGTACTTCACAACATAACTTCTCCTAATTAACCATGCAGTTTATACATTTCTACCCCTCCTATTGTTCCTTCGTTCGTGCCAGTGCTCGTGATTTATACATACTCAGGATTGTCACCATCTGCTTGGTTTGACAGCCCTCCTACCCTTTGGGTGCATCTTGTAACCATGTACGGATCCTTTAAAGGAGAATGAGTGCAGACTCTTCAGGATTTACTGTTGTTGGGAGAGTTTGGTGGGGTTTTTGTTTGTTTAACCATCTTTTGGAAAGTCTAACGTTTGAATTCTTAAGTTGTAGTGTGATTTCTGCTTTCTGTGTCAGTGAGGTTATGATTTGGGAAGTTGTACTGTGAAACCTAAAAGAAATCTTGGTTGGTTAGCAGATGGTATAATAACATGAGGCTGAGGAAGAAATTTGCTATCTAGATCAATGATGGAGCAGAAACAAGGTATAATGGAAGGTTAAGTGTTAGCTTGTTGCTATGAAAATTACTATTACTTGAGAGAATACCTTCTACTTTTTTTGCCTGCATGGGGATGTGAATCTATTCCTTGGTGCTTATTAGGTAGGCACTCAGTGGCTGAGTCATACCTTTAGACCTTTTACTTTTTTGTACTACTTTGTGAGATAAGATGCTATTTCCTACTGAGGGAGTATACCTGGAATTTCACCTTCCAGTTCGTCCAGGGAAGTTAGAATGACATGAGTATGCTGTTCCCAACTCAAAGAAGTCTCTTCAGGCTGGTTTTGAACTTGGTTTATCTTCCCAAGTTGCTAGAATTATAGGTATGAGACATAGTGTGTTGAGCTGAAAAAATAGTTGAAAAGGAAGAAAGACTCATTTGGCCCACAGATTAGAGGCTTCAGCCCATGGTTGACTGAATCCATTGTTTTGGGCCTGAGGTGAGACAAAATGTCATGGTGGCAGGAGTATAAGCTTTATGATCACCAGCAGTAAAGGGAGAGATGGAAGAAGGGAGGAGAGAGATGGAATGGAAATAGGCAGACTCTCTAGGAATAAATTGCATCCTAGGAATAAATTGCACCCTTCAACAGCACACCTCTGTTACTCTAAGGAGAACTTTCTCCATGGAGTTTGACCTCTTACTTTCCACTCTCCTCCCGATACTATCATATTATGAATCCAAATAATTCAGCAAAGATAGAGATCTTGTCTAATGTTCCATTTGCCTCTAACTAGCATCTCCATTCCTGTTTTCAATGTAGGAGTTATTGAGGGACACTTCATATCTAAAACATAGCAGTAATGAAGCCAGTTTATGGGTAGACAAGTATAAAGACCAAGCAAAGAAAACAGAACAGAAAGTAAAAATGAAGCACAAGATCCTATAGCAGCGACTTCTGTGCCTTTCTGTTGGAATCAGGAAACAACAGTCCTACAAATCTAAGAAGATTGACTCAAAGCCATTTAAGATGACTTCATGTTGGCCTTGGATTGTGATGAAGCAATCCCTTGGGTCATCTGGTGGACGGGTATCTCCTGATCCTTGGATATATCAAACACTGAAGACATTTGAATAAGAGCCTTACCCTTACTGAGTATATATTCTGATGAAAGGAAGACACCTTCTACATTGACAGTTACAACTCTTGTCTTTATAAGTAAGAATGATAAAGGTAGGAAGTAGGAGTGTGAGTGGGTGATTCTGGAGGTGAAGGTTGATTGGAGGCAAAAACAGTCATACATAGAGCCAAAGGCAATGGATACACAAAGATGGGGTGCCAAGTGACTTTTTTATCCTTTAGCTTTGCTTTGGGTTACTGTACATTTTAAGAAACATGTGAAGTAAGTTGACTTCTGAAGTTTCTAACAACTTGAACTCCATTCTATTTAATCTGCACATTGTCATGTCAGGTATTACTAGTTGGGGAGGAAGAGTTCACTTTAGATACAGAGGATCTCAATTGCTGATGTGACTACTAGAAAGCTCTCTCCTTTTACCTGGCATTTCTTCATCTGGAGCACACATCTGGGAGATGGTGATTGTATCAGTTTTCCTTAGCTGCTATAACAAGTGAATAGACTTAGTGGCTTAAAACACAAATTTTTATCTTACAGCCCTGAATGTCAAATGGAAAATAGTGCTGTATTAGGCTGTTAATGTCTGGGAATGACACCACACCCTAGTATTACTGAGCCAATTAAGTGTCAACGGGGCTGGATCTAGAAGTTTGCTTGCCTCTTCCTTATTCCTTCACCCTTGTACTCACTATGTAACCTCCTTTGACCTTGACTCGCGGTATTGCCCTCTTACCCAGTTAAGGATCCTTGGAATTACACTGGACTCTCCTTGATAATTGAGGTTAGTGATCAGCTACTTTTAAGTTCTTTTGGAATATGAAATTCTTTCCCCTCATCAGAAGATACTTGTCTTAGGATTTCACAAGAGCATATATCTAGGAGGTTATTGTTTGACCTGCCACAAAAGGAAGTTATTTTAAGAGTAGTAAGGTAAAGTAGTGGTACATGTGTGCAGTTAACCAAGTTCCTTACCAGAGATACCCCTTACTTCTGCTTTTTTAAGGAGCTGGTAGGGAATCCTGACCTTGTAAAGCCTCATCTTCAGGGAAGCTTGCATGTTTGTGACTGAGATAAGACTCCAAGCTGTGATAAGTTACTTGTATGTGGTGTTTGTTACCAGGTCTTGCTGGCTGCCTTAGATGATGGGTGCCTACAGCCTTGGCAAAATGATTGACTAAGGTGCAGAGGTTTTATGGAGAGGAATTAGCTCTTAGTCTACTGCTTCATTGGTTTGTGTACCAAAAGCCAATAAAGATCCATGAATCTCAGCTGGCCAATGGACATTCTTAAAAGAAAAAAGACTTTTTGGCCTATTTCAGGTATGTCACAATGTTGTAACCTTATCAGCTTTGGTGTTGTCATTCTAGCAATTCCTAAGAAAGATTAGGTGAAGGATGTTCAAGGATACAAGACAGGATTTTGTACCAGACTCAGGGCTGAATTACGTTTTGTGGTCTCTAACACATCAGTATTTCCTTTTTCTTCCCTTTTTTTTGTGTGTGTGTGGGGGTGGTCATATGGCTTGAACTTGGCCTGGGCTGGGCGCTGTCCTTGAGCTGTTTAACTAAAGGCTATTACCTACCCCTGAGCCTGGGCACTGTCCCTGAGCTCTTCAGCTCTAGGCTACCACCCTACCCTTGAGCCAAGCCCCACTTCCTGTTTTCTAGAGATTAATTAGATGAGTCTCAGGTCCTTTTGTGTCAGGGCTGGCTTTGAACCTTGATCCTCGGATCTCAGCCTCCGGAGTAGCTAGGATTACAGGCGTGAGCCACCACACCCAACTTTACATCAGTATTTTCTAAATGCAATCAGTTTTTTGTTTTCATTTTTTAAAATTTGTCAACTAATTACTGGTTACCTAATAAAATTTCTTCTCAATTTACTACTTCTAATGTAATTCTTAGAGTAGGAATTTAATGAGCTTGAGCATGTTAAAATAAGTTAATGATTGGAATAAAGTTAGTATGTAATGTGTTAATGAACTGAATACACTACACTCAGTAGAGTAGATGATCGGCCAAGACCACAATATCATCAAGCTCCTCTTGGCTTCCACAGGTAAGTTACTTGGTTCTCTTTATTTCAGGACCTCTTTGGTATACTATTAAGGATTGATGTGCTAAAGGGAGTAAAAATGACCTACTCTATGTATATTATATATATTATAAACACTACAGCAAAACTGTTTTAAGATTTTTTTCAGCCTAGTCGTGAGGATTAAACCTCTAGGGCTTTATATAAACTAGGTATGCAGGGAAAGGCTCTGTTATTGAACTTTTCCCCAGAAGCTTTAGGAAGGTCATCATCTAATGATCGAGGTTTGAAGCTAGCCTGGGCAGGAAAGTTGGTGAGACTGTCACCTCTAATTAACCAACAAAAAGCTAGAAGATAGCTGTGTGGCTCAAGTGGTAGAGCAGGACCAGCCTTCAGTGAAAAAGCTAAATGACAGTACTTAGGTCCTCGGTTCAAGTCCCAGTACCATCATGCATGCACACACAACCACGCGCGCACACACACGTTAAACTGTTTTGAGTGGCTCAATACCTGTAATCCCAGCTAATCTGTGGAAGGCTGAGATATGTCTGGCTAGCCTTAACAAAAAGTGAGTCCCCATTTCAACAACAACAACAAAGAACTTGGTCTGCTGTCATGTGCATTTTATCCCAGCTGTGCTGGCAGCATATGTGCAAGGGTCATGGCCAGCCTACTGGCATGGCTGAAGTGGGAGAGTACCTTCCTAGTAAGCATAAGTCCCTGAGTTCACATATCTATTACACATCCCTAATAGCTAAGGAAAAAAAAAGCCAAAATAGGGCCTGCACTACAGCTTAGACAAGTCACAAAACTCAATACCCAAGGAAAGCAACACACACACACACACACACGTATAATCTCCTTATCCAGTATCTATTAGGACTTTTCTTGGTTAGACTTCGGTCTTTTCAATTTTTTATACAATATTCTTTGTTTTAATTAAAAGGCAAAAGAAAACTTTGAGGTTAGCCTCAATGGATGACAGAGAATGGATGAACGGCTTCAGATTGTGGTCAGTGGCTGAAAGCAGCTGGGGATTGTATAACAACATATGGCGGTGAACTTGATTTTTGAGCCACCTTTGCTCAGCTGTAAGAAAATATACTGGAACACTCTGAGAATAGGCAGTATCTTCAGCTTCTTAGAAATCAATTATCTAAACTTACAGGAAATGATTGAGGAAGGAGGACTTGGGTTTTCAATATGCTTCCAGTTGGTTCCTTTCTTCTCTGTTGATCTGTCTTCCAGAGAGGGAATGTCAATTAGACCTTGAGACTTGCAAGTTGAGTGACAACAGGAAATGAATCCAAGTGAATGCTTAACTCCACTGGATAAAGAATGCTGATTTTTCTTGTGTGAGTGCATGCATTTATGCATACATAGGCACACATGTGCATGAAAGTGCCTTGTCCCTGACCTTGAGATACTTTCTTGAAAAGTGTCCTGTGTGGATGGGTCTCTTGAATAGTATTTGCAGGGAAGGGAGCTGTGCTGCTGATAAAGACAAAAGGATCACTTTGTACACACACTCACCTCATTTTTGAGAGAGAAGGTGACCAAAATGGAGTGGTAACAACTTGAATGAGCTGAATTTGACAGTTGATCAATAAGTGGATCAGGTGGTAGAATCCCATTTTGTCTAGCCAGGTTTAGAGTTGACTTTGAAAACACATTAAGCACATTAAATACATCCAGGTGAGTGACATTGAGAAGTCACCTTTATTTTACATTTTGCATTCAAAGACAGAAAGGGTTGGGATTAGATACTCTTATCATATCCCACCTCAGCTTTAAATATACCCTTGGTCAGAATTGCCCTATAATTCTGAACCACACATGAAGGCTAAGGTAAAGAGAAGGAACGAACAATATGCTTTTAGAATTTTGAAGAACTAGAATTGAGGAAACATGAGGTGACGTTGCACCCACTTTTTCTTTGTTTAAAAGAGGTGAGGCACAATGGGTGGATTTTCCTTAGGTTACACCATCAGCTGGTAGGTATTATCTGATTATCTTTTCAAGAGTAGCCATCACCAAAGACATGGAACTATATGTAAAAAGGGAAGTCTATATCTGACAACAAAAACCTGGGGCTTTTTCCCCGAGCTACCTGCTGCAGTCTGAATATGTTTTGTTCTCACCAAAATGAGGTTGAATTTTAGTTAACCATTATCACAGCAGCAAGAGGAGCTGAACTTTTGAGAGGTCATAAGAGCATGGGCTGACCAGCCTCAGAAATGGAGTGAGTTCTTCACTAGGGACTAAAAGAACAGGTTGTTAGGAGTGAGGCTTCCCCTTATGCTTGCCTGTTCTGCCTGTGCCCACTTGCTCTTCCTCTTGTTCCTGTGATATGATGCAACACAATTGGGCTCACAGCTGCAATGGCCACGAGATTCTGGATGCCCACACTCCAGAATTGTGACCTGAAGAACTAGTGTCATAAGACACCCAGTCTTAGGTATTATGTCACATCAAACAAAAATTGACCAAGACACCTAGTAATTCTCCAACTCTCAAGATACTAATTCTGAGACGACGTGGAGTTCAGGGCTCAGGGTCAGCAGATTGTCCTCACTGCAGTTAGTCATCTGTGCTTCAGGCCAAAGGACAGGACGGGTCCTACAATTCCCTCAGGTGTGATCATTAGCCATAGTTCCTTATCAAACTCCAAGAAACATTTTTCGAATTACACAAGAAGTATCACAAAAGAGGGAAATAACATGGATGAAGGGCATATGTGTAAGTTTTGAAAGATTCTAAATGCAGGAGGCTCTGTCCAGGTGGAGTTGGAGTGTCACCCTCCTGGTACATGGATATGTTTACTGAGAAATCTGCAAACCTGTTAAGTAGGGTTTGAGGTTTGAACTCGGGGCTTCAAGCTTGCTTGACTTGTCCGGCACTCCACTGCTTTAAATCATGTATCTAACCTGGACTTATGTGTATGTGTGCCAGTCCTGGGGCTTGAACTCAGGGCCTGGGCATTGTCCTGAGCTTCATTTACTCAAGTGCTAACACTATAGCACTTGAGCCATAGTGCCACTTAGGCCTTTTTCTGTGTATGTGGCACAGGGCTTTGTCTCTGTATGTGGCACTGAGGGATTGAACCCAAGGTTTCATGCCTGTTACGCAAACACTACCACTAAGCCATATCCCTAACCTGTGTTTTTGCTGGTTATTTTGGAGATGGAAGTCTCAAGGACTTTTCTAAGATGGCCTCTGACTAGAGTGGGCTCGAACTACAATCCTATAAGTCTGACTCCTAAGTAGCTAAGATTACAGCATATGAAGCTGATGCTGATTTATATAGTGCTTTTTTAAAAAAATCATTTCAGAGGCATGATTAAATCACTGGCTATTGATTGGTCATCAAATGACTAGGTCCATCTCCAGCCCTTTTTCCTTCCTTAGACATTGGGGATGATACTGAAAATGGTCACCCTCTGTGAAGAAAAAGAACTAGGGACTTTGTATGATCACGGACACATAAAAGCTTCTCTTACTGGAGATTGCAAGAGTCTTAGAGGCACTTGGGGTTAGTAACAGGATTAAGATCAAATATTGTAACAAAGTGGCTTTTATCACTTAGGAAATTACTGGCATTTTAGGTGCTCAATGCTTGGAAAATTGCTGAGGCTAGTGTGGGACAAATATGTTTGTCAGATCCTTGTAGCTAACCAGTATTTTGACAGCCTTTGTGGGTACTTTATTGCTGTGATATATTGTATAGAACAGTATACATCGGAAGTGTACAGCACCATAAATTTCCATAAAGTCCTTTATGCACACCCACTTACCTTCATAGCTAAACAGAACTTTGTCTGTTCTTTAGACGCCTGCCACATTCTCCCAGCCACAACTTCTGTCTCTAACCTTCTTACTGTCTTGACTTTTTTTTTTTTTGCCAGTCCTGGGCCTTGAACTTGGGGCCTGGGCACTATCCTTGGGCTTTTCTCAAGGCTAGCACTCTGCCACTTGAGCCACAGCACCACTTCCAGCTTTTTCTATGTATGTGGTACCGAGGAATTGAACCCAGGTCTTCGTGCATGCTAGGCAAGCACTCTACCACTAGGCCAAACTCCCAGCCTTGTCTTGACTTTAACAGCACAGGTGGTGGGGACTTTTTTTAACTTGACTACTTTTGTTTTATATATCTATCTCTATCTCTATATATCTCTACATTGGTATGTAGAATTGCAAGTTATTTCTTTGCTGTATATGATTCTGTTTGGTGTATGTGCCAAAAATTTGTCATTACATTCAATAGTACATGGATGTTTGGGTCATTACAGTTTGGTGCTGTTGGGAAAACTGCTTGTAGAAATACTCAAAGCCAGGCATTAGTGGCTCATGCCTGTAATCCTAGTAACTCAGGAGGCTGAGATCTGAGCATTACGGTTCAAAGCCAGCCTGGGCACTAAAATCCATGAGAATCTTAGCTCCTATTAACCACCATAAAACCAGAAGTGGCACTGTGGCTCAAGTAGTAGGTGGTAGAAAACTAGCCTTGAGCTGACGAGCTCCAGGACAGCAGTGCCCAGGCCCTGAGTTCAAGCCCCATGACCTACAAAAAAACCAAATACAGTACAACTGTAGTGTATACTGTGGTTGAGTACAAATACTGATACAATGCAATGTATACTTAAAAGTTGAATTTGGGGGTCAAAAGCACATGAATTCAGCTTTATACTGCCACTTCTTCTGAAAGGTGCTTCTACTTTCACAGCAGTGTGTATGTAAACCCTTACTACATTTGGTATTTTCACCTTGGCCATTCTGGTGGACCTATAGTGGTATTATGTTGTGGTTTCAATCTCACTCTTTGTAGTTGATTCTGAAGATTTGGCTATGGGTGTTTGCTTTGTGCTGATAAGAGATTAATCTCCATTGTTTTTAGAAGGTGACCTTAAGACATTTTTAAATTTTCAAAAATGGCTGCTGTGTCCCAGAAGCTATTAGCTGTTTGACAAGGGAGAGGATTGTAAAGTTGGTGCTTCATATTGAGTCACAGTCAGCACTTACCATGCGTTTGGTTTATTGCAATGAGATCAGCAGAAATAAGGAACAAGGTCTAAATGTAGGCAGCTTAATGTGGGCTAGCTGAATTTACATATGTGAAACTGGATGTTTTATGGTTTTGCATAGAGCAATCAGTATGTGAAAGATGAACTAAGTCTGAAGCCTAGTCACACTGTGGTCCCAGGAGACTGAACTGGATTTTCAGGTTCTGAATTGGGAATTCCCATGCTGCAATTCAGGACATTTCAAGAGAGAAGTATGGTAAAGAAGGAAGGCGACCCACAGAACGCAAGAGCACAGTCTCCACATTCAGTCTAGGGATTTGTTAGTTGAATCAGTTTCATGAGCTCAAGGATTTACTGTGAAAATCTTGCAGGAAGATTAAGCCTTGACCAGCAAGTTATGAAAAGACTCAGGTCTCCTAATGAAAGTAGAAAAAGGGTAATTCTTCTTTTGGGTAGTTTCGTGATGTTGTTCATACCTGACATGGGAAGATGGATAAATGAAGACGCAGTGGCCATTACGTTTGTGATCTTTTACCACCTCTGTACAGTCAGTCGGAGGTGATCCTTGAGTATACAGTGAGAGCTGTAGATAGGGAAAGGTGTGACTGCTGCCCTGCCTAAGCTGCAGGGCCAGATGGTGTTTAGAACACTAGTCCATAAATGGCAAGAGTCTTACTTAGCATAGGGAGCCATTTGCCAGAAAACAAAGCCATGATGCACTTGGCCCTCTTAAGGAGGATAATAGATACCATGCTCTAGAACTCAACAGCTATAGCTTGTGTCTTAGGCATCATAGGAGATGGATAGCACAACTGGGACCCTTTGTCTTTTATACTCCACATAGTGTCATGTAAAAATTAGTGGAATGAATGTATATGGCTTTGAGACTTTATGCTATTGCTATTAGCTATATGGGTAGCTACATTGGACAGAAGAGGATAAATGCAGTCTAAGTCTAAACCTCTGTGAGAGTGTATGCATGCGTGCATGTTTTTTTAGCTGAAAGGAAGGAAAATCTGTTGAATATTTGAGTGTCTGAAATGGGCCCCACGTGAGTACTTCTGTGTATATTTCCCCATCCAGGCTCATTTGAGTCTTCATAGAACAAGACAGCCTGACTGGGCTCGCTCAGTAACTACCGCATTACCTGAGAAAGTTGAAGTGCGTGGCGAAAATGTAAACTAGACTGGAGAAAATGTGATATTCAGATGCAGCCTCAGCCACCTTAGTAAGGTTGTTCAATAATTCCCTTCATTTGGGGATGAATGTTTTAATTATGTATGTACATGTATGAATATGATGCAGTGAAAGCCATGATATGCAGAGGAAAAAAATCAGATTTGAGGGTTCAGAGAAGTTGTCAGGGAAAGGTCTCTGTACAGAGGTGTTTGGGAAAGATGAGTGGCAAGTAGGGGAGTCAAGAAAAAGCCAATAGGAACAAAGGGATCAGAGAAAGAAAGTGGAACAAAGTTAGACTAGAGAAATAATTTCTGGTGTTCTACTTAGCATGGCCAGGTGACTGTGACTAACACTATGGCATTGTCTGTTTCAAAATGGCTAAAAAAAGAGTTTGAACATTTTCAAATTCTAAATGCCCTGATTTGGTAATTTGATAATGTATGTTTGGGTTGAAATATCCCATTGTATTCCATATATATATGCAATTTGTCAATTAAAAACTCAAGTCTTTATTAAGAAATAGGACTCTTGTTCAAATACTGGGATGTAAGTTAGGTTGGTTATCTGGCTTGTTGGTTTTGAATGTCAAGCCAGAGATTCTTTAGTTGCTGACTTTGATAGAAGATTCTTTAGATTGCTGACTTGGATAGAATCAGACTGGACTCTTATCTTCCTGTGAGAAAATGTCTTTTGGAGCTACAACATGGAGGTAACTATATCCTCAATGTTGAGCACAGGGCTAGTCAGTTTTTTGACTAAATAGGAAGAAATATCGTCAGCAGCAAGAAGCTAGACTATAGGTCTTAGCTGTGTATTTTGGCGTCATACTTTGCTCAAAGTATTTATTAAAAGAAAAATGAGATTTCCTTGAAAGTGGCTTAACAGAACAGATGGTAAATATATAGGGTAGGTGAGATGGACTACCTGGAGGTAGAATGTGGAGAGAGAAGCAGGTTCTTGAGTCTTGCTCTCTACCCTTCCCCTCCTACTTTAATTCCTTCTCATTAAAGCTTACTTTATAATAAGCACAGGCAGAATTATGGAGCACATTCTAGATCAGAGTTATGAGGACATAATAATCTGAAGTGACATATTAAAATTGAGAAATACTGGATTTACATATCTTACAACCTGATGCATCTCTTGACATATCAGGACACTACCTTTAAGAACTAAGTTCTCAGAGTGGCCAGCAATGCTACCTCACTTTTGGAATTAGACCCAGTGTCATAAATTAAGACTATAATCATGTGTCTTAATTTGCTAGGACCAAGTGAAAAGCTATCCTGACACTCAGTGACTTCAGATACTGAGTATATTTGGTGACCACAAATCTGCAGGTCAGTTGGTGGGGTTTTCTGCTGTTAGCTGGGCTTTCCCACCTGTCTAAGGGCTTGCCTGCCAGTGGTCTAGGGTTCCCTTCCACATAGACTGCCACCTTGTGGCTGATAAGCACTAGTGATTTGATTGGCACCAAGGGGTAAGTAGAAGTAGGCACTACCTGTGAGATTCAGTTGGACCTGGTATGTAATGGCTTATGAGCCAGAGCAAGGGGGCTATTTGAGACTAGTTGAAAGAATAAGAACAGAGACTCTTGCCAGATGGTGGCAGGTGGTGGCAGTTCTATTTGTAGGTTGAAGACAAGACTTAATGGGGGAGTATCCATAGGATCTACTTATCCTATCCACTCTTCCACAGTTCTTTGTTATTTCTTAGTCTTTCATTGTTTCATTTCATTAAAAGTTCTGAAAAATCTCAAGTACCATTGATGATCCGTAGAATCTGAGGAATCCAGCCACTGAGGTAAGATGCAACTTTGCTGTGTAGATACTCATAAGTAAAAGGCTGGAGAGATGGACATGTAGCTAGCTGATGTGGGATAATTTGAGTAAATCCAAGGAAGCTTTGTGTACATAATGGGCTGTGAATTTAGAGGAAGTCTTAGACCCAATATGTGGGTGGAACAGCCCCTCAGAGAAGGCTTCATCACAAGGAGCAGAGGGCAGGAAATAGTTGAGAAAGGGGGTGGTTGCAGGGGTCTCCAGGGACAAAAGGATTTAGGACTAGTGTGGAATGTTTTGTTTACTGTGGGGGTAGATGAGAAATCCTATGGTTGGTGGGGCCAGAGGATAATGGGCTCAGATATGGTTCATAGATAATTGAAAGTTGTTACAGATTTTTTTTTCCTTATGCTAAAGAAACATCCACTTTAGGAACAAAGGAGGTAGCTGTTTTATCAGTCCTTTGAGGAAGCAATGGAGAGTATAGTTGTGTGAATTCTATTCTGAGCCACCCCAGTGAAACTCAACCATGTCTGGAGGCTGCCATGTGATATTTTCAAAATGTGAGGAAAGCATCAGAATGTCTTTCAGATGATTTTAAAGTGCTGGAGTAGTTTGGACCTCACTTAGTAAATGGCTTTCATTTGTTATTGCTTTGGGCCTGAGGGTACCATGAGAAAACAAACAAGATCACTAACTGCACAGTAGAATAGGAATGATTTGAGTCTGGAAGGTCTGGTAAGGTTGTTGAATAGTGTTTGAACCCCACCTTGCCCCTAATTAGTGGTGGGGTGTCAGGGTTTTTAGCATTCTTTGCCTCCTGACCAGCAGGAAGGGCAACCCAGAAAGAATAGGGCCGGCTGGCCGCCTTCACCCAGCCCTCCCTTCTCCAGAGGGAAGACACAGCCCTCCCTTCTCCAGAGGGAAGACACAGAAGCGCCAGGGAGAATGTCACAGCAGACTCCTTTAATGGGAAGATACCAGGGGCTAAAGTAAGAAGCAGGAATCTATTAACATAAAAGTAGGCAGGACAGAGGGAGGTAGGTGCAGTCAGAGAGGGCGGCAGGGCCAATCCATGGGTCGAGGTAGCCTTATTTTACATCACAAACCATAGCCAAACCTCCCTACCAGGAGACAGGTAGGTTGGATCTCCAAAACCAGGAAGTGAGCACTGGGCCACCTGCCCCACAATGGGGGAGATACATAACCTCCTCCCTTATAAGGAAGAAGGAATTACAAAGCTCCTATGATTAAAGGCTTTCAGTAAACCCTGGTAGAGCATATATACTTACAAGGTTATGGCTCCTTTATTTTTGTTAAGAATTTAACAAATACAACCGACACTACCTGGGCTGAGGCAAGACCATTTTCTTGGGAAAGCAAGGTGAAGGAGGGTTGTAAAGTACTTGGTGAACAGAGCTTTACTTCCTAATGACGATTGTGTGATTAATCTTTACATATGATACTATATGCCTATATAGAGTGTTAGTGTAATAGAACTTCTCTTTCAAGAAAGGAAAATGCATACATGCTCTGGATTCAAAGTGATGTGCCCAGCACATTTATTCATACTCTGTTCTGTCTGCATTATCCCTAATGCCACTGAAATGGCCTGCCTGTACCATAAATGTCTTAGATATAAAAGCACACAAGATGGTATCTCAGAACTATTGTCTGCTCTCCTGGGAGTGAGTAGTGTGGGAGAAGATCATATGACAGGGCACTGGTTCATGCAGGTAAGCTTTGGGTTATAAATATGAACTAACTTTTGATGACATAGGCAGCTCGTTGTCTTTGTATCTTTAGTTGATGCCTTCCCCTCCCCCACCACCCCCTTTGGATTATGTCAGGTTACAATGAATGAGAGATTCTCTGCTAGTCTTGGTGTGTATGTACATGCATGCATGTGTGCTGCGGTTTTGCTTTGGGAACAGGTATCTGCCAACTCTTTCTAGCCTTCCCTCTTCTTCAGTCCAGTCTGTATTGCATCCCTTTTATTCTGGGAATATTCTTTTTCTTTGTCACTAATGTCACTCTGATTGCTTCTGTCTGTGAATTGTGGCTGGGAATTGGCTGTTTCCATGCTCATTCTGATACTCTTTTGGATTCTGCCAAATATATCTTGCATTTGTTCTTCACTGTGTCCTGTCAGCAGTTCAGTGAGCCCTATCCAAGAGAATTTTCCCCCATTTGCTTTTTAATTACTCTTTATCTCCACTGTCTATCCTCCCCTGTCCTGTAGTTCTCTAGTGAACAATCCATCTTATAAGTCCCCTAATTTGGGGCATGATTTTAAGAGCATGTGGGTCACAACAGTACCCACCATGGAGACCGTTCCCAGGACAGTAGCTTTGTTTTGAAGTCTTCATCTCTTTGTCATCTTGCTTTATTAGCAGTGGTGCTCACTAGATACAGCTTTGAAAATGAACCATACAACTTGTCTGGGACAGGAGGGAAAAACTGGGAGAAAATGAGGGAAGTGACACTGGTCAAAAAGAAATGTACTCATTACCTGACTTTAAGTAACTATAACCCTGTTTTGTCACCTTTCATAATAATTTTTAAGGAAAAATAATTTTAAATGTAACAAAAAAGATATGCATTCTATTTTTAGGCATTTCATGATGTGCAGGAAGTTTTCAGAAGCAGGGAAGGCCTAGGTATCTCCAGTGGAATAGTTGTTCGAAAAAATACTACCTTAAATGTGAATTGCTCTTGAGGCTTCAGAGTTTCTGAACCACACAGAGCCAATTTCCTTCAATAGGTGAGACTTGGGTATAGTCTATAAAATCAGAATGGAGCTCTGCATAAGGGAAAGGTGTTGATAACTTTGGTCTGATTTGTATGGAGGCTGTGGTGTCTAAATAACTAGATACCTGCCTGGTGATTTAGCCTATATAGATTTGAAATTACAGTATGTGATTTAACAGAAAAGTATAGAGACCATAGGTGCACTCAGACATTTGTTTCTAATCAGGATAAAGCTCTGACTTGTTTAGCGGTACACCATTTTAGGTATCTGTAACTGTGACATCTAAAAGCAGCAGTGGCAAAAAAACAAGAATAACAATAGGAAAAAAAAACCACCAAAAAACCACAAAAGCTTGAGATTTGTTTTTGGGTTTCCATCCAGTACTAATTCTTAAGGGTGGGTTGCTTCCTATTTGTCAGTAAATGGAATTGGAGAAAGAGGTCAATTTCTAGTCTAATGACACATTGGACCCAGTCCAGTGGACAGGTTAGCTCTAAGTTACAGGCTTCAGCTGCAGCCTCTTATCTTTACTACCCTTCAAATCTGGAAAGTTGTTAAGACTGTAGACTCCCTAGACCCAGTGACTTAAAAAATCTTAAGCTGGTGTGCCAGTAGCTCAGGCCTATAACCCTAGCTACTCAGAAGGCTGAGATCAGAGGATCATGGTTCAAAATCAGTCCATGAGACTCTAGCTCAAGGCTAACACTACCTCTTCGAGCAACAAGGGCACTTCCAGTTTTCTGGTGGTTAACTGCAGATAAAGAGCTCAGACAGTGCTCAGGCCCAGAATTGTATTCCACAACTAACCACATATTTTGGAGGGGGGGCGGTTATGTAGGAAGGTTTCAATTCAACATAGGAAGTTCATGTGCAATGAAGCTTCATCAGTGCAGTATCATCCCTTCATCCTTCTCCCCCAAACTGCCATTGGCTTCTAATCTGTAGAATAACCAGATGCCCTGGTAATTGGCAGGCACACTAATGTTTAAGAATAAATTCTAGATTCAGCCTATTTCATGGACTCAGTATAGCCTATTCTTTCAGAGACATTATATTCTGAGCATGACCCCCTGTGGGATTAATAAAATGATTTAGACAATAACCTGTTTGGTATGTGATTTGTTTTTCCCATCTTTCTGCATGTTTACACACATGTGTAGAACAGAAAATAGATCCTTGATTCTCAGTTGTCTAGAAGAATAGGTCTGGGAAGATGCCATAGTGCCTGTCAGATGCTGTTGCCATGGAAGGAGGTAGAGATTCAAAGCAGAAAATGCTGGCTCTGCCTTTGAGAAATCTGGTCCAGGGAGATAAATATGGAAGAAGGAAATTTTATCTCACTGGGCTTTATCTTATGGCCACAGGAGGGAAGCAGAGAAAAGAGTAGCTAGGTCTTTGTTCTACTGTTTTAGTGTTGATGACATCAGTGTATAGAGTTAGGTAGACTACTCAACACACAGTTCTAGGGCTTTATCTGCCTTTGATCTCAGAAAGCTATCCTTAGTCCTCTTCAAACTATAGATAGCATCTGTTCTGTTTTAAAGGAAATACCTTAAATAACCATTGGTTTATCAACCTGCTAGTGCTAGCTGAAGAGTAGTTATTCTAGCATGCTGGCTGTCAGTACTCAAGAATCCATTTTCCACTGAGTCACGATTAATATGTCTCCTTTCAAATTGCCCAGTTTAAGCACGATCACTAACCCTTACAGCAGAATTGGTTCCATAAGCAGGATTTTAGGAAGTGGACTGTGGCTTTCTTGATGTAAGATTTGTAACATTTTACAGAAGATCAGCAGTTACCCTTTATGTGTATTTTACGTTCAAAAGTATAGAACCAAATATCTGAGAAACTAGAGTGTATTATTAATCAGCCCATTTATTGCTTTTTAAAAGTTCTATGTTTTGACTTGCTTTGAACAGTCTTTTGAACTCAAGTTTATTTGAAAACAAAGCAAATTGTCTAATCACTTAGTTGGGTAAGCCTTGGAAGCAATTTTTCTCATTCTCCAACCTTTCTGGGTAAAGTGAGAAGCAAAGTGTTCAAAATGTTCTGGATGAAATGAGCATCCTTAGTTCAACATCTGAAATGCTTCAAAATCCAAAATGCTTTAATGCTGACATGACAATACAAATGGGACATTCTACACCTGATCTATGTGAGTAGTTGTAGTCAGACACAGCCACGTCAAAAATACTCTATAAAATTACCTATAGTGAATACTTGTAAACTTGAAATTCACTTACATTTTGTAATTGGATCCCTATCCTAGACTATTTTATCATATAGGAAAATATCCTAACATGACAGACCTACCATCTAAAACAGGAACATTTCAGATTACAGATATGCTGCCAGTAGAGTTCATGGTATGTATGGCTGTTTAATGAGCTCCTAGCATGGAGCAGACAAAAGTTGCTGAGAACTGTGGTGGGCATCGTGTTGAAATGCGCTATAAATAAAGATAATGGACATCATGTACCTTCCCAGGGCTTTAGGATCTTCTAGGATTAAACTGACAGCCTGGGATTAGGCAGTTAATGTGGGTTCCCTAGAAAACTGGTGAGCTAGACTTCAGTACACCATTTCCACCAAAACACTTACTGAAAAATGGGTCTCTAGGCCTAGTGGTAGAGTGCTTGCCTAGCATGCACGAAGACCTGGGTTCAATTCCTCAGTACCACATACATAGAAAAAGCCAGAAGTGCTGAGGCTCAAGTGGTAGAGCTTGAGAAAGTCCAAGGACAGTGCTCAGCCCAGGACTGGCCAAAAAAAAAAGTAATAAGTAAAAATAAAAAACGAGTCTTTGTTCTCAGAAGTGCCATTTGTTGAGAGAGTAAGGGCAGAAACCAGGGCTATCCTTGCTTTTCAAATACAGAAATGGCTTTTTTTTCCATATATTTTTATTGTAATTAATAGAAGGGTTACATGATATTTGCCAGATAGATGGTGCATTAATTCCCATACATTGATACCCTTTCACATGTCTTGGTCCCCATATCCCTTCCCTCCCACCCCCACCCTTCATCTTGTTTTCCCTCCTTCCCTATTCAATTTCAAATAACCAAATACAAATATATCCGATATATCAGGTAACAAAGTGAGATACTTTAACAATATGAGATAACCAAGGGACAGCAAAAGAGATGAGAGATAACATAGTACCTTAAGAACAATAATCATTCATTATATGGCTTATGTTTCTATATCCTAGAGATCCTTTCATTTAGCGTCATACTATATGGCCTTTTGTATCAAGGTTTTGCTCTATTGCAAGTCTCTGCTAGGAGAGCCCAAGGTTTCTACTGATTATGACAAATGAGGGAAACCATTGAGCCTAAGGAAATACACTAGACCTCCTTGGCACAGGTCGAAACTTCCTTAGTAAGGACCAAGAATCACAACAAATCAGAGAAAGGCTGGATAAGTGGGACTGCATTAAACTGCAGAGCTTTTGTACGGCAAAGGACATAGCTAGTAAACTAATCAGGAAGCCTACAGAGTGGGAGAAGATCTTCACCAACCATACAATGGACAAAGGCCTCATATCTAAAATATATCAACAGCTCAAAAAATTGAATCAATCCAAAACTAATCTCCAAAGTAACAATCATCCCATTAAAAGATGGGCCAAAAACTTAAAAGAGAGTCTTCTCTGAAGAAGAAACAAAAATGGCCTATAGACACATGAAGAAATGCTCAACATCTCTGGTCATAAAAGAAATGCAAATTAAAAAAACTCTTAAGATTCCACCTCACTCCAGTTAGAATGGCCAGGATCAAGAAAACTAATAACAGATGCTGGAGGGGATGTGGCCAGGAGGGATCACTACTGCACTGTTGGTGGGAGTGCAAACTTGTTCAACCACTATGGAAAGCAGTATGGCAGTGCCTCAAAAGGCTAAACATAGAGCTCCCCTATGACCCAACAATTCCACTACTTGGCATTTACCCAATTATCCAGAAACAAGGACATACTAAATCCACCATCACAACAAAGTTCATTGCAGCACTATTTAGCATAGCAAAGATAGGGAACCAACCTAGATGTCCCTCAGTTGATGAGTAGATCAACAAGGTGTGGTATTTGTATACAATGGAATTCTATGCAGCTGTCAGAAAGAATGACATTGCCCCATTTGTTAGGAAATGGAAAGACTTAGAAAAAATCATATTAAGTGAAGTAAGCCAGAAATGGCTTTTAAAAACAAAAACAGCTTACTGGTATTGGCTTTCTCATCCGACATCAAATAATTAGGTTGTTCACTTATATGTCCTCCCTCTTGGAACCGTCCAAAGAAACAAAGCATGGTCTGACCCTTCAAATTTTTCCTGTCCTCAAGATGAAGATGTGGGATGTTTATTCTAGCGCATTACCACTTTTCTTAGGAACTGTAGATTACAACTAAACAAACTGACCGTTGGGTGGTTAGGTGTTTTGTGAAACAAAACATTCTACAATGTAAAAAAGATGCACACTACAATTGACCTCTGGATATGACCTTTTAGTTACTTTCTTCTAATTGTTGCTTCCTCTCTTGAAACCAAATACAAACACAGAGAGTAAGTTTGAGAAGCTAGATATATTCTCTGCAGGTTTTACCACTTAGGAGCACTCAAAAACAGATACAAATTATGCCTAAAACAAATAGTCTCTCCAAAAGGATTTTGGCACCAGCCTCTTGGTGAGAAGGGCTTTTTTTTTTTTAAATCTGCAAATGCTGGACCTGAATAACACATAGCTGGCTACCCTTGAATTGTGTGGTTCATAGGGATGAACTTGACAGCACAGGCATCCTCAAAAAGAGGAGGTCTTTGTTTTTCTCGAGCTATGATTTTTTTTTTTTTGAATGGCTTTGAAGGACTGATTTGTGGCAGGTTAAAACCCTTGTATCTTCAGTGCCATGGGTTTCGGAGGAGTCACTGCTGGTGCTAATGGGGTTATTTTGCCAGTGGCTGTGTGGAGTATAACAGGTGGAAATGAGCCACATTTCCTAGAGCCCAGTTGCAGAGCGTTTCTCTTGCTTGCCAGGAATGAGACAAAGGCTTGAGACAATGACAAATTGGACATAGAAAAACGCAGTGGTGACTTCCAAGTGGGAATACAACAGTACAGAATGAGAAAGATTTATACAGAGGTAACAATTCTGTTAAAAGATGAAAGGTGAATGGATCCCAGTGACTCAGGCCTATCATCCTAGGTATTTGGAGGACAGATCAGGAAGATAACCGTCTGCCAGACTGGGCAGAAAAGTTATGAAGACCACATCTCAATGAAGAGCTACAGAGTAGTATGTGCCTGTTATCTTGGTTAAAACAGGAAGTATGAGATAAGCAGTCTGCTCCTAAGAGTACGTTTGGGGAGATACCAAGAACTTATTTCAAAAATAACCAGTAGAAAAGTGAGCTAAAGGCATGGTTCAGTGGTAAGAATACCTGCTTAGCAAGTGTGAGCCCCTGAGTTCAGACTTGAGCAATAACAAAAATAGTGGGGCAGGGAAAGACTTGGTGTTCTTATTTGTGGGAATCAGTTGAAGCAGTATCACTAGTTCACAGAAATATTTGTAAATGTGTGTGTGTGTGTGTGTGTCTAAGAAAGGCAAGATGAGTGTGGCCTAGTGATAGTGCTTGCCTAGCATGTACAAAGCCCTGCGTTCAATTCCTTGGTACTACATACACAGAAAAAGCCGTACATGGTGCTGTGGCTCAAGTGGTAGAGTGCTACTAGCCTTCAGAAAGATCAAGGATAAGCACCTAAGCCCCGAGCCTTTGCCCCAGGCCTGGCGCCCGCTGCCCCCCACCCCCCTCAAAAAAAAAGGCAATGTTTAGGGTTAAATTAAACATGAGAGGGTGTTCCTTTGAAGGGGAATATTTTTAGTTCTCAGAAAAGTTGTGAAAGATTTTAACACTGGGGTATATAAATACTCAGGATGCAAGATTAAAATTGCAGTGTAAGAAAAGCTCCAATTAGATTAGTTTTCACCTTTGATACCCAAGTTGCCTAAATTCCTCTAAGCAAGAGAATGTTATAAAGTGTCTTGCTAGATACATATTGAACAGATTTTTTGGGGGGTAGTTTTTTTTTAAGTTTTTTTGTTAACACTGAGCTTTTGCATCATATTTCAAATGTCATGTTCTACAAACAAGTATTCAAGAAAAGACTATGCAATCACTAGTACATAAATTTAAGAATATAACTGAAATTAAGCTGAGTCTTTGTCATAGATAATGTGTTGATGTATATAATATCAATATGTCTATAGATTATATGACCCATCATATCTCCGAGTTCATGTCAATGATCTTGAGCACCCAAGTATTGAGTCATTGCCCTTGTACTGTTTGGATCTAATATCCACATATCGAGGCTACCCTGTGCCTTTTGCTCCTTTGGTCTTGACTTATCTCACTCAACATGATTTGATCTAGTTTCATCCATTTCCCAGTGAATGCCATTATTTTATCTTGTCTAGTGGCTATGTAGAATTCCATTATACATATATGCCACATTTTTTGCATCTATTCATCTGTAGTGGGGCATCTGGGCTGTTTCCCTTGCTTGGATATTGTGAATAGTGAAGTGATGAATATGGCTGTACAGGTGTCCTTATATCCTGGGTTATGATGTTCAAGGTAGATGCTTAGCATCTAGGTGGTAGGGAAGGTCTATGTTTAGATTTTTGAGGAATCTCCAAACTGTCTTCTAGGGTTGTTATACTGGTTTACATTCCCACCAGCAGTACCATATCTGGCAGTTTTGAACCATGTTTGAAGATACAGTTTAAGCAAGTTACTAATTTACAGTCTGTTACCTCCATCCCTTTAACCTGCTCTTCCAGAATGAATCTGGGCCCCATCGGTGGTTTTCCTTTGTATCTGGCACAGTGTTAAGCTTTGTCAGTAGAGGGCTCTAGAGAGACATGACAGCAGGAAAGAATTTTGTTTCCTAGGTCCATTATGGTTGTTGCGTGGGAAGGTCCTAATAGTGTGTCTTGGGTAGTGTCTCTTCATTATGGTATGGTGGCCAGCAGCTTCCTAAGAGACACTTGTGAACAATCCTGTACTGGGTCCCCAGCCACATTCCTCTCCATGAGTTGATTTCCTGGCAATCTAGAAGACATCACATGTCTAGAAGACATCAATGTGTCAGCCATCCTGTGAATTGTAGTTATGCTGTTGACAATAAAACATGGGCCTGGGCCTCTGTTCATGGCTGGATGCCTCAGTCTTATATGTGTTCCTTGTGTGTATGTATGTGCATGCACATGTGCGAAGACAGGACTTGAACTTGGGAACTAGACTCTCTCCTTGAGACTTGATCAGAAGATCAAGGCTAGCACTCTACCACTTGACCCACAGCATCTCTTCTGGCTTTTTGGTGGTCAATAGGAGTCTCATGGACTCTCCATGGAAGTCTGGTGGACTTTCAGCTACAATTCTCAAATCCCAAGGAGCTAGGATTAGAGACATGAACCACCAGTCCATGTGGTCTTTCTTACTAGTCACGTTTTGCTAGTGTGATCCTAGGTTGTAGTTAAGTCATATATATTAAAAAGATTTCTATTTTCAGATAAATGTGTGCTTTCAATGTCCTCATTACACCTTAACTGATTAAAGGATTTTTTTTTTAAAGGACATCAGGCCTGGTACCCCAGGACTGGCATACCTCCTCCCAATACACCCTCACCCCCTTTACACAGGTATGTCAAAAAATGATGGAGGACTCTAACACAGATTACTTAGTATCTAGTGCACCTTTCTGATTACCTGTGTCTTGAATCTTCCTTGACCTCTGTAACAACTGGGAAAGTTGTAGAAAAGTGGTAGTAATAGAAATGACTCTTGTTTGTAAAACACAAATGACTTTCTACCTTCAGTGGAGATTCACTATTGATCCTTCTTGAGAAGCCAGCTTTATGTATATTAAATGTGTTTTTTGTACCCCTGATTGTATATGTGTTCTTTCCTTTTGACTTCACTATAACATCCTTTCATTCCCTCATTAATGAGTTAACTGTTAAATTTTGTAAAATTGAGTCATGACTTAAGTTTTAAAATACATATTTTCTAATGACATTTTGATATATATAGGAGCTTGTGAAACAGGACCACTTATATTTTTTAAAAGTCCACAGAAAGCCATGGTAGGAACTTTTAAAATGATGGAGACAGTCATTAGGAACAAGAAAAAAAAGCACCACAATCATATTGAAAAATAGGTAAAATTCACCACATATCTACAGGATGAGAGAAAATACCTACAAATTATCTCATGTGACTTTATTTTGAACATGTGAATCTTTCAACAAAAATAAATCAATTAAAAAAAAGAGAAAATAGTATGTAGGCTTCTCACCAAAAGAAGCACAAATAGTAAACATATCAGCAAATGATCACCATTAGTAGAAAATTGTAAGTTAAAATCACAGTACAATACCACTTCACACCAACTAGTGTGATTGTAATCTAAAAGATCAATAAAATCATAATGTTGGCCAGGATGTGGAAAAATTGGAACCTTTATATGCTGATGGGAATTGAAAAAGTCTGGTCACTATGAACAATAGTCTTGTTGTATTTCCTCAATGTGTTGACACAAAATCAACACATGATGCAGCAATTCCACTCAAGAGAAACATACACACATATAAACACACATACACACACATACACACACACACACACACACACACAGAGCTGCACATGAATATGCCTAGTGACTTTATTCAGAATTGCACCCAGCTGATCTACAAAATGTGAGGTTATCCATAGCCATAAAAAAAAAATACATGCTGCAACATGGATAAAGCTTGAAAACCTACAAAGTAACAAACATTTAATTTCATCTATATGAATAGGCTTAAGGTAATAATTACATCAGCAATTGCTTATGTCTTGGGGGTGGGAGGAAGAATTAGGAAATGGTGGTTAAAGGGCCTGGGCCCTTTACACGGTGATATATTCTGAAATTGAGGTATTAGTAAACTCTGAATATGTGCAAAATCAATACATTACACATTTTAATATGGCTGAATCTTATATGAATTCTTCAGTAAAGTGGTTTCCAAAAGAAGTATCTGATGCAACATAGTAAGTAGTCATCATATAAGCTGTTCCTCTTTGGTGGGTGATAAATGCATCCTTGTGGGAGAGCTCCTCAGTCTATCTTGATGTCTCTCATGGTGACTTCTTTGCTGTTTAGAATGCCATTTTTTAAGAATATTGAAGAACAAAAACATGAGAAGGAGTATCCGTGTGTGAGAAGTAATATACCTTCTACCTGGCGAATATAATTATATATTAAAATATTAAAAAGTATTGAAGAGTTGCCAGGTGCTGGTGGCTTGTTTGTATTCCTGGCTACTCAAGAGGCTGAGATCTAAGGTTCATTTCCTCAGTTCCCCCTCTATGGTTTCACTTACGCTTAGTGAACTGTAGCCTGGAAATACTAATGTTTCACCATGTGCAGGAAAATTCATGAGACTCTTATCCCCAGTTAACTACCCCATCGCCCAAAGTAGAACTGTGACTTCAGTGATAGAGCATAGCCTTGAGCACAACAGCTCAGGGGCAGTATCCAGGCCCTGAATTCAAGCCCCAAAGCTGACACACATAGTATTGCAGAGTGAAGAGTATTGCAGGCATGAATCTTCGTGGATTCCCCACTTTCTTTCCCTCTGGAGCTGAGTTCCTTTTCCAAGAATGCAAGATCGCAAGATCTGCCGATCATGCCCTTTGTATCCCCTGGGGAATACTTCAATTGAGTAGCCCTTTACCCAATGTTGGTATCTGGGGTCAAATGACTTAAGTTTGTGGTTAGATGTACAGTAGTCTAATCAGGCACAGCAAACTGGCCCATGTGGCCAAACAATGTTGTATCCCATTCAGGCATTTGCCCTGATCCTTGACAGAGGGTGCTTCTACTTCCCAGTCTCAGAAAGTGACATCCTGCTCTTTCCTCCCTTGCTGAGATTGTAATCCTAGAGATCATTCAAGCTGCCTCTTCCTGTGTTCCACTCTCCATTAGTTTATTGATTTTTTTTAACAAACTCTTACATGCTTCTGGTTCTTATTTGTACCATGAATGCCACTCCTCCACTCAGGCCTCTCGAGAGTAACAACTAATAAGGCAGAACATATTTACCCAGCAGCTACCAAGAGACTATTGGGTATGTAGTATATACAGCATGGATACTGTGGCCAAAGTGATAAGAGTTATGTTGGGAACAGGATTTCAACTACTTAGAAAGGCATACAATCTAAAACTTACGTGGTGATCCATTTGTGTTTCCAGGCTACAGTTGACTAACCATAACTGAGGGGGAAACTGAGGAATTTGCTACTAGACCTGGGAATTCACATCAACAGGTAGACCACAAAGCTATGAAATGTGATATCCATTGCTCTTGCCCGATTGGAAAGTAGCAGTTCTCAGTCCGGAAACTATTGGACTATTTGTTAATTTCCTGGGAACACATTTTAATGTAGGGATAGCATGAGCATGGTTGGTGTGGTGACATGGTGGTCATGTTGTAATTTTGTATAGAAGGTTGAGTTTTAAGGGCAGCCACCTGTTTATTCTTCTAAACTGGCAGAATGTGCCAAGAATGTATTTGTACAGTGTAATTTCATCTGATGACCTCAGGTCAAGACTTTGTTATGTAAAAAGTCAGATTTGCCATAAGTTTTTTGCTTGTTTTTTGTTTTTGTTTTTCTGGGAGAATAGCATTAATGTTTGTTCTATCTGAATCTAAGATGTAGTTAGCTTAAAATTATATCATTATGTGTAAGTTAGACATTGGTAAGCTTTTACCTTTTAGACTGAAATGTAAAGACACAGTCTGGCTTTATTTTTGCTTTTGTATTGGTCATGATTGTATAATTAGAATATCTTCCAAGGAATGGCTCTGTACAAAGAATTGTAAAGTGTGATTTTACTTTGAAAGGTAGATATTTTTTATGGCCATAATTCAGTGGGATGGGTTTAAGACTTATTGTGTTGAGCTAGGGCATTGTTTATAAAGTGACAATTGTGACAAATTCTAGAAGCAGGGCTTGTTCATTAAAGGCTGCTTGGCATCTTCATCTAAACTGATGGCCATAGGCTGTATGCAGTGGTGTGTCTGTAATCACAGTGATTTGGGAGGTAGATCTGGAACTAACCTGGGGGAAAAAGCTGAACAAATCCGTCCAACATGGTGGTACACATGGTGATACACATCTTACACATCTGTAATTCCAGTTATGCAGGGGGCAATAATCCAAGTCCCTAAAGAAAAATGGAAGATCTAAAAAACAATTGCAGTGGAAAAACTAGGTGAGGTCATTGCTCAACATGTTCAAGATCTTTACTTGAAAAGCAGAAGTGACAGAAAAAGGAAACAAAATTCTCTATCAGTTGTGGTGACATTCTGCTGACATTTGGCTGTGTGTTCTGTTTCACACACTTGTGACTATATTATTTGAGACAAACTGAAGAGCAAAAAGCTAATACACACAATCAGCTTCAGAATGAAAGGTCAGTGAAACCTGATGTTATGGTTTCAGAGCAGGTGAAGGATTAATTCTGCCATTGGATGCACAGAAGGCCTCTGAGGATCCTCCTGTCAGAAGACTTTCTTAGTAGCCCACCTCTCATCAGGGCTCAGGCACCAGACCAGACAAGACCCTTTAGGAATTAGAACCCTGTGAGCTACATAGTTCATATATGAGAAGCTTAGGTCTCCATTTCTGGAACTTTCCAAAGTAGCCAGATTTAGGCCAGTGCAGACATTAGAATCTGGATCTAATTCCTAAACCCTTCTGCTGCTCCCACTTGGACCTCTATCCACACAGATCAGTACAGCTTTTACCCTGGGGAAGTGCAGAGGCCATCTGCATTCACAGCTGAGAAGCTGCCTTCTGAGGTGTGTCTGAGTGGGGAGTTCCCATCACATCTGTTGCTGTGTCTTTTAATGTGTGACAGCCTCTGGAAGAGAAGCTGTGGTCTGGGCAGAGAAGAAAGCAGCCAGCTAAAGTGGCTCATGATCAGTTCTGTGCATTTCTCATACTGAAGTGATACAGCACCACATTCACCAGAGGACTGAAGACTGCCTCTACTGGCCAGCACCACCAGATATCTTTATTGATCAAGGCAGCTGCAAGGACTTAGTCTCAACAAAGATTAAGTACTCAATTCACAGATGGCCTGCAATCTTCCTTTAGGAAGTCTGAAGCTTACCAGGGAACAAATGATGCCCTGTCTGTCTGTCTATCTGTCTGTCTGTCTGGGTCTGCCTCTGTCTCCGTCTGCCTCGGTCTGCCCCTGTCTGCCCCCTCTCCCTCCAAGATTATGGTGATATGCATCTAACAGCCAGATGTCTCTGTTCTTTCCAGCAGGATATGGGATGTGGGGTGGAGGGGGGTGGGTTTCAGTGCTAATACTGAGACAAGTTGCCCACCTGCCTTGAAGAACTTATATGGCCCTCGGCAAATCACTATACACTTTTGTGGATCTTGGGGCCTGTACCTCTCTTACTTGATTTTTTTTGTTTGTTTTTTTGTTTTATTTTCTCTGGTCAGGGTTTCCTAGGCTGGCATTAGATGACTTAAATTTTTCAACTCCCTTCTAGCTTCATAGCAATTGACTATGACCTGTTCACCAGCTTGCATTATGTATAGCTTAATTTACATCTGAAGGCTGGAAGATAATTCTCTTTAGGGTACTTGGAAAGAGATCAGCAGGGACATTGGTATTTGATACCAATGCCAACACTGTTGAAGGTTGAGCAAGTAGGCTTCAGGAACAGGCTTTAAGGAGGCAGAACTGTGAGAAAGACTGTACTCTTGAACTCGAGATCTTGGGCTTGATTGCATTCGGAGGCTGAACAGCTTCACTGTCAAGTTCTTGATCAAGGTGTGATTATTGCTATCAGAAAACTGCATATGCATTTCATTGGACCCACTCAGGATAATTTTTAAAATACCATTTATCCTAAACTAATGTAACATTAGTGAATAGTTTCGAGTGAAACTCTTCGTTTCTGGTGCCTGGAAAAATTGGAAGGCCTGGCCACTCAAGACTGTCTTCTTCCCTGTTGTTGACTGACAGGAGTCAAGAAGTCTGCCCCGACTAGATGGGACACATAGTCCCTGGCTCATCACAGATTCCTTTCTCTTCTTCTCTTGACCACCTCAAACCTCTGTAGCCCTCAGTTTTATAAGGTGGACATGTTCACTTCCAAATTCCTCAGATTCTCCTGGTATGTTTAAAGTGATACTGCATTCCTAGACCACTTAATAGACTGATATTCTTAGGGAAGGAGGAAGACAACATTTGTATTTGTAAAGTCTCCCAAGGTAATTGAAGAGCACAGTGAGGGTAGAGAAAGCTACCAGAGGCTACTTTTTGCTTGTTTCGTCGTTGTTTTTCCATAACTGGGCCTTGAACTCAGAGCCTTATACTCCTACATGGCTTGCTCAAGGCTGGTACTTTCCAACTTGAGCCACACCTCCACTTCTGACATTCTGATGATAAAATGGAGAAGAGTCTGACTTTCTGCACCAGCTGGCTTAGAACTGCAATCCTCAGATCTTAGCCTCCTGAGTAGCTAGGGTTACAAGTGTGTACCACCAGTGCCCATCCAGGATTTAGGCACCATGGATGAAGGACCTAAAGAAGCAGTTCACTGACATAGTTAATGAGAGCTGACACAACCTTTGTGTGGATGAACTCACTGGGGAAAATCTGGGTCGATTTCTAAATCAGACAAATGCATGGCATGTTTTGCTAAGGTATTAATAAACTCCAGATCTGCTATACTGCTGTAGGCATTTACATTATTATAGTTAAGACTCTGGCTTTTGGGTTTTTTGTTTGTTTTTTGGTGGGTCATGGGGCTTGAACTCCACCTGGGCACTGTCCCTGAGCTCTTCAGCTCAAGGCTACTGCCCTGCCCTTGACCCAAGCCCCACTTCCCATTTTCTAGTGGTTAACCGAGAGAAGAGTCTTGGATCCTTTTTTGCCCGGGGCTGACTTTGAATCTTCATTCTCAGATCTCAGCCTCCTGAGTAGCTAGGATTACAGGCGTGAGCCACCATGCCTGGTTCCCTGGCTCTTTTCTTTTTTTTTTTTTTTAATGTTGTGATTATAAAAATACTTTCAATGGGCCTGTAAATCTAGTGAAGGACATGAGTTTACTTTATTTGGGGCAAGAGCTAAAAGGGAGTAGGCAGTTAAAATGGGCTTTGCTAATTTTTGATTTTATAGAATGACTTCAGCTGTAATTCTCACTGTAAATGTATGTCCGTTGTCTGCCTGCCTTCCCCTATGAATTCTCCCAAAATTACATTCTAAGCTCTGAGGGTAGTCATCCCCAAATGACTAAGAAATGTTAAGGAACTATCAAATAAGAAATCTGTTCTTACTCAGAAGGAAGTTAAGATGGAAGGGGCTTAGTGTAACTTGTGAAGCAACTGGCTCAAAGCTCATTCCCCGGTGCCCCCCCACCCCGCCCCCCATCCTGGAACCCTGAGCTTTGTGGCCCTATTATTCATTTCACAGCTCTTCTCAGTCTCTTGAGTGCAGAGAAAGACTAGTCTGCAGGACATTTTTTTTTTTATTAAACTTCAGTCCCATGATTTCAAGTCTTGTTGAAGAGATGGTGAAGGGCTGAGCCAATTGAGTCCCAGAGTCTCCATGAAGATCATGCAGGTTCTTTCTAGTCAGCAAAGATCTTTGTGACACAGTGCTGGAGCCATGACCTGTCCGTATCCTGGTTTCTCTGCGGAGATGTGGTATAGGTGGGTGTTTTTTATGCAGGGACCATCTTCTGGTTGAACCTTCAATGTTCTCCATAATTAGCACTGTTTGTCACACCCTAAACTTTTTTCTCAAGCCCTTCTCTGGCAGTCCGTCTATTTTTATCTTGTATTCATTCTGTAGAAAATTCTCTACTAACACTTTGATATAGTTACAAAAGGAAAACAATGATATTATCTCTCTAGGAAAGCAAATTAATAAGTTATCTTTCCTTCTGGACAGTCTGAGGCTTAACGGGTGTGTACTTTGTGTATATGTGTACTCCCACTCACCCTTGTGTTTATTCACTGCCTAAATGTTGCTGTCCCTCCATAAGTATTTGAAATCAAAGTACCTACTGTGTGACTCTACCCAGTGTGATTCTACCACAACTATGCTGGATTCTTGCCTGTGCCTGCGATAGACACCAGGACACTTCCTGTCATAGTGTCTTGAATTGTCTAGTGACAAGAGTTTTTTTGTTGTTGTTGTTTTTTGTCCCCCCCCCCAACCTGGGAAGTTTTTGATTGTAATCCCTAAGGCAAAAGGATAAAAGCAGAACTTGGATAGGAACCAGAAGGAGGACTGGAGTTTTTGAACAATTCTCAGGAAATTTTCTTATACCTACCTGTTCCTTATTTGCATTATTTCCTGTTTTGCAGGGAAGCAACTTAATACAAGCAATTAGTACATGTATACTCATTATTACACACCAGGTTGGGAATTCTATTCTGTTGGGGTCCTTCTTCCCCAGTCCCTCTCGATCAGAAGGAGGGATAGGGAAAACACGCCCTGACCAGGACAAGCTGAGCGAAGAAAGGGCTCACTGTTTGCCTGCACCCAGCCCCCCTTCCCCAGAGGATAAACAGACGCTTCAGCCAGGTTTGTCAAGGCAGGAATCTCTCTCCCCCAAAAAACCCCTTCTGAGGAAGTCCCTCCAGCTAATATACCCTCACTCTAGGTCTCAGCAGAGAGTGATAAAGCCATAACACATTTGTAACCAATGGTAATCAAGTCTTGAGCCCTGCCTCTTGTACCTTGCCTTGTATCAGCAGAAAGTTATTAGACATGGCATTATTCGGTTCCCAGCACTATTCCTTCATGATCTTTTGACTTAATCCATCTATCATTCATCTCATGAGTTTTGTGAAAATCTGTGATGTTAAGGTGCCTGGAGATTGGATAGGAAGCCAGTCTATGATGGCTCTGCCACCTGATATCTGTGGCCTTGAACAGATATCAGCATAAGTCTTTATGCTTCAGTCACCCCTCCCCCAATGTCATAAATTTATAGTAGGTATTCTGTGAGAGAGCATGTGTTAACATAAGGATTGTTAGCTCTCCTTATGGTGATTTAAAAGAGACAGTTGTAGAGTCCATAGAGCACATATTTTAGTGGAAGAAGCAACTGAGTGTGTGGCATTTGACCCTATCTGTGATGTAGCATTTGACCCTATCTGTGATTTTTTTTCACCCCTCGCCATACACTCTTTACATCTTTGCCCCATAAGTCATTATCATCATTGCTAATTCAACCATACACATTTTCTGAAATTAACCCATATGTCTGTTACATTTATGTTCTTGTGTGATGATGTCATTGGGTGAAACTAACTCTTCGTCATAGAGTAATACTCCAGGCATAAAATTGTACACCATAATGCCAAATGCCCCAACATTATTATACTTTTCCATGTTTCTTGATTTTTCTCCGTATGAGCAGTTAATTTTTGGTGGTCTATGTCAGGCAACCCCTCATTCTTCCAACATTTCTAATCCCAAAGAAAAACAAAATAACCAGACTTGTTGAATCAGTCCCACTGGATATATGCAAATCACTTAGTCTTATCTGAACAATTCTGGTTTACTATCTGTCTGACCGTCCCTCTATCTCTCTCTTAGGATTTTATGGTGACATTGAATCTACCATGTTACTGGAGGATGACCATTTTGTTAGTTGATTAGCAACCTTAATTTTAGCTGGTACCAAATTCTTCTTTGCCACATGACTTAGTCCGATTTTTGTTGGTGTAACAGAGCACATGACCCTGGGTGATGTATAAAGCAAAGGCTTGGCTTTTATTTTTTTAGGTATTTATTTGAAGTCAAGGACATGTAAAAATATCAGAACATATCTGCTGAGGGCCTCATGATGTATCAGCATGTGACAGATGGTACCATATGGCAGGAATGTCTAAGGGATCCAGAAAATTTGGCCTGAATGCTTTATAACTATCTAGTCTGGGAACTAACCTGTTCCTGGGAGAACTGAGAAATAAACTCCATTCATGAGTGTGACATCCATGACCAAGTCACATTCCCAAACTATCAGATTGACAATGAAATCTTAGCGTGAGTTTTATTGTGGGCACACCATTTCTATACTATAGCACTGCATACATAATAAAACATGTTTTGGGAAGGATGGGAGGAGCTTGTATTGTGTCTAACACGGTTATCTAGTTCCTTTTGGTTTAGTTACAAATCATGGATCTGTTTTAAAAAGATGGAAACGAAACACGAAAGCAAGAGGGACTTAGTTAAAAAGTGATTTTCAAGTATATGAGAAAATAAGAGGGAAAATTACATCCAGGAGTGAAGTTTTTACAAAAATGACACATCAGGGTCCATTTTGCTTGCTCAAAGTGGACCTTGGGTTTGGCTGTAGTAGCTGGCTTGGAGAGGCATTGGCTGCCTAATTTTACTGTGCCAATTTAGTGAAATGCAGCCAAATGCTCAGCTGTCATGATACTAACATAAAGAGAAACTTTCTTTACTTCCTCCTGGATACATTTATTGTGATTTTCGGGATGCTTACAATAACCCAGCTGCCTGTTTCACTTGGTCACCATCACTGTTTTCCTTGATGTTATCCTCATCCTCAATTGTACTTTTACTGCTTTCTACATGAGGACAGAAAAGTCTGCTTCACTGCTTTGAAGTAAACCATCTAGTTCAAAAACAGACCAAATCTAGGGATTTGTAATGCCTAAAAAAAAAAAAAATCATTCCCCACTTGAGGTGGGGGGGGTCATTCCCTAGAATTTTTGACGATATCCTGAGCTTGTGTTCTGAACAACGTTACCTTTTACCATTTCTATATATAAAAAACATAATATATGTACTTAAACACATGATCCTACAATATATGTACTTAAACACATGATCCTACATCTCTTAAAGCAGGAAGAATTTGACAGCCTACCAGCCTTTTTCAAGTGTTTGATAGGGCAGTTCCTGGCATTGAGAAGAGGGTTCTATCCCCTAAACCTATTTGCCATTAGGTCTTACAGCATAATGAAAGATGTTTATAGTCTTAATGGACTGTTGGTTGAAGACAGGATGCATTAGGAAAACAGGTCAACATATAAATTATTGAGGATTAATACTGAGAATTCTGCCGGCTTCCCTCTGGATTATTGTCCATGTAGCTAAAAGTTTCATTTGTCTGATCCAAATCCTTTTGGTATAGAATGTAGCATTTTCTTTTAAATCAGTATTTAGAAAAATATTTACTGTATTTTGAATTGCCTTTTTGTCTTTTAATTTATTAGAATTAAAACTTAACACACCTGCAATGTCATTTACAAAGAGTACTTTCAAGTGGATGCTGAAACCACCTGTGTTATCCTGTATTTTAGAAAGAAAACAGAAAAAAATATAAATATAAACTGGGGGTAGAGAGGTTTTGAAATAATAGAAATAAAAGCAGGTAGATGAAGATTAAAATACAATGCTATATATATTGAGCCTGACTTTAAACCTTAGCAGTGAATGAATAAATGAGCCAGCGAACAGAAGATTGAAGAAAGGACAAAAATAAAATACACCATCAGATCGAGTATAAGACATGTTGAAAGGCATGATTTAGGTCTTCCTTTAGATGTGTATTGTCTTCCCTGTGATGGCCAGGAAGCTATAGTTAGGCTCTCAAGGTGGATAAGGATACCATACTTATTTTGAACACAGGAATAGACTGTAAAGCTGTCTCTGAGCTGAGATGTTGTCCTTTCTCCTGTTAGAAACACTCCAAAGACAGAGTAGGTCACTCTCTCCTGTTCTTCCTGGGAAACAAAGCATATATTCTGCATGTATATAATATCCAAATTATAGAACTTAAAATTTGTTTTGAAATCCAGATTCAAAATTTCCAAAAACTGGGCCTTTTTTTGTCTTGCCTCATTTTGATGTCAGGGCCACTAATTCTATTGCTGTCTAGCATTGAAAACACATTTGGTCTCCACACCAAATGCATACTAATAAAGATGTAGTCTTGGAATTCATTTTTTATAGACAAATCATACTTTTTCATTCATAATTAAATAATGTGTATTACACATTAATAACAAATCACCATTTGTCCATTTAATCATAAACACCAACGGAGGTGGTGTCAGAATGAATTTCATAACTTTAATACCTTGTTTCAAAAATGAATTGGGCTTTACCTTAATACCCTGAATGAAAAATTAAGAAATGATTAAAACTTCCTTGGGGATGTAGATGTGTGGTTGTGTATGCATGTGGGAAAGGGAAGATAGAATATTACTGTAGTAAAACCTTACTGGCTTACCAAAAGGTTAGAAAAACTGGCTTAGAACAACAGATGAATTGTAAATCTCTTATATCATCTTTCAAATATAGTTTCTTCACCAGTGGCCACAAAGTCAATGTTACTGCTTAAACTTGAAGTATTTTCCAAAGCACATCTTTCCGGAATTTTAACTATTGGTTGACATCTTACACAAAATTAAAGCACTGATCAAAATGCTTACAACTCAGTTGAGGGGTGTTCTCTTTGAACCCAGCTGAGAAAGTGTTTATGTAGTGGTTAGGCAGGTATTCCAAAGTGCCCATCTCAGCAAATACAGAACACCAAAACTCGACTATCTCACCTCTCCTGCCATGTCTACTCTTAGACTTGCAAAGAATACATTCAGGAGCAGTGCAAGTTGTTTTCCTTTGGGGAGTTACTTGTGTATTAGGATACATACACATGTGCATATGTATATATGTTTGTGTGTGCATATGTACATATGTATACACACATACTCCAAGTTGCAATTTTGATTTTAGTCTAATGAGTCAGAAACCTTTTTGTTCATTAGCAATTACAAAGCAAGGTCTGTTGTTAACATGAATACAGTGGTGCAGGCTGATTAAACTGTGCATATTACTTCTTTGTGTGTGTGTGTGTGTGTGTGTGTGTGTGTGTGTGAGAGAGAGAGAGAGAGAGAGAGAGAGAGAGAGAGAGAGAGAGAGAGAGAGAGAGAGAGAGAGAGAGAGAGAGAGAGATGAAGCTTGAACTCAGCCTGGGCACATTCCCTAAGCTCTTTATCTCAAGGCTTCTGCCCTTTCGTTGAGCCAAGCCCCACTTCCCATTTCCTAGAGGTTAACTGGAGAGAAGAGTCTCAGATCCTTCTTGTGCCTGGGCTAACTTTGAACCTTGATCCTCAGATCTCAGCCTCCTGAGTAGCTAGGATTACAGGCCTGAGCCACTATGCCCATTTGTACATATGCACAAGTTCTAGCTAGGTTGACCCAACATCACTACTATGCTGAGGAAGATTGGCCTCTGCTTAGATTTTATCACTTGAGGAGCACACAAGCTAAGCTATGGTCATTATTTCCCCAGGCCAGACTTCTTTTAAGGGAGGAACTCAACATGTAACTTGAAATCCTCCCTTAAAAAAAGTCTGGCCTATATAGTATGATGCTAAATGAAAGGACCTCCAGGATATAGAAACAAAAGCCAGATAATGAGTGATTGCTGTCCTTAATGTACTGTTACCTCTCATCTCTTATGGTTATCTCATATTGTTTCAGTATTTTACCTTGTTATCTGATACATTGTATATATGTGTATTTGGTTATTTGAAATAGAATAGGAAAAGGGGGAAAACAAGATGAAGGGCAGGGGTGGGGGGAAGGAAATGGGGACCAAGACATGAGAAAAGGTATCAAATGTTCATGAAGTAATGTACCTTCTATCTGGTGAATATAATGTAACCCTTCTATTAATTACAATAAAGATATATGAGAAAAAAATAGTCTTGGCTGGGGAAATTATGACTTTATCATAGCTTTTGTGCTCTGTGTGAATTCTTACTTGAGAATCAATTTTAAGGCTTTTGTCAGATGTGTGTGTGTGTGTGTGTGTGTGTGTGATGGGTCTAGTTCTACATATGTCAGCCAGCTCCACATATGTCAGCTAGTTTTTAACCTGATGGTTATGATGCTACTTCAGATAGAATAGCTAGAACCCTTTTGGGATGACCAGTACCAAGTGTTCAACTTGACAGCATAGTCCATGTTTTTGAAATAACTTGGATGATTTTCATGACTTTTTCTTTTTTAATACAGGAGGTATTTGATTCTGTTGTCATTCATGGATGTTTTTTAGTTGCCTAAAAGTTGATCATCAGTGAAAAGGGTGCATTTGGTGCTTACAAAATTTCTTCATGACTCTACTGTCATTTAGCTCTGACTGGAAGTGAATCCCCCCCCCCCTTTTTTTTTTTTGCCAGTCCTAGGCTTGAGCTCAGGGCCTGAGCACTGTTTTTAGACTTTCTCCCGGCTAGAGCTCTACCATTTGAGCCATACCACCACTTCTGGCTTTTTTTTCTATGAATCGAACCCGGGTTTTCATGCATGCAAGGCAAGCACTCTACCACTATGCCAAACACCAGGCCTGGAAGTGAATCTTTCGAGCATTTTCATTTAATGTTGAGATCTTTCTAACAGGTTCACATTCTGCATGATCTTCTCATATACTGTTTTGTTTCTTCTTAGTCATTGCCAACCTCTCATAATGACAGTATGATAATTCCTTATTTCCTGGGCCAAAAGCCAGATGACAGTCCTGTTGGTTTTGTGGGGTTTTTTTGGTTTGTTTTTTTTGGTCTATTATCCAGATTGAATTTTCTCACATGTTCCCTTCCTGTGCCTGTTGATTATGGTCCATGATATATTTTCGTGGAGAGGAGTCCCCGTGCCATATAAAATTAGTGAATTAGCCTAGGGATCATTGTAATATTGAAGGGAACTGAAGTTCATATATCAGTTAGCTTGGCACTATGTTGGATCTCATTCTTCTCTTTCCTATATGGCCTTCCCAGGCCTAACACGGTCTGGAAGCTTGCCTGTTGTCAGGGCAGTGATGGGATCCTGTAGTCAACCTTGATTGTTCTCTCTCACACTCTGCAGTGGAGCCTATGGGTTAACCTCTGCATCTTCCTAAAGTGAGAAAGGCTCTGCTGACTGGTTTAAAACAGTGTCTCTCAGCCAGAGTCCTTGATAAGGATCCTGAAGAGGTGGCCACATTTTCCATTGTTATAGCTTCGCAGTTGTGGCTCAACTACTTGGTAACTGATGGCTAGAGGTCAAAGGTGAAATACTTCTCACCTCCCCTTCCCCGCCCCCTGTAGCAACAAACATCAGTTGTCCTAAAACTGAAAAATCTTCAATTACAGGGATTTATTTCATTCTCTAAGAACGTGTGCTTTTTGCTTCCATTTAGATGTTTTCAGAAATCACTTTGTGTTAATGGGAAATCCTTCAACTGTGAATAACCTAATGGCTCTGTTGAAAACTCACAGGACTCAAGTTTTATATGACCCAGCAATGACAGCTTCCTGTTCACTTTTGTCCTCTTTCTCCATTGTCCACCTTCCAGTAATATGCCCATCCAAGAGGCTATTAGAATAAAGTTAAGGCATTCATTTACAACTGGTTCTCATCCTTGCCTGATAGGCAAAGCATATAGGAATAACAGGGCTCAGAAGGTAGGTAGAAAAGGAGTGGAGGAAGATCTGGGAAAAGGCAGGAAGGTATGCATGCTAGATCTAGATTTAATCACCTTTTCACACCATTGGAAATTGTGCTACTGATACTAGAAATGGAGGCCTGCACTTTACCAAGCAGCCAGCAAAATTGCAAGGTACATACCCACTTGGATGAATAGGGTTGAAGTTTTTGTTTCTCCTGCCCACCTTAGGAATGTAGATGTGTATGAGTTAAAGTAAGGACTGCCTTGCTTGATGGCTTCAAATGTAAAAAGGGATTATAAATCCCTTCTTTAGTTCTGTAAAGAGTAAAAAATAATTCCACTATCGAGTCAAACAGCACAGATTATGTTACTGGAGCCGGTGTGTTTGAGCTAGTGACTTCAGCCTAAGACCAGTGCAACTGGTTGCAATAAGGCCAGAGGGTTTTTAGTTGGAATGGGACCTACATGTTGATAAAGAAAAGGACTGAGGTTGTAGAAGTGTGAGGTTCTCTGTTCATGGGTGTGTTAGGAGAGTACAGAGATCAACAAAGCGATTGGGGATCCTAGTGCAAGTCTAGGCAACTACTAGGTGGGCCCTGGTTGAGTTCATGTTGGTGGCTCCTAACCCATTTGTCCAGGCCAGCCAGGGGAATGAGTGACCTTAGGATCTTTCAAGAATGTGAACTTACCTTGGAGAAATAAGCATCCTCCTCTTCTGCAGCTCCTTTTGACAGAGGAGAGTCAGAATCTCCTTTCCTGCCTTCACTATCCATTTGGCCCTGCCTTCACTATCCATTTGGCTTATGTTTCTTATACCAGTAATTCTACAAATGTGTTTTTCCTTGTATTACCTGCTGATTCTCCCTTCCCTGTCAGGATGATAGGGGCATTTAGCCACCAGCTACTGCAGGCTATGCTGGTAGTGTGTGATGGAGACTATAGTAGTATTGCAAGGCAGGAGATACGGGCTCTGGTATAATGTAACTGGAAAACATGTCCTCATACTTTGTTGTTCCCCTCAGCAGATTCAGTGGTAGTTGTCCACCCCATTCTGAATGAAGGTATTTGATACATTTTAATTCATCATATTTTCTTTGATCAAGTTAGGAGGACCTGATTCCTGTGCCATGATTGGGTTAGAGTAGTGGAAGCCTAGAATCACCTGATTGTAAATAGTAATGGCAAAAGGAAATACTGCACACCTTAGATCTCACCTTACAACTCCCATCTCTTAGGCAATTAAGTGTATTTTCTATCTGTCTAGCTTTGCTTATTCTAAGCATTTCATACAAAGGGAAGCATAGGGATTTCAGTGAGGTGTTTTTCCCCGACTTAGCAAGTTTTTCTCAGGGTTATATATGCTGTAGCATAGTCACTTACTCTCTTTTATTGCCCTTAATATCCTATGTTACGGATATACTGGTTGTCTTGACCATATGGTAGTTGATGGATATTTTAGGTTACTGCAATTTGTTATAAAGACTACTGCTGTGAAATTTCTGTAAAAACTTTTCTGTGGGCATATGTTTACATTTCTCTCGGGAGAATTCCTGGGAACAGAATTGTTTGGATCACATGGTAACTATCTACTTAAATTATTGAGAAATTACAAGCCATATATGAAGATGACAGTTTCCCACATTCTCTCCAACAGTAATTACCTATATTATTTTATTAGCACCCTAATGGGTGTAACGTAGTATCTCATTGTGATTTTGATGTCCTTTTCCCCTAATGATATAATGATGTTGGACATTTTTTAATGTGCTCTTACAAAACAATAGGACAACTGATTTATTTCCTTGCCAGAGATTTTAAACACATTTGTTAAGAGGGAAGCCAGATGTCCCCATGTTGTAGAGTGAGTGGAAGGAAGTAGGGATAAAGGTTAATATTGGAAACAGTGCAAATTTGTCTTGAAGTAGACCGGTAAAGTCATGGCCCTGGACTTTTCACTTCTTTGCCTGGCAACAGGTCTGCTGAAACACATCCTATAATCCTTGTACCCCCTGAGGTATGGCACCCAGCTGCTGAATCTGGAGGCAAGCAGATTCTGAGTTGAATGACTGGTTTGATCACCATTGTTCTGAGCCCTCTGTTAATTCTGTGTCTATTACTGATGATTGTCATTAAGTCCCTTTAAAGCACCAAGAAGCTTTGTAAGGATGATTATCCTATGTCCTCATTATCCTCCTATTACATTGTGAGATAGGGGTGTCTTTTGAAAAGTGTTGAATTCTGTCGTCTTGATAGGAATCGGAGAGAGGAATTCTAATGTGAATCTTAGTGTATGCTGATAGACTGTTATCTCACACTGTACATTACACCACCAGAGAAAAGAACATTCCTGGCAGTTCTATGGTCACTTAAAATCTGGGCTCTCAAGTGTTCTGAACTCTTAATAGCTAGGGATTTGTACTTTAAATCTGCATCTCTTTATAGTTAGGTGTTTTTTTTTTTTTTCCCATCTGTATGTCCCTTGAATGTACCACATGGCAGTGGAGGGGTCCTGATGTTCATAAGGCTAGGATTTAGAAGCCTTCTGCCTTCTAGAAAAGGTTGTGTCTAGCTCCTACCCTTGCCCTCTCTATGACTTAAACTCTTGAGTATTACCTTTCAGTAATAGGGGAAGAGGAGAGGGGCTTCCTGTTTGAATGTTGTTAGGTAATTCTTGTCAGCAGTTGGGGTGCTGTCTTAAAATATTCAAAGAAAATCATCGGCAGACTGTGTTTAACACCTTATTTGCTTGCCCCTAGGACAATCAGTCTTTAGAGTGACTAATGAGTATGATTGTCAGAAAGGAAGTATAGCTACTTCCTGAGGAACTAGTGGTAGCAGAGGGATGTCTGTCAGCCTCACAAAGGCGGGTACTCTGTCATGCCCGTTTGTGGTTTAGGCTACTGGCCTGATGGTGACACATGTACCCTTAGAATACATGGAAAGAACAAGAAAGGACGGTCGTGTTCATTTGGTCATCTTTAAGAAGAGTAGAATATAATACTGCAGTGACTCCCCTGCTAATTTCATTTAGGTAATGTCTTCATGGTGCCCCAGTGGCTAGTATCTTTCTCTAAGACTGGACATGAAGACAGTTCCTGATTTATAATAGTTTGATTGAAAATTACCGACTTTTGGGTGATGACAAAGCACATGTGGACATTTATTTTTTTCACTTTCAGTGCAGTATTAAATGAGTGATGTAGTACTTTAAGTAGGCTTTGTGTCAGATGATTTTTTAAAAAAAATTTATATGAACATATGTTCTGAGCATGATTGAGATAGGTTTGGCTAAAAAGTGTGTTTTCCTCTTAGTATTTTCAACTTAAAATGGCTTATTAATAGCTACCCAATGTAATTTGAGGAGTATCTATGTCTGTGTGCCCAGAGGGCCCCCTTAAACAGTGACATGGAATTCCACGGTGTCAGTCATTTTTGTATCATTGTCACAAGTACCTAAAATAATTGACTATAAAGAGAAAGGTTAATTTCAGCTCATCATTGGGAAGATGATTCTGTCATTGGTTGGCCAATTGCTGTTAGTCCTATGGCAAGGCAGCAAATCACAGTGAAATGTATGGCTGAGGAGTCTGATTTACCTCACCGTAACCAAGAAATGAGAGGAAAGTCAGGTACCCAATAAGCTCCTCCCACCATGCTCCTTTTTCTAAGCATTTATCATGGTCTAAGAAATAAATTTTCACTATAAGCATCTTGGAAGTGGGGACTGGCATATGATAGCACCTACATAGATACTAGTAAACAATCTAGGGTAGACACGTTTTTTGTTTTCTCATAACTGTGGGCTAGAACAGTATGAGATTTATGCTTTGAGATAGGTGGACCTGGAGGTAAGGCTTAGACAATACTTTGAATTTGGATTGGTATGTGAACCAGGCCAGCATGGTAAAGGAGCAGCATGAATGGAAATAGGAAAATATATGAAGATGTCTGTGAAAAGTTTAGGTAATAAGCAAATCAATAGTAAAAGGATACAGTGGGACAGAGGAACTTAGAAAGTAATGGAAGATAGAACTTTTTGCCTGTGGTACAGTATTGCACTGCAGTGAGATACATGCCCCTGGAATCTGGTTACCTATTTTAGGGGCTCTGACATTGAGCATCGGTCATAATCATCTAGAATTTATCTGAGCTTAGCTTTCTCAGCCTTTCTCTAGAGTTGATTTGGTAGGTCTGGGGCGAGGCTTGGGAATTTGCATTGGACATTGGTGGTATAGCCATTGCTGATATAAGGTTCCATACTTCAAAAATCAAAAGCCTAGAAAGTATCAGCAAACCTTTATGGTTAAGAACTAGATGGTAGATATTTATATTTTAGACTTTCAAACTACATAGACCTTCCCCTAGGGCCCCCCTTCTTTTCTTTCTTTCTTTTTCATTCTTTTCTTTTTTTTTTTTTGCCATTCCTGGGGCTTAAATTCACAGTCTGGGCACTTGTACTCTTTGTGTTCAAGGCTAACTCTCTACCACTTAAGCCACTTAATACTTCTGGCTCTTTCTGAGTAGTTTATTATAAATAAAGTTCATGACATTTCTGGGCTGAAGTACAATCCTCAGATCTCATCTTCCCGGGTAGCTAGGATTACAGACATGAGCCACTGGTCCCTGCCTGACCATCTCACTCTTCTTTTTTCTTTTCTCTCTCTCTCTCTCTCTCTCTCTCTCTCTCTCTCTCTCTCTCTCTCTCTCTCTCTCTCTCTCTCTTTCTGTAATCCATTCAAGGGCATGGTTTTCTGTATTGTCACACACAATCTCACTGTCTCTTCAGCGTTTATCAGATGGACTACATCAAGTATATACTACATGATATTTTAGTAAAGAGCAATGATAAGTAGCAAGTGGCAATATAAATTATCACCAAGTGGACAACCATACGTAGACACTTACATGTTCTATTTTAGTGCTTCCGCAACCTCTAATAATGGACCGTTCTTGGCTTTACATCAACAGACCAGTAGGGGAGTAGAGGTAAGGAAGAGAAGGGAGAAGGTGGGACATGGTTTATTGATCTTTGGGCCATCCCCAGATTATTCCTTCCCTGTCACCTAGTTGGGTAACCTAAGTCATCTTCCAAGTAATCTTCCGTCTCATTTTCTCATCTCATTTGTATCTCATTAAAGGGAGATGATATTATTTCTTCAGCGTGTATAACTTTCTTACGAGTACTTAATTGAGCCACAAAAAACATTCTTCTCAATACCTGGAAATAACTAGAATTTATTTAGTGTTTTGTATTTACTATTTGTGGAAATACCAACTACCAGTTACTCTCTTGATAAGCAAGGGAAGGGGAAGGCAGTGGAAAAATGGACCAATAGAGATCTGCATTGCTGAGGAGGAAAGCTAATTATTTCAGAATCCTCTTGCCTTCTTTTACGTCTGTTGTGAGGAATAACACTTTGAAGTAAAATGTGCACACTCTGAAACACAGCCTCGCTCAGACTTGTGTAGGAGATCATTGTTCAGCCTCTCCCTGGTGGAATGCTTTTGTTAGATGACTGGTTCTTGGAGCCAGTACTCTTGCTGAAGAGGCACATAACTATACTTACTAATGCTTCTTTGCAACCAGTGCTCAGACCCCACTTGCTGAGCAGTCCTGATTTTTTTTTTTTTTTTTTTTTTTTTACATTGGACCAATCCGTGCAGATACCAAATGGAACATAGCCATCTTACTGTTGAGGTGTTTGCCTTTTGACTATTCATTTCCCTGAGGGTCGGAGTGAAAGTGAGAACTAGAGTAACAGCAGGCAAGCAGGACCTTTGAGTTTCCTGTGCTGGAGTATTGAGGTGCAGCTTGAGCTCAAGATAGCTGGGGCAAGGGGCAGGAAGTCAGTGATAGTCTGTGCTTAGCGAGTATGAGGCAAAACGAAAAATTAGAATAGAAAATACCACTGACTGCACCCCTTGTTTCTTCCTGTGTTGCTACAGGGAGACTATTTGCTGTCCTCCGGAGAGTCATCTGTAAAGACAGATAATATAAACTGGCTGATCTTAAATAAAATGGGAGCCCTATCCCCCTAGCTCGTCAGCTGTTCATCAAAGACTATCACTTTCTTGCTCACCTGTCCAGCTGCCTGCTCCCATCCTTACTCAGAGTACATACTGACTTTGTGAGCTCAAGTTACAGACCAGACACACCATGCCCAATGACGAAAGGACTCCATCCTCCACCCGGGATTTTGCTGACATACAGTGAAAATCTCCTTCCATCTCCTGTCTACCTTGCAAAATAAGCTTCCTGTTTTGAATGAGGTCCAGATGGGAACAGCCCCACTTCCACCTGTTAATACACTCAGACACACTTCCCTCTCTGCATTTGCTTTTTGTTACCTCGCCAGATTTCCTCTCAGCGTACAGATCCTGAATCATAACCTCTAAGATACTGAACTAGCAGGAAGCTGACATTTGATGGAGAGCAGTCTGGATGAATCATGGCTTCTGGTTGATTTTTTTTTTTTTTTTCTGTTTTGCCATGACCGCTTTGCTAACTTTCCCCTCTTTTACAGCAGAATGGAAGCAAAGAAAGGAAGTTGCCTGACGCAGGAGCCTGAGTGAGACCGACAGACTCACAGACCCAGCCTACACCATGAACTTGACTTTCTCTTCTTTGTGTTGAGAGCCAAGGATTAGTGAAGTTGCTAGAAAGCAATGGCTCTCTTTACTCCCTGGAAGTTGTCCTCTCAGAAGCTGGGCTTTTTCCTGGTGACTTTTGGCTTCATTTGGGGGATGATGCTTCTGCATTTTACCATCCAGCAGCGAACTCAGCCTGAAAGTAGCTCCATGCTGCGGGAGCAGATCCTGGACCTCAGCAAAAGGTACATCAAGGCACTGGCAGAAGAAAACAGGAATGTCGTGGATGGGCCATATGCTGGTGTCATGACAGCTTACGGTAAGCACGGTGACTGGCACCATGCCACTGAGTGTCTGCCTTGGCTCCCAGACATGGACTTGGCATGAATTAAGTGATCCTGCTTTTGTGGGCCATGTTTGCACACAAAGGGACATCTTCAGAAATGTATCACGTTGCCCTTTGGGGGATTCTAGCTCCTGCAGACAGAATTAGCTAGACAGGATGGGCAGTAGTCTAAATGCAGGTTGTGATTGCTCTTTGTTCCTGGTCTATCATCACATTTCTGGACTCCATGGCCTCTTAAAGGGAGTATGTTTAGGGAATGCTGATAAACATTCTTATCTGTCCTTAAAAGATAATTAGGAATAGGGGGAGTGAACTGAGGAGGTGGAAAGGATTATTTTCTTTTTCACTTTATACATGTCGCTTAGAGGCGAATGTGTGCTGCCTTGTAGCCACTGTCTCCTGTCTTAATGGTTTTAACCTTTGGTTACTCCAGTTTTACTGCTCTTATTTCTTGTTCCTTGTCTCTAATTGATGTCACTTTGGAAAATTTTTTTGTACTTACTGCTTATTTTTATGTGCCTTAAATCCCTTCTGAAATGACAGAATTTAAAGATATACATGGAATATATCCTTTCCTTTTAGCGAAAGATATGCTCAATATAGAAAAAGTGGGAAGCTGTAGATAGGCAGAGAGAGAGCAGGGGAAAAGCAATCCCACATATGTCTACTACTCCAGACAGTATGTAAAGTAACATTTCAGCGTATGTCTTTTTGGTAAGTTTTTAAAATATATATACACAAAAATGTGTATAGGCAGATTCTTACAAAGCAAAATTTGCAAATGAAATTGGGATGACACCATGTCTTAGAGAATTACATCTCTGTGGTCCTGTGGTTCCTGAGTGTCCAGATTGGACTGGTGATCCAGAGAGGGATCCATTGCAATTCTCCACAAAATCATTGACTCAATGCTTCAGTGGTCTCAGTGTTTGGGACTTGTAATGTGGATGGGATGCAAGAATAGAGTCAGTGGACGTATAGGTAGCATGCTCTTGTCATTTGTAGCTCAGTTAAGGCACATATTCTCTAGCATGTAGAGTTCAGATGGAAGGCTACTGGAAAAGTAGAAGCATAGGTTCAGTCTGATTCAGCTTAAGTTGAAACAGGATGTCACACTCAATACCTGCATTTTTTTTTTTCCTCCAGAAAGGTTCATGGCACTTGGTCTCATGCTGTGTGCGTGTGCGTGTGTGTGCGTGCGTGTGCGTGTGCTTGTGTGTGTGTGTGTGTGTGTGTGTGTGTGTGTGTGTGTGTGTAGGAAATGGTTAATTTTGAGGAACAGTTTGGATACGTTTTCAGTGCATACTACTTGGTGATTACACATGTATGCCCTGATGATGATTACACATTGTATGCCTGTAATGTGCTCCTTCAAGATTTACCACTATCTATATTACTATGTTTAGATAAAACTACCTTTTTTGATGCAATGAATTAAGGAAATGAGGTTCCATTTTTGAGAGCCCATGCTGAAAAACGAGGTGCACTTCACTTTATTTTTATGCTGGTACTACGGCTTAAACTCACTCTCTCACATTCTTGCTTGGCTTTTTTTTTTTTTTTAACTCAAGGCTGATACCACTTGAACCATATCACTCTGGCTTTTTGCTGGTTAACTGGAAATAAGAGTTTCTTGGATTTATCTGCCTGGTCTAGTTTCAACCTGGGATCCTCAGATCTTAGCCTCCCAAGTAACTAGGGCTATATGTGCAAGCACAGTTGCCCTGCTAGCAAGATATATTTTAAAATTACTCTATGGTTTTTATCTGCTATACAGTTACCAGCCTGTATTTTTAAAAATTATATTGTGCCAGTCCTGGGACTTGAACTCAGGGCTTGAGCATTGTTCTCTGAGCATCTTTTCGTTGTTGTCAAGACTAGCCCTACCACTTGAGCCGCACCTCCACTTCTGGTTTTTTTTTGGTAATTAATTTGCAGATAAACTCCCTGGGTTGTCTTCATCCCATTATCCTCTGTTCTGAGCTCCCTAAGTAGCTAGGATTATAGACATGAGCCACCAGCACCCAACTCAACCTCTTCAATCTTCATAAAGTAATTCATCTATTTTCTCAAAAACAACAAACAAAACAGTCAAACAGACCTCATCAACAGTCTGCCTTGTACAGCTAGGACTGTGTTTATCATACCTACTTGACATGTCAATCGAGTAAGTAGTCTCTAGAGCTGAGTTTCTGAAAGTTAATTGGAGAGTGTGTATGTGCCTTAGAAATTTGGGATCATAATCACACTAAGACAGGAATTATCACCTAATATAATTGTCATGTTGAGCCAGATGGGTTTTTTTTGGTTTTTTTTGTTTTTTTTTTAGGGAGATTACTTGGGCATAAAGTTTTTTACATAAGATGTCAATAGCATATTCCTGGTTAGGGTAATTAACAATAATCTCCAGTCATGAGATCTTATCTGCCCTCTTTTCTCTGCTATCTTGCAGTAAAAGTTAATAGTGACAAATGCCGTCTTAGCACGATCTTTGAAATGTTTGAAAGCAGATGGTAGGATTTGGCAGCCTAGTCTTCTGTCTGGCTCCCAGTTCTGGAAAATAGCAAACTGGACTGAGTGAGTGGATTGGTGTGGTCCAGGGCCGGGCCTGAAAGCCATTATCGAACCCGGGTATTTGTGTATGCTAGGAAAGCATTCTACCACTAGGCCAAACTCCGTGCCCCTGGAAAGCCGTTGTAACATGTGCTTCCCCTACAAACCTTGACCAGCAGCTCTGACAACTATACCAGAAGAAATTGGGAGACTACAGCTTGCTCCATGGTATAACTGGGCCACCAAAGCAACAAGGAGGCTGTGTGGACCATCAATTAGCTTTCTTTTTGTCTGCCTCAAAAAGCCCATGTGCAGTGTACTGCCTATATATCTACCTTGAAAGAATGAAGAGTTGATGTTGAAGGCTTGGGATCTGTTCCTGGTCTGAATGGATTCTGTTAATCAATCAACAACAAACATTCTACCATCTCCATATCAGTATAATCAGTGGCCTGTGTTACAAATGGATCTTTAGTGTCTGTGTCAGTTGTATTTGAATAGTATTTGCTGATTTTAGAAGATCAGAATCCCTGGTTTGAGATTCTAGAGAAGCCAACTTCGGCAAAACATAGTCTGTGAGCCAAATTTAGATCACTATTTATTTGTATAAAGAAAGCTTCATTGAAACATGGCCATTCCCTTTTGTTTATAGCAAATGTAGTAATAGGGACACGTGGTAACATGGGCATTTATTTCACAAAAGCTCTGAAATATTCTGAATTCATCATTTAGCAGTCACAATAGGTAATTCTTAACTCTTGTTGAGTTCATGAGGAAAAGAATCAATTTCATAGGACTCCGTGATGTAATATAGAAATAATAAACTATAGCCTGTGAATCAAATCCTCTATGCCACCTACTTTGGGAAAGAAAGTTGATTAGGATACAGGTCTACCCATTTGTATTATTGTTAAAGAGACCGTAAAATCTAAAATAACTTGGCCTTTAACAAAAATTTCAGTCTCAGATCTGGATTATCTTGGGTGAGTCTGTCTACCCATAGCTGTTTTTGAATCCTCAGTATCCTTCACCCTTACTTTCAGATTCCCTGAACACATCTTTTTCCTAACACACCATTCAAATGCAGTACTCAGTTTTCTTCTGAAAATGGGCTTTTGAGAGCTGAGAGTTATAATGATTAGCATGTTGAGTTTGGGAGCCAGACAGTATGACTTGGCCATATCTTGTCTGCATAGTCTTGGTTCTAGAGGCATAGACCACTTTACAAGTGGGGCATCACCACCTCTCACCAGGGCCTGTGAAACTTGAATGAGATACTTCCTGCCAGGCAGGTACCTCCTCTTGATGAGTACGCACACAGTCCAGACATCCCGTGACTTAAATGAAAATGATTCCACTTTATAACAACACAAAAGCATACATATAACACCATTCTATTTTTTCACTCTTGGTATGTTCAATGGATGACATGGGCTATTCAGCACTTTCTTATTAAATTGGCTTTATGTTGATTTTCTCCAAGTATTCTAATGTAAGTATTATAAGCACATTTAAAATGGTCTACGTGTATCATATGGATTTTGCCTTCAATGCTTTTATGGTGAATCTATTGGGGTGTAACCCCATGGTGAGTGAATAAGCTTCTTGGAAAGGGCATCTTGCTCTTGGTTTTGGTGCTTTAAAAGAGCAGGCCACAGAATCTGGAGCACTTAGTGGGAGCCAGACAGCAAGCAGACAGATAGGGAAGACTTGGCCTGAGCTGGTGACCTTTAAGGCAAGGGTTAACCTGACCATCTCTCTGGGGCAGAATCCCAGGGCCCAGAAAGGAAAGCAGATGAGATGCAGCAAGGTTAAGAGGGTATGGATGGACCACTAGTGAATGTCTCACCTGGCCTCAGGTTTCCATGAAGGTGCCGAAAAAATAAACAAGAGAATGAAGAGACTTCTTTTAAGACTTGGTAATTTGAAAGTGCTGCTGGAGTTCTCCCAGTAGGTAGACTATGTGGAACAGTTGGTGTATTCATCCATGGGGTGCAGAAGGCGCGTCTGTTTCCCTGGTGGTGTGGAGAGCTGTGCGTTGACTGTGACCTCCCAACCACATGTCAGGCTTCTGCATCTCCCTGGCCAGCCTGGCAAGGGGTATGGCTGGCAGGACATCATTGGAATGGTCATAAATGGTGCCAGTCACCCCACTGAATGCTCTTCTTGTGTCCAAGGTGACCCAATCTGTGTCTGACTTCAGTGACCCAAATTCGATTTCCAGTGATCACCTCTTATCCAATGGGGCAGGCTTGGTCTACTTAGACACTTTTGGGATCTGTAATGGAACCCTGAGGCCAGGTGATAGTGCCCCTGGGCTTTATCCACATCTTATTAACCCCAATATGTCACAATATGTCATACCTGCTTACTTCTTTGGGCACTGGGACACATTGTCCTGGAAAGGGAACCAGCTCAGGAAAACATAGCTCAAGCACTCAACTTCTCTGTGGCACTCCCAGCCCATCTTACTTGTTCTCTGCCAGAGCCAGCTGGCAGCGAATTGGGATTCCTGATTTAGGGGATGAAGACTTGGAAAAGAAATAGACAAGAGACAAACAGATGGGGTCGGGAGGACTACAGCCCAAGTCAGCAGCCCAAGAAGGCTGTGAGTGTAAGACTGCAGCACCATTATTTCTAAATCCAGTCTTACATACTTTGTGTTTTTTGTTTTTGTTTTTGTTTGTTTTGCCAGTCCTGGGCTTGGGCCTGAGCACTGTCCCTGGATTTTCTCAAGGCTAGGGCTCTACCACTTGACCCACAGCACCACTTCTGGCTTTTTGCTACGTATATGGTACCGAGGAATCGAACCCAGGTCTTCGTGCATGCTAGGCAAGCACTCCACCATTAGGCCAAACTCCCGGCCCCTTAGATACTTTCTTGAAGCCAGGGAACTGCCAGGGGTTACATTCATAAAAAGTGGTAAATCTAAGATCAGTTAAACAAGACAAGGCCATAAAGCAATGAAGCAGTAAAACAATAAAGCAATAAATCGATAAGGTCAGGGAGATCACAGTACAGGCAGTATAGCTCAAAAGTTCCTAGGCATGGTGCCATACATGACAGCTCATATCTTTGTGTGGTTATCTTACTGAGTTATTCAGATTCATGTCTGACTCCACACTCCGGCTCCCAACAGTTCTCCCTACATACAGTTTGTTTTTCTGGGTTCTGAGGTTGTCTCTATTCTCCTTTCTGAGGCCCATTTCCTGGTTCTGAACGTTTTGATTGTACAGTTGCTTTTCATTCAAAGATGATGCACTTGAACCATACTTCTACTTTGGGCTTTTTGCTGGTAAATAGATAACAGTATTATGGATTTTTCTGCCCCAATTGATTTTGAACTATGTTCTTCAGACTTTCAGTCTTCTGAGTGCCTGAAATTAAGGAGCATGAGGTACCAGTTACCCAGCTTGGTTTCTGAGGTTCTTAGGTATAGATTATCCCTTAGGCTGGCTCTTGGCATTTAGAGACATGTCTTGACTGGCTGATGGATGTCATGCACTGTCTAGCCTATGCATATAACAGGAGAAAGGTGAGTTGATACTCCTTCCTTCATGGATACTGTGCCCTCTTTGTAGAGGAGAAACAACTAGAGGAAAGATAGCAATGGGGGTATAACTTTAAATATCACCTCAGAGGTTCCTTGACATTACAGGATCAAAGAAAGGATGATATTAGCAGATAGATGGGGAAGGAGGAGGCAGGATGAGGTAGAGCATTCCTGGCAGAAGGGTAGAGTTTATCCATTCTAGGGATGGAATGGAGCCAGCAGCAGCCAGCCAAGAGAAAAGGCAGTGTGGAAAACCATAAGGTCTGAGAAATGAGCTGCAGATGTGCCTCACAGGCTATGTGGTTGCTGGTGTGGGTGGGTAAAATGATAGGGTAAGAAAGAGGTTAGATGTTCTGGAAGCAGAACTGCTCTTGGCAACCTCCTGTAACCACTGCTAGCTCCAGCAGAGGAATGTAGGTAAAGAGGAAAGAATTCTGTTTCTTAAAAGGACTCCAGTGGGGATGGAAAGCCAGCCCAGGGTTCATGGTCAGAAGCCAAAGGTGGTATTGTAAGTGCTTTGGGCTTTTGCTGAGCTTCACTGGCCTAGATGCCAGTCCCACCTAAAGCTAATGAAGATTGTTGTGAAAGGGTAGCAACTGTCCCTTGTTGCAGACACAGATAAAATTCCAGATTTAGATAAGAGCTTTTCCAAGTCTTTCTTTCCATGGCCTCTATGAAAAGAAAAGGTGGTTAGCTGGGTGTCAGTGGCTCATGCCCACAGCTAAGGAGACTGAGATGTAAAGAATCTGTTTGAAACCAACTTGGGTGATTAAACACCAAAACCGGGAAACTGAAGGTGTAGTTCAAGTAGTAGGTGCACTCTTGAGTGAAAGACCTAAGGGACAGTGGCAGGCCCTGAGTTCAAGCTCCAGAACTGGCGCCAAAAAAATAAACGAGGTGTAACAAGTGTCAGGTATTGCTGTTGGGTTTTATTAAAGATGCAAGCTTGCAAAGAGTTTTAAATTGTTTTACATGTTCCTTTTTGCTTCTCTTGCTACCAATAGAATCAAAAATTTGTGTTGTACTGTCACAGTCTGTGGGGAAATGTGGACAACCATCATCCCCACAACAAATTCTCTCCATTTGAGAGGAAATACACTGTGCTTGGAGTGACACTGATAGCGTTTTGTTTTTTTTTTTAAAAGGCATGGCTGGTTGGGTGTGAGACTGCCCTGGTTATTCTATACTGATATGGCCAGTATGATTAAGGAAAGAGCTTTCTGCTTTGGAGAGCTTGGAACCTAAAAGCACCTCTTGGGGTCTTGGGACTTCTCACCAGTCTATGGTAGATTCTCTGTTGAAGCCATACCAAATTGACAAGCATACCTTATGAGAGGTTGGAGCTGATGGTGGAGGTGGTTATTTTAGACAGGAGTCAAATACAGCCTCATCTTCTGCCAGAGTCAAGGTGCTTTTCTTTTAAACCTAACATTGCTTCTGGCCTGCATTGCGGAGGGAATTCATATTTGTTTCTCTGAGGCATTTCCCCTTTTCCTAGTGGCTCAGGAATTCGGCACAACCCTCTTTTCCTCTTCACACTACAGGCGTGGAGCTCACACCCTTCTCATGCTTACTGGGGTGCCACAGCTGTCCTCTTAGTTGTGATAGAGCATCTTCCTGTTTTTCATCCTTTGATTTTCTTCCTTCCATCGGTCTGTTCTTTTCTGTTCTCGTTGAGATCTCCCTGAGTTGTTCACAGAAAGAAGCCCTGTGCTACTCTTCGCAATCTTCCTAGATCTCAGGCCACCAAATAGCACATGCTGATCATATGTACCAGACATTTCTCCCCCAACTTAGACTATAAGCCACCCCCCACACACACAACAGAGACTGTGATCTAGTTTGTTCTCCCTGGTGCCCCAAATCTATGTCTGGCACATAGTAGGAACAGTGGATGAATCTAGGCAGCCCTGCCCCAAAGGACTCTGTGACTATCTGTGTGGTTTAGTTACAGCTGGAATGAATTTGAGAATCACAGTAGTGTTTTTTAGTGAAGCAGAAACTAGAGAGAAAACCCTGGGGCATCTGCATCCAGATGACACCAAGCTAGATTATTATTACTACACTAGATCCTCATGTGGGGACTGTTGTGTATTCTTCCAAGTAGGGTGGAGACTGGAGGAACCTATGTAACCTTGAGCAAGTTAATGAACTTTTGGAACCTTCTTTGTCTTTTCTTGTGAAGTAGAGGGTGTGCTATTTCTCACCTTATGAGACTGTGGTAGGATTGCAGATAATGACACTTATAATAGCACTGGGATTGGTTGCTATTAATACTAACTACTCCTGGCTGGATATACCTGTGTCTGTTATCAAGCCACCAGTGCTGTGGGTGTAGTTTGTTTGAATATAGCTCCATGGACCTGTGTATGCAGCTGTGTTTACTGATGAGGCCCAACCACAATAAAAGGAACCCACTCTATTCCACAGAAAAGTAGGGCTTGCCACCCCATCCAGATAAAAAAAAGATGTGAATGTTATTGCTATGTGCAAAAGAGAAGACTTCCTTGGTGGGCTAGAAGATAAGCTGTGTATGACCAGCCAACCTGTGCATTTTGGGTAGGAACTTGCTTGGTAGTAATGTTTTGGATATGGGATGATATGATATGTTTTGCATATGGGATGATATGGATATGAGAAAGTGTAGCTTACAAAGAATGATAAGTTCCTGCAGTCAGTGGCAACCTTTGTTAATGACCTTGACTTCACACCTGTTGATAGACCTGCTGATAACATCAAATGTTCTTGAAGTCTGAACATAGTAGGCTTTTTGCTGAATTGGGCTTTTTACTGAATTTTCCTAATACCTGTCGATAAGCACAAACTAGAGGAGTAAAGCATTTTGGTCACTGTTTGGAGAGACATGAGAACCTTATCCCCCCCCCCCCTCATTCTGCAAGATAATTTCATGGCTCTCTAACTCCTTTTATTAAGGTACCCATTCAATAAATACATATTGAGCCCCTGATATTAATAGCTGTTGGCAATGAATAGCTGACTAGACAGACCTTGTATCTGCCATCCCCCAGTTTACAGCCTAGTTACTTATTCTGTCTTATGAATGCATGACATAATTTGATCTTTTTGCTGGGTGGTTAAGTGGTTTTTCAGTTCTTTAATAAATAACACTGTTCTCTTTTATAAATAGCACTGCCTTGAATGTCCTTGTACATAATGAATGGACTGTATTTTGTTTATTACTGTAACAGTATTATCTTTCTGTAGGAAGGTCACTTGAAAATTAATTTAAAAATATATAATTGATGAAACTTGACATTCTTGGCAGGCAATGGGAGTCAGGGGTTCAGGCTAATTCTTTTTTCATTAGCACCTCTCTTTCTTATTAACACCCTGTCTTTGGTGGTTTCTCCAGTGCAGGAAGTAAAGCCATATTATGGCTCTGTGGTTCATATTCTGTCTCTCGGGGTAGCTCTGATGAAAAGAGATTTGTGTAAGGTGTGGACACAGATGAAAATTATTTTGGGCAGTTCAGCTATAGGTCTCAGCTCATTGCATAGTTGGCATCAAATCTTAGCAACCATCTTAAAAATAGATTATGAAGCTGGGTGCTGGTGGCTCATGCCTGTAATCTTAGCTTCTCAGATGGCTTATATCTGAGGTTCTTTGAAGACAGCCCAGGCAAGAAAATTCATAAAACTCATGTCTCCAATTAGCTAGCAAAAAAGCTGCAAACGGAGCTATGGCTGTAGTGGTAGAAAACTAGCCTCGAGTGAAAAGCTAAGGGACAGTACCCAGGCTCTGAGTTGAAGGCTCAATACTGGCACACACAGAAAAAGTACTTTGTAGGGCTAGAGGTATAGCCCACTGGGAGAGTGCCGGCCTAGCAAGCATGAAATCCTGAGTACAAACTCCAGTATTGCCAGAAATAAGAGAAGGTAGATTGTAGGCCTTGCCCACAACTGACAGGTGACTCCTGCAGATTTCGTTGTAGTGCATTGCAGATGGGGTATAGAAACTGACATCACAGGTGAGTCTAAATAGACAAGCTGAACATAGATGCTTCAGAAGTGGGGGCAGACAATAGCATAGACCCCCCAAGTATAGCCTTTTCTTAGTAATTGCTTGGGGAATGTGGTTTTATCACCCAATCTCACCATGTTTGCCAGTGAATGTACAAACTACCCCAAGAACAGGGTCCTGACTCTTCTGAGCTCCCTTCTTGACATAGAAAAACTACTAGACATGTAGCTCCTCATCTATTCTGTCAAAGTGATAATTGGCACTTCCTACTTTTGCACCCCTTAATGTCATGGTTCCTGGAAATGAAAACTTAGAGATGCTGTTGGAGTACTTATTTTAATGCAGCTTAATCGATCTCATCATTCATCAAAGAACTATTGATATGAAAGAAACCAAAGTGTACTTTCCCGTTGGGGCATTTTAAATGTTTTGAGCTACTTTGATTGTCTTTATCATGGATGGAGAATTTTAAAAACCCAGAATTGCGGTAATAATGTTGGGATTAAATTTTTATTACTATGGCTTTGAGACACAAACAAAACTTTAAAAGCTCATTAGTAATTGACAATTGTAATCCTGGTGAGGACACATTTTACAGCTGTAATAACTGTAAAATACAATGATAAATATGAAAATATACCTGAATTTAGAGAACGACTTTTACCCTCATTTTCTTATTAAAGTCTGTAGGAATTATTCTTCAGTGCATTCATGGATTACCATTAAGTCTAAAAAGCAAACACAAATACTCCACTATTTGTTTAAGATGGCAATGAAGCTGTTCTCATTTTTATGGAAGTTTAACTATAAAATGCAGAGGTGTGAAATAATTTTGTTACTCAGAAAGGTTCTTAGAGAATTACTTTACTGTTCATTATTTGTGGGAAGAGTTGATTTTATTCATTTTCTTATGTAAACGAATTTCTTCAGTGCTCTATAATGTGGCAGATAGGGTGCCTAGTTGACAAAAATAGACTTTGGTAAGGATGTGTGTCATCTTTGTAGTTTGTTCTTTGTTTTACTATTAAACTTAAAACTATTTTGAAATAAGTCAAAATGCTGCTGAACTTTTTTTTTCTTGTCAAGAGAGGAAACATGCCTACAGTTGGTTTCTCAATGGTCCATCTTCATTTCTTCATTCCAAGACTGAAGATTTGGAAATTTTTTTTTCTTTTTGGTCAGTTCTGGGGCTTGAACTCTGGGCCTGGGCATTGTCCCTGAGCTCTTCAGTTCAAGGCTATGGCCCTACCCCTTGAGCCACAGCACTACTTCCAGTTTTCCAGTGATTAATTGCAGATAAAAGACTCAAGATCTTTAGTGCTTTGGCTGACTTTGAACCATGATCCTCAGATCTCAGCCTCTGAGTTGCTAGGCTTACAGACGTCAGCCACTGTCCCCAGCTGGAATGGCAAATTCTTAAATCAACTAACCCATGAATTAAAAGAGTTATTTGGTAGTCTCTATGATCAGTTTGCTTTGTTCAGTGACACTGGGTTGGTTGGGTGGATGGAGTTGCCCCAGAACAGTAGCGTTAGGAAGTCTTGAGCATGGTTGGGTCATGATTTCACAAATACATTGGCTGAATCACAGAGGTTACTATTTAAAATGTAGGCTCAGAAACAGCAGGATGGAAATGCCTGTTGGTGACTTGGACTGTGACTTAATTATGAAGTGTCTTGGTAGAATTCAATGAATTCATGAAAAGTACTTCAGAAGGACACATGGACAACACACACTGTAAGGTGGTGGTATTGTGGGAAGGGAAAGATGAGTGATGAACAACCTTGGTGCACACAGTGTGACAGAATGGAAAGGGAGGACATCTTAATAGTTAATGTGGCAACTATGTATCTGATGTTGGATATGTACCAGTTTCTAAAGTCAGTGATTATAGGTTTGTACTCTATGCAGGAGTCTGTTGCCTTGTAGCATGATTGTAAAAGGTTCCTGATCCTCAAAAATTGTCTTGTCTTATCTTCTGTTACCTTACTTAGGGTTGGGAGGCAGCAGTTCCTGTGCATGAAAGCCATGCCCATGAAAGTTCAGAACTGCTGCTTAATCTTACATTCCTTAGCCCTCACCCTTCACCTCTGTGCTTTCTCCATGTCACTAGAGTCAGTAGGGATAGAAGGATTGGCAGAATGCTATTTCTCATGTAGGGGAGGTATTGACCCTTGAGAGAGATGTAGTAATATCTGAGGACAATCTAAATTGTCCCATCTGTGGAATTGCTATTGGTAGAAATGTGTTTGGCTGCCAAACGGCTTAAAATGCCTAGGACAGCCCCCACAACACACAGTAACATGGTTCTACAGTGTTACTAGACAAGCTGAAGAAGCTGTGACCTCCCTATGCTAGAAACCAGGGTTTCTGGGTGTGGTAGTTGAGTACCATTTTAACACTGGTGCTTGTTTGCTATGCTTCAGTCTTTAAGCAGAGTGGCTCTGCTGGACAAGAGACTTGATGTCATCCTGCATTTTGAGGATTGTTCTTACGCTTAGCTTACCTTCAACAACTGGCACGATTGTCCCCTTTGTGTGTCTGGCCTCCAGGAATCCTCAGAACTGGAGAGAGCCAGCTAATGCATTAGTCACAGTGACAGATCAGAGTGGATGACCAGCTCCGACTGTCTGTGCCAGCCCATGATGTGCTAGGGCAGAGTGGGCTGCAGCCCTGGAGGACAATGATCTCACAACCTTTTGGATCAACTAATAAGCTTTGTGTCACCAAGGAAAGGCTTCTTTAGGAAGGACAAAGCATTTTCCAATAAGAGGTTTTAATATTTTTTTAATTTATGTATTTAACAGGCACATGCACAATGCCTGTTAGGTGCCATGGAAGTGTTTGAAACAGCATGTTAACTAAGTCTGGTGGGAATGACTGGGGAAGAAACCCATGGCCTTTTATATATCAGAGAAGTGTTCTACCCCTGAGCAATGTCCTTGCCCTCCAGGTCTTCATAAGGACCTCAAAGAACATGGCCTGTCTAAATCTGTTGGGTAGATAAAGATAGAAGGAAATAGAGCCTCAGCTCAAACCCAGATAATCTGGCTCTACAACCTGAGCCTTTTTACTTCTGTGAGATGTATGGAAGACTCACACTCAACATCTCTGAACCTTAGTTTTCTCAAGTGTAAAATGGACTCTTCACTCGCAGTCAGGAGATGAAGATGAACCAGGATTACTTGTGCAGTTGCATGGTGATGATGCAAACAGTAATCCCCTCTACCCTCTTCATTGATGAGTTTTGTTTGTTTGTTTGGGAGTTGGTTTTGGGGCTTCAAGTCTGGACCTGGGTGCTCTTCCTGAGCTTTTTCAGCTCAAGGCTAGCATTTTACCACTTTGAGACACAGCACCACTTCTTGTTTTCTCATGGTTCATTGGAGATAGTTTCATGGATTTTTGTGTCTTGACTGGCTTTGAACCGTGTTCCTCAGATCTCAGCCTCCTGAGAAGCTAGGATTACAGGCATGTACCCAATTTTATTGATGTTTTCATCTGTGACTTGGGTGCTATGGCTGGCTAGTATGTGTTTTATAATTCATCTGCAAGCTGCTTAGTTAAGTAGATACCTGGGAGGGAATTAGGAGTCTCTAGGGAAAACTCAGGCACCCCAGGAAGGGCCACAGAGGGACATGCTTTAATAGTCAGGAGACAGAGTCAGGAAATGCTTAGCCACTGCCACTACTGGGGTTTCCTGAGGAAGGCCAGGCAGGGGAAGACAGAATGCACAGGGTTGATAATGTCCTAGCATGAATAGTGTTGGTGGACTCTCACCTATCACAGTGGTCTCTATTTGGCTGATAGCTCGCCTTCGAATGATTAAGCCAAAGGAATGATTTGTCTCCTGAGGTATGTGGGTCAGATAGTGAAGAGAGGATTCTGGGTTGGTAGGTTCACATGATCAAAGATGTATTTCAAATGACCTTTTCTGTCTTTGTAATTTGGCTAAGTCTCAGGATAGCCAGAAATGCACATTTTCGATGATGTCAAAAATGATAACAGACCAGAAATTTAAATACTTCTAGTGTCTGTGGGTATGATGAGCAGTGAATGAGAAATCAATGGGTCTCACATAGAGTTCAAGTGAAGGAATGTTCTAGCTGCTACTGACCTGACTGTTGTAAAGCCTTATGGTTAGAGTTAGGATGATATGGTGGCTGGACCCAGACCTGGAAGATGGAACGAAACAGCCTTGGGGGATGAAGATACAGATTACTAGTCGATGGCTTTTAGTTAGTGCAGGTAATAGTATCTGAGAACACAAACTTGGTGATAATCATGAGCCTCTGTGTCTGTTCTAATGTGTTTGCCTCTTTGCCTGGTTCAGCTTGGCCCAGGTGGCTGGTAGTTGGCCAGGTGCAAGTTGATTTTACTGTGTTCTCAGTAGAACAGAACGTGACACCTCACATTAGTTGAGTGCCGGGCCACATCCTGCCTGTCACACTGGGCACTTGTTTCCTGGCTCACTCCCAATTTATAGTGGGTCTGGGGTCTGTTCACATGGATGGCTATCCTCTTGGCCATCTGCCTTTTTACATAAAGTCAGTGTGTATTTCTGTGGTGATGAGTTTCCCAAGGACAAAGTCTAATTTCTTCTTTCCCTTTCTTCCGCATATTATGCTACATAAAAACTCAAATATAGGGGATGAAGAAATTGTTTCTTTATCATAGACACTCAGATGCATTCACCACGAAATAATGTCTCCAGCATCTAGAACAGCACCTGGAACCCACATTTTGAAGAAATGATTTTCATCTCAAGTGTTTCCTAAATCTGATTATAGTCAACTTAGGGTTATCCATTATGACTGCAACTCTAGACTGTAGCTTTTAGATTCTGCTCTGTCACCAACAGAAACTTGTCCAAAAACTTCGAGTATGCTACAGAGAGCACAGCAGTGAAAATCAGAAGCTACACTAAAAGATCCAGAAGCTACTTTGAGAACTTGTTGCAACATTGGGTTTGAGAAAGGAGCTATTAGGAGGAAGAATATAAGCCAGTGCTGTGGGGGGATGTTATGTAGCAGAGTTTTGTTCAGAACAGTGTGGTGAGATAATTTTGTCACTTCTTAGCAATCTTGAGTTCTCTCAAAACTTGTTTGATAAAATCTAAGCAGTTGAAACTAGTCTGTATCCCTTATCCCTCCCCCCCTTGCCCCCCAGTGAAGGGGGTTGTTATTGTCTTGATTTGTTGACATGTCTTTCACAATCACTTAACTAGACCTTTTTCTTTTTTCCCTTGAATTACACATGCTAGTCAGATGCTCCTCTTAATTGAATGAACTAGGCCCCAGCTCTTACTGGAGAAGTTTTGTTTGCCTTGTGAGAGAGTCACAGTGAACAGATAGCAGAGGCCCCAAGCATTTACAAATTTTCCCCATTTTCTTTTTCAGATCTGAAGAAAACGCTTGCTGTGTTATTGGATAACATTTTGCAGCGCATTGGCAAGCTAGAGTCGAAGGTGGATAATCTCGTTATCAATGGCACAGCAACAAATGCGACCAACTCCACCACAGCTGTTCCCAGCTTGGTAGTACTTGAGAAAATTAATGTAGCAGGTAAGAATGGCAGTTCTTTGTCATGGATTCCAATCCTGCTTTGGGCCGGGGGCCCAGTGGTTTTTATTGGTATGATATAAATTCCATAAACTTGGCATGGCTATTGTAAAGATAGATGTGTACATTCATCTTTGAGTAACAGATGTAGGAATGCTTTTATGGCCTCATCATGATGTGTAATTTCCAGTGGTTTTTCTGACACATGTGCACATAACGAGCTTCTGCAATTGACTTCATCAAAGAAGATTCTTAGAGTAATTTGAATAAAATGCAGAGGTTATTTGAGACACCTATGTCAGTTCCTTATCCCCAACATCTTTCAGATTTTAAGTCTGTTAAGTATGAAAGATTCTATTCCTTATAGTTAACGGTAAAACTGTGATTGTGGACAATGTCTTGTAAGTGTGTATAGAACAATACAAATTCTGGAAATGGCCATTAGGAAATATGTAGGCCCTGCCTCAAGCTGGCTGAGCTCATAGATTCCCCATGCAATCCATACTGGAAGGGACCATTTGGGTCCCTTTTATAATTGGAACGAACATTGTACAAGAGAAGAAGAATGGACTAAAGAGAGACCCCTTTCTAACACACACTGGCCTTAGGTCAGGTCCTGGGTCTTTTCATATAAACCAAGATTATTTTTGCTAGGGTGATTGCTTCTTTACAGGGATCTAACACAACATGAAGAACCCCAAGGGTTAGGATATAGGCGGATGGATGGTCTTGAGAAAGCTGTCTTTTATTGTTGTAGTGGGTAGTCCCTAAAATTCTGGCAAGAGAATAAGTAGCTAGGTTAGTTTTGAAATGTGAAAAGACATCTACTTCCCATACACTTTTATCTCATCTCTCCTATTCTCGTGGGGGACAAAAAAATACTACTTAAGTGGAAGAGATTCTTTTCCTTCCCACCTCCCAGTGTCAAAACATTTAATTGTTCCGTATTATGCAAACTGGTTGTATTACCTTTTATGTTCTTTGCCCTTTAGCAAGTTTTAAATTGCAAAATATATTTCTGCTAATCCAGAGTATCCAACCAAACAAAAGTATTAAAAATAACTTTTAATTACAACACAGAAGCAATGTCATCAAGGCCATAAATCCTGTCTTCCCTGCAGTTTCTAACCGTTTCTGTAATTAGACAAGAAAACCTCCCACTGTGTTGAGCTGCTTATTAATAAATGAGAACCATGCTTCTCCACTCTCTACTCCCCCATACCTATTCTCAGTACAAGATGGTTTTGGAAAGCTTCAGTTTAGTTTCATCACCCTTCTGTGTTTAGCAGATTTTGGAGATAGAATGATATATTCTTTTAGCTTTGCTGTTTCTCTACTGTGTTGCTGTCCTGGAATTAAGGAACCCATCTCATCCTTTTCTTTGCTATGTCATTTTGCTGCTGCTTTGGCTGTGTGTGTGTGTGTGTGTGTGTGTGTGTGTGTGTGTGTGTATGTGTGTGTTCACACTCAGGAGTGCATGTATGCACTGGTACCGAGATTTGCACTCAGGGCCTGGGTACTGTCCTTTAGCTTTTTTTCTGAAGGATAGAACTCTACCACTTAACCTAAAGTTCTACTTCCACCTTTTCGTTGGCTAAGTAGAGATGCTTGTTTTCTGAACTTTTCCTGCCCAGGCTGGCTTTGAATCATGATCCATAAATCACGGACTCTTAAGTAGTTCATGGTTACAAGTGTGAATCGTTGGCGCCTGGCCTCACTGTCCAGTCTTTATGCCAGGCTCACAGAGAGACACTTAGCAGTGCCATGCAGGAAAGAGATTTCCAAGTATTTGTTTGTTTCTACTTGTAAATCATTGTAAAGGTGAAGTTGGCAAAAATGGTAACGAGGACTATTTCTAGAAATTCCTAGGCAAAGAGAGCTGAGTTTCTTAGGTTATGAAATATCCAGTCTGATAAGGAAGGTCTCTGACTTGGAGCCTGCTGCTTGGGTGGCCTTGTTGACATCTAGGCCTGGGCCTCCATATAAAGTTACAAACCTTTATTAGGGCCAGAGTAGATGTGGATGTTGTGGGCCAGGGGGAAGAGGGAGGGAGGTCTTTGTATCCTGTCAAGTAACCAACACATATATTTTGCCTGTTTGCCATATCTATGTTAAGAGTATAGAAAAGGATACAGACTTGAATTAGCAGTTGACACTTGTGAGCAGTCAGTCATTGCTTTTCTTCTGTCTTTGCTCCATGACCACACTGTTGGTCCTTACAGCCCTCTTGTGAGTTCAACAATGGCTTCTGAGCTATGAGAGTTCAGTTTTATGGGATTTACTCCTATTTGGCGAAGTTTTCCTTTCTCCCTTCTTCCTGTATTAAGACATGTGGTAATTGCTCAGAAATGTTCTCCCTGGTGTGTCTTTACTGCTTGCTCTGGTGTCTTACTGCTCATTGATGTTTCTGAGTGCTTAACTGTTGTGTCTTATTGCTTGCTGATATATCTTGTGGTTGACAATACATGGCTGCTAAATTGGATGCCATAGCAGCTAAAGAAAGGTTTCCTAGATTTATTTAAAGGGATTGTGTGTGTGTGTGTGTGTGTGTGTGTGTGTGTGTGTGTGTGTGTGTGTGTGTGTGTGTGTATCTGTATCTATGTTCCCATCCCTTCTCCTGCTCTGTCTAGCCATGTTCCATGTGGCTTTTGTCCAAAATAGCTTTGCCTTCCAAATGTATCACCCTTGGGCTTTTTTATTATATGAAATGCATCCCTAGAGAAATTTAGGTGGAAATGAACTATATTAAAATCAAAAATCAGATTGAACCACATTCTGTAAGCTCTGTTTATCCTGTTGGAGAGGAAAGGGAATCAAAGAAATGAAGAAGCAGATTGAAAAAACCTCCCAATCATTGTACCAATCAGATAGCAAATTAATTTATCTAGACTTGTGCTCTGAAAGTGCTTGAATACTCCCTTATCAGAATTACCTCCTTCATGGGCTGGGGCTTACTGCTTGCCTATGAAACATGAGGCCCTGTATCTTATCCCTAGCACCACAGCAAAAAGAACAAAACTCTGCTATTTCTGGTGTTTCCTAGAAAGAGCTTTTTGCTTTTGTGTAGTTCTGTGAACTTGCATGATCTTACTTACCAAATACAGAGGAAAAGCAAAAGAAAAAAAAATGCTATCTGATCATGAAAATGATTGTTTGCTCAGGATAGAGATTATCTAGTTTGTCTTCTGTGTCCAAAGCCTTGCCTGTTAAAAGTACTCTAATTACTGATCACATGGATGAGGTTATACTCATAGTTTCTCCTCGTAGTACCTCTTCTCCGATTGTGTTTATGAGGACTGCTTGGAGATGGGAGTGGCCTTCTCATTCTTAGGTCTCAATACACACCACTTGTCCTTTTGGTTACTCATGACTGAGTCTGTGCTGTAAAAATGCCCTGAAATGCAGCAGTTATAGATCTAGATTGCAATATTTGGGAGGACAGGGTCCTCCTCATGCAACTGTCTACAGGACTACACATGTGAACATAAGTGTACACGTACCTTTGCCTTTATTGACCTATCTGTAAACAGTAGTTGCTGTCAGTCAACATTTAAATAATTGGCCAGCACTGACTACATAATGATAGCATCTACTTTGAGTTATGACCATTTGCAATTGCAAGGTCAAATGGGAAATACAATCATAACACTGAAAGTGCAGACATAACTCAATTGGTGATTTTCTGGTATTTGGTTCAAACTGGATATTAGTCTGGTCCTTTTGAAATATCCTTTGCCACATGTCACATTTCTAGTATCTGGGAGTGAGGTATAGTAGGCGCTGTTCTTAACAAGGGTGAACATGGATATTCTTTAAAACTTTCTCCGTAATTACTATTCTCACCATTGAAAATGTCCCTGCTGAGTTCCAGGCCTTGCCTTTGAAAGTATCTTTTCCCAACATCATGATGCTAATGGACCTTGAAATGAAGTTGCAGCTGTGTTATTTCTTGTTTGTGTACTTGTGTTAAAGTAACACCTGAAGTGACCCAATACCCAGCCCAGGCAACTATTAACCTTGTAGCTTTCCCCAGTTCAGGTCTTGGCACATGGTAGGGCCCTTTCCTATTTAAGCAGGAAGTAAACACATCCCATGTTTACATACCACTTTTCTGCTTTGCTATTTGCAAAGGCAGCAGTAAATATTTAGGTACTTGTCAGAAACTCCTTGTGGTGTCTTATGGAGAGTGCATCATGTCATTGTTGGGATTTTCACTGTGTAGTCAAGGACATACCCATTTTGATCATTAAAAACAGGTACAATTTGGGAAAAGTGACTACTTTCGAGGTTGTGTCCCTATAGTAGTGATCCTCAACTGGGCACAATTTTATGCCTCAGATGACACTTGAAACATATCTAGAGACAAAAGGTTATCATGACTGGGCCATGCTGTTTATATGTAAAAGAGAGACACCAGAATTCTGAGTGTCCCTGGTTCATGCCTGAAATTCTTAGCTACTCAGAAGGGTAAGATCTGGGCAGGAGAAAGTCAGCTTGGATAGAAAAGTCCATGAGATGCTGATCTCTAATGAACCACTGACACATTTCTAGCTTTTGGGTGGTGAAAGTTGTAGAGTCAGCCTTGAGCAAAAAAACTAGGGAACAGTGCTCAAGCCCTGAGATCAAGGCTCAAGTCCCAGTCAGTCCCAGTGCACATGCGTCCACCCCCACCCCCTACACAAAGAGGCCCTAATATATACTGCAGAGCTTACAATAGACATTTCTAGGCCTGTATGGCCATTGTACTGTGGTCGAGGAACACTGATCAAAAAGACATTGCTAAAACTTGTTGACCGCAACAGCTTTAGGACTTAATTATAAGGGAACAGACAGACTCAGCTTTTCATGTATCCTGCCCAGACAACTGAGAACCAATGTCTCTTTCCTCCTTCCTAGCTTATTTACATGCTCCCAAACCCATCCCATTTACCTTTGCAACTGGTCTTGGAAACCTCTAAAAAGGTTTTTATAACTCATTGAGGATTGTTTGAAAATTCTGGCTTGACACTCTTTCCTGGCCAACAACCAGTCCATTTTTGACAGTGTACATTTTGCTACTGCTAACAGAGAAGGTAATCTAACACAGAGTAGTCTGAGAGGATGGATTTCTCTTTGTAATTACAAAGAGAGGGGAGAGTAAATAAGTTAAAGGGAATAAGACAGGTCCCCAAAAGTGAAGTTTACAATATAAAATAATATCCACTGCTTATTTGGAGTACTAACAAGTGTAAAGCTAGAAGGAAAGGTTGGTATACACGGGAAATATTTCTAGTGTCACACTAATGACTTTCTTGTAGAACTTTGTTGATGGATAGATGAGATTATATATATATATATATATGTATATATATATAAATTTTTTGCCAGCGTTGTGGCTTGAACTCAGGGCCTGAGCACTGTCCTTGGACTTTCTCAAGGCTAGAGCTTTTACACTGGAGTAACAGCACCAACTTACAGCTTTTTCTATATATGTGGTGCCAAGGAATCGAACCCGGGTCTTTGTGCATGCATACCCATGAAAGGTAACATCTACAGATAGACTGCGTGGTTCAATTCCTGGCTCCACTGCTTTATTGCATGTTACTTGGGGACACAGTTCTTAATTCCTATGGCAGCATTTCCTCCTTTGTTACCTGGGAAACCTAATAGGAGTGCCCATTTGACAGGTCTACGGTTTTAACTGAAGATAAATTGCATAAGGATATTGAGGAACATTCCTCAGTGTGTGTGGCTTGGCTTTTCAGAGCCCAACTCAAACTTCTTTCCCCTGAGTGTCTTACAGGTCAGAGCTTCTGGATTGCTAATGGTCTGTCATCACTTTTTTCATTTTCAAGTGCTGAAAATTGTTTAAATGTCTATTATAAGTGTTTCTGTGTCTGTGCACACCCTGCCCAGATGCTTCCAAGCCCCCTGCCTGGGTTATACTTACCCATGGCCTTGACACATTTGCATTTTCATCCATAAACCTCCAGTGCTGGCTAAAACTTAACCATGTTTTTCAAACTTGCCAAAGAATGCTTCTCTGATCACTCCACTTCCCATCCCAGACCGCTTGCCTTGTTTTCTCACAACCTGTTACGGGTATGTTGGGATTTTCCTTCCTTTTTTTTTTTGTTTCCACAGCTAGTTTCTAAAGCCCCCAATATCTTGCTAGGTGTCTAGTGAATAGGTAGATTTTTAGTCAGTGTATGTCCAATTGAGCGCCCTCCCTCCCTTTCTTCCTTTCTTTCCCATTTTTCCTTCCCTCCCTCTATAGCTTCTCCACACTAGACCTGTCTATGTGAATTTCACCTTTTGTCATGGCACCATGGTCTTCTGCACCACTCTTCCCATCACTTGGATGCTTTGGCTGTGTTTGCTGATCCCCTGAATGCTTTGGGAATTTCAGAGGAACTAAGAAGCTGAAGTTGACTGTTCTAGTGTTAAAAGCACAACTGCTTCTCCATACTTTATCCTAAACAAGATTATTTGCAAGGTCATCTCTTTTCATTACTTCCTGGTGGCTCAATACTTTTTTTTTTTTTTTTGCCAGTCCTGGGCTTGGGCTCAGGGCCTGAGCACTGTCCCTGGATTTTCTTAAGACTAGGGCTCTACCACTTGAGCCACAGCACCACTTGTGGCTTTTTGCTACGTATGTGGTACCAAGGAATCGAACCCGGGTCTTCGTGCATGCTAGGCAAGCCCTCTACCACTAGGCCAAACTCCCGGCCCAATACTTTTTTTGAGTGAGTAGATTTATTATTTTTTTAGCTATCTTAACCTATATTAGGGATTATTCTGAATGAATAGTTCCTACAGGAAAGAGATATAGACCCACGGATCCTAAGGCCTGGGCAATAATTACATCCTTCTAGGAGTGTGTGGCTTTTTTTTTTGGCCTGTCCTGGGTCTTGAGCTTTGGGCATGAGCACTGTCCATGGGCTTTTGAAGGCTAGAGCTCTACCACTTGAGCCACAGCACCACTTTTGGCTTTTTTTCTATGTATGTGGTACCAAGGACTCAAACCCCGGTGTTTGAGCATGCTAAGCAAACACTCTACCACTAGGCCAAACTCCCAGCCCCCTCTTCAAGGTTTTTCTATGTATGTGGTATGGCGGATTTGAACCCAGGGCTTTGTGCATGCTAGGCAAGCACTCTACCAAGAGGCCAAACTCCTGCCTGTGTAGCTTTTTTGCTTGCCAAGAGTGAGAGTGTACTACAGAGATGGCTTGGGGCCTTGCAGGCATCACTGGGACAAATACCTCTACACAGGACTTCTTCTATCAGACATGGGGCACACTGAAATTAGATGTGTTAGTGTTCATCAGAAGGTGACAGACATCATTTCCTCTAACTTGGCTTAATGAGGTTTGTGTAATCATGATATCAGCTTACAGATGGCATTGTTTCAGGAGACATTCCACCGCTACAACGTAGCATATGCTTTCTCTCACATGTTCCCTTGTCTTTGGCTGTTTCATGCTTTACCTGTTTACACTGATGCATATTTCAGTAAACTCATTATAGAGCCTGGGATTGAAAAATACAAAAAAAATTGGAAAGAACTATTTTAGTGGAAACAGAGATGTATCTGTTCCCTTTTATGTGGAAATATTTTTAAGATTTGTGGGTTTGGGGAGATTTTCTACTATGCTGTCTTTTGATTGCATATGCGTAGCTTCTAAAATTAGGCACCTTATGTAAAAATTGGTGGGGGCTAGTTTTCTGGGGATTTTGTTTGCTTGTTTTGCAGTGTTAGGGATTGAACTTGTGGCCTCACATGTTAGGCATGTACTCTACCACTGGCCTATGGTTCTGGCTGGCCCAAGAATTTTGGTTCCTTTTCATCTCTCAGGCAATGAAGCATGTGAAGTGAAAGTGGTCTGAAATTTTCTGTAGAGTTTAGAAATTAGGAAAAGAAGGACCCAGTTTGATATGTGACTGAAAGAGGCTGAATTGGCCCTTGGGTTGGGATTAAAATCTCCATTTCTCACCCATCGCTTACCTTTGAATGTTCAGCAGGTCTCAGGTGTGTGATTATAAACCCAGAGCATAGGGAGGGATAGCAGTAGGATTCCATGTCTGAGGACAGACTGGGTTTTTACTTATTTTTTGATTGATCGAAGTTAGACTGATCGGTTAGCTGGCTTTATGCTGTCCTGATGTTTTGTGTGGGTAAAATATTTTTAGGAAACTTGATCTTCACCTTTGTTCAGCTGGAGGTGGCCTCCTAAACCAATTATTGCTTAGGGACCACAAATGAAGATGTATTGATAGGATTGTTAAGTCCTCCCATATGGGGGACTTGTTGATACTACCCATTGGATTGTAGTTCAGTGACAAACTCTGGTTTAGTTCACATTCTAGCTCAGCCATATCTGGTAATGTGACCAGATATACAATAGGAATGAAACAATTGTGTTATGTTAAAATGGAGCCAATTGGGGCCGGGAGTTTGGCCTAGTGGTTAAAGTGTTTGCCTAGCATGCACGAGGACCCGGGTTCGATTCCTCGGTACCACATACACAGAAAAAAAAAAGCCAGAAGTGGTGCTGAGGCTCAAGTGGTAGAGCTCTAGCCTTGAGAAAGTCCAAGGACAATGCTCAGGCCCTGAGTTCAAGCCCAGGACTGGCAAAAAAAAAAAAAAAACAGAGCCAAAATGTGTCAAACACTAAGACTACTGTTAAGCTCGAATTCAGGAAGCCTTCTCCCAAAAGACCATGCGAGACTGTCACCAATGTAAAAGCAAGGAAGTCTTTATTGCAAGCTCGAGCCTGGTCTCTCGTGCACTGGGCTGCAACTGATGATGCTGAGAGCCCCAAGCACAGGGGTACAGCATCTTTTATACAATTTGGGGGGAGGCAGGGACTGAGCACACATCATAGTATCTTGTAACAAATCACTACCCACTGCAGGAAAATCATAAATCAACTCTATAATATGATTGGCGCACTACCAAGCAGGGAAAGGTGCAGAAACAAATTATTGGTTAGGTCCGATGGTTGACATACTTTGAATTGGTTGGGTGACATTCCTAAGGTGACTCAGAGTATGTGCTAAAAACTTAAGGGTTTCTGGTATAGGTAATGATCACCAGACCCCAGGAGGGGCCACTCTGGTATTAATAGATAGGTATCACCTGTGATTCCACAACTTGTTCTGCATTAGGCCTTTCCTGGTATTAGAGCAGAAGTGGGTGAAGAGTCACAGCACAATAGAGGGTCTCAGCAATAAGGCAGTGAAGCAGATTACAGAGCAGAACTAACAATCAGTTAGTGACTACAAAATGGTGGTTACAATTTTTCGTCTATCACTTTCAGTACCAGAAACAAAGTGAAAGCTCAGTAAGTTTTACCATCGTTTCATGTTTTTTTTACCATTTCATTTTATTCTTAATACATTATTACTATTGTAAATGTGATGTACAGCATGGTTACAATTATATAGGGATTCTTTTTGGACATGTCACTGTTTTTTCCTCACTGTTTTTCTTTCTTGTCTCCACCCACACAAATTGTATAGTTCATCTTCAACAGTGTCTAGTGAGTACCGGCTGCATTTGTTCACCCTTTGTCCCACCATTTCTTCCATCCTCTCCTTCACCCTCCCAAAGACTGATAAAGGAATAAACAGGAACAAAGGGAAAGAAAACAAAAGCAGCAACAAAGAGAAAAACCAACAAGAACAAATCTTGTTTCCATTTCCTGACATTCGGTTTCTTAACCCAACTCAGGGTCTGACCCCTGGGCCAAGTGTGTAGCAGATGGCCAGTGGGTGTGTAAACTACTCAGATTTTATGCTGTGTTTTATATAGGAAAACAAGACCTGAGGGAAGGTTTTTGACTCTAATCACTGTTGCATAGAACTCTTAACTCCCTGTGCCTGCCTTCAGTTCCTCATTGCAGAGCCCACCTTTGTACTCTGCAACAGAGATGCAGATGCCAATGTTCTCGCAGAGAGGAAGCAATGAGGTAGTAGGTTCTGAAATATCCCCCTGTACCATGCCTTAACCCCTTGACCTACTGACCCTGCCCTCAGTGATTAATTCCCGTTGTGGCCACAGACACAGCATAACAAACGTGAATTGAGTGGCTCTGGGCTCCTGTTGTGAATGTACCATTCACTGTAGCACATGAGAGGACTGTGCACGATACCTTTCTTGATCTTTAGTCCAGAGCTGTTTTTCCCTTTAATCCCAAAGAGCCTGTTGGCCTTGCCTGACCTTTTAGTTTTGGAAATAACCTACAAACAATGTGGTCATTTCATGATGAGGAAAAACCTAGCCTAGAGAAAGCAACTCAGAAGAATGCTGTCTCTATCACATGGTAGATGTCATAAGGCCTGTGAATCACTTGTCATATGGAAGTCAAGCACACCCAGAGACTGTCTCGACCTCTCATTTTACCTTCTCTCCCAGGAAGGAATTACTGAGAATTCTGCTTCCAAAGAAGGCAGTCGTTAATATGTCTAAATTCTGGGCTGATAGAACATTTTGCCATAATTACTTCTCATTAAGAATGGTTAATGTAAACCACACAAATTACAGCATGAATTGTAGGAAAATGAAGTAAATATTTAAGTATTTCAGAGTATAGTTAAGAGGTTGGCAGAAAGAAAATTTAGAGTAAAGGCCACCTCTGATCGTATCTGACATTGAAGCGCAGTGAGACACTTGGTTGAACTTCTGATCATTTCTTCTCCGTTTTACTTTCTGAATCTTGACTCTCAGAAGGCATATGGGTGTTCCTCGGAGACAGGTTACAAGATAGGTTTTCTCCTTGTACTTCTGGCATTTGTCAGACATGAATGACATAGCAGTGAAGATAAACTGCCTTCCCTAGCCACCCAAGAACACCAGGAGAATTAAGAAGGTGACAGTGCCATGTCAGGAAGACACTGGCTCCCTGAGGGCAGAGGGCCATTAGTAGCTACTGAGTTGGCAGGAATGGCCACAGGATGTGGTGCTAGGGCCAAGCTATAGGCCTACTGGACTAAGCAGTCGTGAGAGGGTACCTGGGGATTAAATGTGCAGTGATTTTCATGCCTCGGGGCTACCAGTAGCCAAAGCGGCCATGTCACTACTTAAGTGTATAAGTGAATGACAGGGTTATGTTTTCACAAGGAAAAAATAATGAATAACAACTTTGCTTCCCTGCTATAAAAAGGGATATAATTTTACTGCTGAAAATTTAGAAATTACAGCTCAGCCCAAAGAAGAAATATGAAACATCTGTTCTTTGTTCCCACCCAGGGAGGGACTGACGAGATTCAGTTCCTTTCTGACATGCCCTCAAAGTGCCTGTCCTGTTCCAGGTACTTTCTAGGCATAGCAGATGAAGTAATGAGCAAAACCAGTTTAATATATTTTAGCAGTATAGTTAGATCACCAATAGGTACCATGGCATCTTTCTAGGTCTGGGGGTGATAGAGTGAAGGGAACAGGATGGGATAATGTTTGAAAGCCTTCCTCAAGGGGACAGGAATCTAGGGACGGTCTGAGCAATGTTAATGGGCCAGCCTGCCCTACATCTTCAAGCCACATTGTTCTAAAAGGTATATTTAAGGAACACCAAGTACATGGCTTAATAAAGCCCAAACAAAACAAACAATCCCACTACATGAGGCCACTGGGATTGTAGCATTTGTGCTTCTACCAGCTTCAAAGGATACCTGTGAGAGAGTGGTATAGGAACCCTGGAAGGGAGGTGTGTTTCCAGGGTCCTCCACATACTGTGAGCAACAGTCAGAAGCATAAGCTTTACCCCTAGGATGCTGGGGTTGGTTTGAATATGAGTTTGAGGGAGAATTGGAGTGACTTGGATCAAGTCTCAGTTCTGTCACTGGTACAGAAGCTAGCTTATGGGGACATTTGGCCACCCACATGAAAAAGTATATTTGAAAGTCTAGCTGATGGTAGGTACTCATTAAATATTGGCCGTAGTTTAATAATTGTTAGAGCAGATGGTTTTGAAAGGGTGTATGTGTATGTACACCATTGATATGTTGCTTTGTTCTTGCTCTGCTTTGAACTAGTGCTTGGGATTGAACCAGAGCATCCAACACACCTGCAGATCTCTTTAGCCAAGGGTGAGGCATTTCGGAAATTATATTACAGGCATTAATATGAGGGCTTTACTAGACTGGTCTCATATTTTGTGTAGGACTTGTCTGTTTTGGTTATGAAGTGAGGTTAGTTGAAGGGCAATTTCTTTCCTAAGGTATCCATGTCTAGTGAGATTTAAAACAATTCTTTGTTGGGTTTTTTTTTGGGGGGGGGGAGATAGAGAGGCAATCCCTTGTTGCTTCTGATCATATATTTATTGAAATGAACTCTAGGAAATGGAAAAAATAAAATCTCTGTTAGGAGATAAAGTATTTGCTTTTTTACAGAAAATTTTCTCAGTTCCAGGGGTGTTAGGTAAGACTTTAATGCTCTCAAAGCTCACTGCAATGTCATCATGGGTTCTCACAGTAAGTTTGGTTTAAGTAAATAAAGCATTTGCTTGTAGTTTAATTCTTCGTGGAAACTGGTACTTAGGTAAATACATCATTGTGGTAAACTTGGTTTTGTCATTGGTCTGTTTCCTGTGACCCAGGAGAAAGCACACAGACAGGATGGAAGTGTGGTCTCAGTTCTTAGTCTCTGCAAGACTCTGGTTGTAAGCTGACTTTAATGCTTTCCCAACACTTCTCCACAAAGGGTCCCACAGGTTCCCTGGGCTATGGATTTGATGGCAGGAGAGAAAAGACGTGGTATGGCTACAGTAGGATCTTTGAGAACTGTATTTGGTGGGTGATGTGACTTCCACCAAGAGTGTGAGATGGACACAAGTTAGTAATCTGTAAGAGCCCTAGAGGAGCACAGGGCAAGGACCTGACATAGGATTGTTAACAACTCACTCAGTCCTTATTTCTTCTTTCATAGCCAGACAACGTGCAGTTGTAGAAATGAAGGAATTGAGATATTCTAGCAGTTCTCCAAATCAAGATATGACTAATACTTAAGTAAGTCAAGGAATGACAACTTTCCAAAGTCCTTAGCGATTGTCTTCAGCTTTATTTGAACTATTTTAGCAGTGGGGTTTAGCATCATAACTGGCCACAAACTCAGAGCTATATCAAGAGTTAGATGCCTATTGCCTGTGTGCCAAATCCAGTCCATTGCCTGAAGTTGTAGTTGTATTCAATAAAAACTACATCTATTCCCTTATTGTCGAAGGTTATTTTTGTGCTCAGGAATGGGATTAAGTCCTGAAGGAAACTATTTGGTCCAAGCTAAAAATGTTTTACTCTGGGTCTTTGTAGAAGGGCTTGTTTGTCCCTGATATAAATGAATGGCACTGTCGCAAGTGTGGAACATAGATTGTGAGTCCCATGTGCTCGGTAGCTGGACTTTTGGACTGTTATTAAAATGGAATGAAAATAGCTATGCTTTTTCTGAAGGATTATGATCCCAGACATAAGTCATAACTTTAAAATACTAGCTTCTTAAAGCAAACTTTTGAAAATACTTACCTCAGGTTCATAGACAGGAATACCAGGGTGGGAGAAGACATATCATCTACCCAAGGTAGAAGAAGCCTGAGGGAGAATTCAGATCCTATTGACTGTTAGATCCATGTTCACACATGCTGGGATAGTTACCCTTCATTGATTATCACACCAGACCTCATACAGGCATTTTTAGTGGTTTAAGTCTCAAGGTTATAAGATTTAACAATGGCTAGATCTTTTTTTTTTCATGGTCTGGATATAACTGTTTAACTTGCCACGCATACATTATTTTGTGAATTATGGTAGTTGGGGTCTTGTTGCCGTTATGCATTGACAGTTATTTGACTTTCCTATTCGCCAATTTGAAATGCCTCTGAATGTGCAGTGTGGTCACATCCCAATAAACCTATCAACCTATCACACATGGAAAACATAATGAGTATACCCAAGTGGTGAATGTCCTAGCTCAGCAACACAAGCCACACTGTGCTCATATCCTCTCCTTATCATATGGCTGACTGGACACTTTTGAGACCCTGCTGTCCCTCTGCTTCCCAATAGAACCCAAATTCAAAAGTAGAAGTATGGGGGCCGGGAGTTTGGCCTAGTGGTGGAGTGCTTGCCTAGCATGCACAAAGACCCGGGTTTTATTCCTCGGCACCACATACATAGAAAAAAAAAAAAAAGCCAGAAGTGGTGCTGAAGCTCAAGTGGTAGAGCTCTAGCCTTGAGAAAGTCCAAGGACAGTGCTCAGGCCCTGAGCTCAAGCCCAGGACTGGCAAAAAAAAAAAAAAAAAAAAAAAAGTATGGTTTCTGTTGAATCAATAGTATTGCTTTTGCACCATCAGAAGGGCAAGCGATAGTTTTATGCTTGGAAAAGTACTGCAGTGGTAGAAAACTTGTGAGCATTCTTAAGAATAAAGCACTGAGTTGAGTGCCAGGGGCTCACGGCTATAATCCTAGCTACTCAGGAGACTGAGATGAGGATAGTGGATCAAAGTCAGCCTGAAAAGTTCTTAAGACTCTTATCTCCAATTAGCCACCAGAAAACCAGAAGTGATGCTGTGACTCAAGTGATAGAGCACTAGCCTTGAGCTGAATTGCTCAGGGACAGTGCCCACAGTTCATCCCCTCAACTGACCCACCCCAAAAAAACTATTGTACAAAACAATAGGTGTCATTATGAAATTTCTCGACCTGTATATGTGTACCTTGATTCTCATACATATACATGCATATGTACCTTCCCTTGACCCTCTCCCCTTTCCTCTCCTATATTTTTTTCACTTCAGAAAGTCCTTTGTTGAGATTCATGTCATTTTGAATCTTCGCTCATTTGCATTTATAGACCTAGGTTCCTTCTATATTAGAGGAAGTGTGATAATTGCCTCTCCGTCTCCAGTTAATTTTGCTTAATATAATGGTCTCCAGTTCCATCCATTTTCCTACAAATAATACAATTCCATTCTTTATAGACAAATGCATACATCTTGGTTTTTGTTAATTTCTGTCTAAGACAAGGTCTTATTTTCTCGGCTTGATTCAAATTTACATATTCCTACCTCAACCTCTTGAGTGTTGGCAGTACAGGTGTGTGGGATGATACTTGATTAGAATTGCCTTTCTGATGTTGCTTTTATTTTACATTTTCTTGGGTTAAATAGTAGTTTTACCTTTTAGATTAATTACCTATAGTCATTCCGCTTCTCTTTTGAATTTATTACTTTATTTTAGCTTCTTTCTCAGGATTCCTTTCAAAGAAGGGGAAAAGAATAGAAGTCTAATTAAGAACATGTACTTGGTATATGTGAGACCCTGAGCTTGATCTCCAGTATCAGGCAGAATTGAATCCTAGATAATCATGGAGGTTAATTGCTTAATTGGCAAACTCTAATTGTTTTCACTGGTGAGTAGCCACAGAGATGACTTTAACCCTGTGTCTAAAACTTTACCACAAAGCTAGAGATTGAGGCCTTCTACAATTTGGAGCAGGTCTCTACTTCGACTCCTCTGCCCTATCCTCACAACTTTTCTGCAAGGAAACCTTTGCTTTTAATTAACTGTGGGGTCTTGGGTAAACATACTAAGCAGGTTACACTCTGAACAAGGATGTGTGAGTATTTCTGTCCTATAGTCTCCATGTTAATACTTGATGTTTTCCTCAGAAAACAAATGTTACCAGTACAATAAATAGAAAATGATGTTTTACATATGTTTCTTGGATAGCTAAAGAGGGAGGTTGGATGTTTTCCATATGTTTTATAGGATTTGTACATTTAGAGAATTTCCTGTTTAACGTTTTTTTTTTTTGTAATTGTACTCTCAAGTACTCATTGATGTTGAGTCATGTTGCTAGTGTCTAGAAGTGGGAGCATCCCTTATTCTAATTATATGATTCTGGTGGGGACATGGTGGCAGTACCACACGGCATGTTCGAATGTGAGTCTGCCTACTGCTGCTATGGCAGATTCCCTGAGGGCAGAGTTATCCTGACATGACAGACACTGCCTATCAAATGGGTCAGTAACAGATGCACAAAGACCCAGTTGGAAAGTAACATTGGTTTCTGCCCCTTCTAAGTCCAAGGGGAATTATGCAAGAAGTTGGCCTATATTCTGTTTGTATAAAGTCTCACTGGAACACAGCTGTGCTTGTGTGTTTACACACCATCTTTGGATCTACATTACAATGGTACAGAGACTATGTGGCCTCTAAGTCTGTGTCATCTGGCTCTTCAAAAAAGATTACCAAGCCAGGAGTGTGGTTCGAGCTTTTAATTTTAGCTATGTGGGTAGTAGAGATAGGGGATCACTGTTCAAGACCACCCAAGGCAAAAAGAAAGTTCGAAGACACCCATCTTGGCCAGTAGCCGGAAGCTGTGGTACCTGCCTGTCATTTCAGCTAAGGAGGAAAGCACCAACAGGAGGAACACAGTGTAGGTTAGCCACAGACATAATACCCAACACTCTATCTCACAAATAAGCAACTCAATAAGAGACTAGGAGAGTGTTTCAGTGGTAGAGTGCCTATCCTAGCAAGTTCAAAGTCCTGAGTTCAACCCCAATACAGTCAAAAAGCTTAGTAAGCCCTGAACTTAATATTATATAAATATTTGTCCAGATTCATGAAAGCACAGAGTTCCGTGTTCTTACAAATATAAACTGAGGGAGCATCATTGCTGTACCTTGTGCAAAAGTCAATATGTGTGGCAGTGGGTGTCACCTTCCTTTGCAGGATGTATGTGAATGTGATAAGCTGTGAACTTAGTCCACATGAATTCCCCAGATAACTGGCTTCCAGGAATATTGCTGTGTAGCCACATTCTGCCTCCCAAGCTGCCCCCCACTCTACTTCCTCTCTCTCCCCCTCCCCCTCCCCTCCAACTCTCATTTGTGCATCTGCCATTTCCAGAAAAGTCTTTACCTGCTCAAATCTTTCACTGTCACTGTTTTCAAAGCATTGCCAAACAAATGACTTAAAAACAAAACAGACTAAACAGAGGGAAAGGCAGTGGTGGTAAGCATGTGGAAGACAGTACCTGGTTAAGCAGCCAGTATTTGGGGGTAGGGGGGGCTCCTTTGTCTCCTGAGTTACCTGTAGGATGCCAGTCTTCTTCCTATGGCTTCTCCACATTCTCCCTTGTGACCAATCACCTGCATGGTCAAGACCCTCTGGATTCAGCACCTTCCCACCCACACCCTTGGGCTGACCTTTGGTTAGGCTGAGCCCTGGTGATATTATAGTTCTGCCCTTGGCACTTGCTTCACCTCCTGCCTGTGGAATGGGGAACCATGGCTGAAATATGTGCTTTTGGACACCGTCACCTTCTTCCTGTGTGTTGTTCCCTCCTCTGGCTCTTCTTAAGCCACAGACAACAATAGTAAACCCCTTCATAGTGACCCTGGTACAAAATAACCTGTTAGCTGCTTCCTACCAGTCTTTTGTATGCTACCTATGGCAGGGACATCCTGGCACTGTATGTTATGTGAAGTGTCTTTGAATGTGAGACGAGGACATGTTATGCAAAGAATGAACATAGCAAGCCTTGAGCTATTTTCCTTAGCAAAACCTGCGTATGGTGGGCCATAAGATTATCTGGCTTTGGGATGCTTATGGTTAAAACATGTGTGCAAATTCATGCTGAATACCTGCTTTGCTTCTGAGAGTCTACTTTTAGAACATGCAGGGTACTACATGACTAGTTCCCCAATAAAAATCTTTACACTGAGTCTCTGAGGAGCTTAGCTGGCTGATAGCATTTGATCTGTGTCACTGCTATGGTTTCCATATGATTCGATCACTCTAATCCTCAGAGATATTAAACCCTGACTTTTAGAGATGGGGCCTATGGGACGTGATTAGTATTACATAGGTCATATGTAAGATTTTTATAAGGATGAAGGCCCTAGGATTGAAGCTGGGTTGCTTTATAAGAAGAGACTAGATTACCTGCATTCATGTGAGCGTGCGTGCACGCACACATGTGCACACATGCACACACACACACACCATTTCTCACCCCACATTCTGTCTCTCAGGACTCTGCAAGCAAGAAAACTATCATTAGAAGTGTCCTTGAACTAAAAAATGAGCTTCCTCTACAATAATGTTGCTTATACATCCATGTTCATTGCAGCACTGTTCACAATAGCCAAATTATAGACAGTCACAATGTGCCACACCAGATGAATGGCTGAAGAAAACATGTGTATATGTACACATCATCAGGGATGTACACATCCTTTCATCACAAAGGATATCATAGTATCATTTCCAGGGAAATGGGTAGACCCAGAGGAGGAAAAAATCATGGATATAAAGTTCAGAGTGCATGTTTTCTTTCATTGGTGTAAGTTAGACCCAAGAAATGAGCAGATATGAAATATATGCATAACCAACTGCATGTATACAAGATCATACTGCCTAAAGTATGGTATATACACGTGAGGGGTTCCACAGTGTAATCCCTTGGAACAGTTCACAGTTGAACAAATCTTTAACAGGAAGCTGAAACGAGTCTTCACTAGGAGGCGCTGTGGCTGAGTGTGTATGTGTGTATGCATGTGTGAATGAAGTAGGAGAGGAAGGATGGCTGAACACGGTCGTAACTCCCAATGTACAGATGTGAGACTGGAGCTAGCAAACGTGGACCGGTGAGAATGAGATGGATGGCAAAGGGGGATGGTGGTGGAAGGAATGACACTAATCAAGGTACACTGTACACATGAACAGACACACTAAATTGAAATCCCTGGGTGTGACTGTTGGAGATAATTAAAAAGGAAAGGAAAACAAGCCTCCTTTGTAACTCAATTTGTAGAATTACGTTATTAATACCAAAAGGAGTTTGTTGTATCAGATTTTGCTGGAGGGAATGAGCATGTCCTGTGTGACTCCTACAGAGAACTCTTGGTCTTGATCTCAGGACTAGGCCCCATACACATTTTGCTTTGTTACAGATTCCTGAATGTGACCTGCAAGTTTCCTGTGCTGAAACCCCAGGTCATTCAGTGATTTATGTAAGTCAGGAGGAACCTTGGAGGATCCTGATACTAGGATTGTTAATGAGAATGTTCTACCGTCTCCACACTATCCTAGTTCAAGGCGGACTTGTTAGTGTTGGTTAGCCTTTCACACATATTTGCATACATGTCTTTTACACAGCTCACTGAAAAGTAGTTGGGTTTGGGGACAACATTCACACCAGTATTCTTTTTTCCCTGCCATTTTCTAAATCTTTATTTCTTTTTTTATTGTGATTAATAGAAGGGCTACATTATATTCACCAGATAGAAGGTGCATAACTTCACAAACATTGATGCCCTTTCTCATGACATGGTCCCCATTTCCCTCCCACCTTCCCCCTGCTCATCTTTATTTCCTCCCTTCCCTATCCAATTTCAAATAACCAATTAAGCACATATAAATATATGAGATAACAATGTGAAATATTGTAACAATATGAGATAACCAAGGGATGGCAAAAGAGATGAATGATAACCTAGTTCTCATTATATGGCTTTTGTATCCTTATCCTGGAGGTCCTTACATTTAGTGTCATACTATTTGGCCTTATGTCTCTAGATTTTGTTCTATTGTAAATCTCTGCTAGGAGAGCCCAAGGTTTCTACTGATTATGACAAATGAGGGAGAGTATTGGGCCTATGTTCCTTTGAGTCTGGCTTACTTCATTTAATATGATTTTTTCTAAGTCTTTCCATTTCCTTACAAATGGGGCGATATCGTTCTTTCTGATGGCAGCATAGAATTCCATTGTGTATAAATGCCACATCTTGTTGATCCACTCATCAACTGAGGACATCTGGGTTGGTTCCATATCTTTGCTATGGTAAATAGTGCTGCAATGAACATCACTGTGCTAATGGATTTAGTGTGTCCTTGTTTCTGGACGATTGGGTAAATGCCAAGTAGTGGAATTGCTGCATCACAGGGGAGCTCTATGTTTAGTCTTTTGAGGAACTGCCATACTGCTTTCCATAGTAGTTCAACGAGTTTGCACTCCCACCAACAGTGTAGCAGTGATCCCTCCTGCCCACATCCCCTCCAGCATCTGTTGTTATTAGTTTCTCTGATCCTGGCCATTCTAACTGGAGTGAGGTGGAATCTTAGAGTTGTTTTGATTTGCATCTCTTTTATGACAAGAGATGTGGAGCAGTTCTTCATGTGTCTATAGGCCATTTTTATTTCTTCTTCAGAGAAGACTCTCTTTAAGTCTTTGGCCCATCTTTTAATGGGATGGTTGTTACTTTGGAGATTAGTTTGGGAGCGATTCAATTTTTTGAGCTGTTGATATATTTTAGATATGAGGCCTTTGTCCATTGTATGGATAGTGAAGATTTTCTCCCATTCTGTAGGCTTCCTAATTAATTTACTACCTATGTCCTTTGCCATACAGAAGCTCTGCAATTGAATGCAGTCGCACTTATCTAGCCTTTCTCTGATTTGTTGTGTTTCTTGGTCCTTATTGAGAAAGTTTCGACCTGTGCCAAGGATACCTAGTGTATCTCCTATTCCTTGTTGTAAAGTTTTCAGTGTGTCAGCTTTTACCTCGAGGTCTTTGATCCATTTAGAGTTAATTCTAATGCAGGGTGACAAAGAAGGATCCAACTTTAGTTTCTGCAGGTGCTTAACCAGTTCTGCCAGCACCACTTGTTGAAGAGGCTGTCTTTCTTCCATGTTATTTTTTTGGCTCCCTTGTCAAAGATTAGGTGGCCATAGGTCTGTGGTTTAATATCTGGGTCCTCAGTTCTATTCCATTGGTTTTCAGGCCTGTTCTTGGGCCAGTACCAAGCTGTTTTGATTATTACAGCTCTGTAACAGAGTCTAAAGTTTACACACCAGCATTATCTTGACAGTTAGTACATTGTTGTGAATGCTTAGCTTTGGTTCTTTTTAGCGCTTGTAACCACAGCTGTTTCCTTGATATTCTTTCTCATACAGTGGTCTAGTAAGGGCTGCTCAGCCTCCAAGTCCCTGGGGCTTTGTGAGAATTAAAGTAGGTAACAGGCAGAGACTGGTTGCATTGAGTGCCGTAGATCTAGGGCTGGTGGTTTGCTCAACTCATCTCCTTCTCCCGCATAGCTCTTCCTTCCTGTGTTGTCTTCACATGCAAACAGGTGGCTTGGCTTCCTGTCTCTAGTCATTTCTTGCATTTTGGTTGTTGGTTATTTTACTTATGTAAATTGTTCTTCTGAAGTCTCCCCAGATCACTTTTCAGTTCATGGTGAGACATTTGGCCCCCATGCTTGGTTTTACATACTAAAATAATGTGGCTCTATGGCAACTGCTGATGGCTCATGCCTGTAATCCTAGCTACGCAGAAGGCTGAGATCTGAGGATCATGGTTCAAAGCCAGCCTGGGAACGCAAGTCCTTGAGGCTCTCCAATTAGCCATCAGAAAACCAGAAGTAGCGCTATAGCCTAAGTGGTAGAGCACTAGCTTTGAGCTTAAGAGCCCAGGTCCAGAGTTCAAGCCCTACGACCAACCAAAAAATAATTGTAAAACAGACACAAACAGGATGGTCGGACAAAATTATCACAGAAATGGGAGCTTGCTACTTTTGGGACCTCTCTCTATTTGATGTGTGCTGTCAGTAGAGAGATAACATACTAAAGGACTGAGCTGTAGGATAAAATGTGTTTCTTCAGCTTTTTATAGTAGTGGATAAAAGGTTAGTAGAGAAGACTACTTTTGTCAGGTGTGTTAGGCCACATGAGAACTAGATAGGGTGTGTAGTCAAGAAATTATATAATTCTAACTTCCCACTTAGCATCTAGGAGCATAAGGTAAAGCAAAATAGAGGAGACGCCCTCACTTCATGGCCCTTATGTTCTGGGGAGGGAAACTGGCAACAAACAAGTTTATACATAATATGTAGAGCTAAGTATAATTTTTTTAAAACAGTAATTTAGAGAAAGAAGATTCTTGGGGAGAGAGGTTCAAAGTATATTTTGAACAGAGTAGCTATTTCCTTCCCACGTTCATATGTTGCCAACCTAACCCTTGAGATGTTAGGAGGTAGAGCCTATGGGTGGTGATTAAGTTTTAAGGGTGAGGCCCCCAGGAATAGGATTAGTGTAATCACTGGGTAAGAGACTTGAGAGTTTACCTTTTCTCCCCATTCTTGGCCATGTGATACTAAAGGAACAGATGGCCAGTCCAGATCTGCTAGCTCCTTGACTTCCAGCCTCCAGACTTGTAAGATACCTATTTCTGTTAAGCCATGTGGTAACTTGTCATAGTAGCCCAAAGTGACTAAGATGAGGTACATTGAAGATGGTTCAGGAAGGACTTGGAGGGAGTGTTTGACCCAAAATGCATAAAGTGAACTACCACCTGAGAAAATGATTCAAAATAGAGACAATAACATGGAGAAAATCTGGGATCCAGGACATTTCTTATTTATAGGCCAGAATAAGACCAGTGGAGCCATGAGACCAGATTTTTAGATCCCAGGCCCAAAGTCTGAGTCCTGTTAGGTCTAATCACTGGCTTCCATATGCCAAAAAGAGGCATGGTGAAAAGCAGAAAGGAGATAAATTACACAGCAGCCATAAGAAGACAGTACTTTTGTACCTATTCTGCCATTGTTAGAGATACAGACATTGGCCTTGGCTTAAATATGGAGAATGGGAGGCAGAGGCTGCAAAAGATAAGCATGGTTACAGATCAGTCCCAAATGACTGGTATAGCCTGGTTGAGCATTAGCTCAGTCTTTGTCCTTGGAGGAATGCCTTAGAACAGATGAGGAGCAAGGGTCTCTTGAAGATACAGCATTACTTGCTGTGAAGCAATTTTCCTTCTATACAAGGTGGTTGTCTGCATCTCTTTTTTTTTTTCCTAGCAAGCAAGGTGATTGCAAATGGACTTTAGCAGAAAATAGCTGAGACTAAAGGGCATAGATTCAAAGTTGGGGGACTTTTCATTAATTAATGGTACCCAACAAAAGCATCATCGTTTAAATTGTTGCCAGAGTGCAGGGTGAGATCTAGGGTCATGGAAGCTGTGGTTGAGAGTTCTGAAGGGCACACGAAGGTCACCTGGTTATACTGTGAGAATGTTAATACAAAATGTGACAGTACCTCCTATGATTAGTCATTTTTCCCTCTAGAAACTTGAAGTTTGGGCCCTGCTAGAATCTTCTTTGGTTTACATTTACTGATTTCTCAGGGACTATGAAGCACAGCGCTTCATCTCTCATTTTATATCAGCAATCAGAGAGCAGGGTCCATTCTAGACCTTTCCAGGACTATTTTTCCAGAAGGTTCTTCCCTCAAATCATTCATTGAATGGCTGTATCAGATTGACATACATGATTCTGTCCTTTCATTTCTTGGCTAAAGAGTCAGTTTAACATTGCTTAGTCCAACATCAAAGAGTTTTGCCATTGCTTGTGAAAGCCCTATAGAATACATGCATTAAATAGGAACTTTTCTTTGCCTTGGCAGATAAACATTGGCTAATTTATTGAGTATCAACCTGTTAAATATTGTGGTAATAGTGTGTGGTTTTCCAATTACATCCAAAATAAAGTTGGGTCTCTGGTTTTGTGTTTGAAATTGGGATTTTGAAATGTAAGTTCGAACTTGCAGTTCTCTTCCAACTTCACTTTCTGTTTTAATGGAATTCAAGTTCAGTCCCTTGTACTATTCACCTCTCCTCTTGTCTTGGGTCCAAGATATGCTGGATGGTCTTCATTCCACTCCTTCAGTTTTGGTCTTTGCATTTGTTGCTGTGAGCCATAGCTGGTTAGATGGCTTTCCATTAGAATGTTTCTATTCCAAGGACAAGTATTAATAACCAAAGGTAGTGCAAGTAGCCTCTCCATGACACACGGGAGGTTATTATGAAAAGCATGGCCTATGACTCTCTGTTCCTGGAGCTCTTTGAAACTGCCTACCATGAAAGGAATACATAAATTGATAGGAATAGGAAGGTACCTGGAGGCCATGTTTCAAGTTGGGGGTCTCTAAATAGCTTTCACATGAAGGAGACTCTGGCCTCCCAGATGTGTGCCTGACTCAGGACACATCCACTATTGTTTAAAAAAAAGGGGGGGGGAACAGGCAGACAGGCATACCCCCAGGGGAGAGTGGGTCCTTAATAGACCTTCACACATGACAGGTATCCCGTTCTCATTTCATTACAATTCACCATGGGTACCACTGTGCATCTTAGCTCCTCTTGCCTGTTTTTATAACGTGTATATGATAATAAGTGTCACTATTCAGTGAGTGGAAACTGAAAATTGAAAATGGATGGAGGATTCATTAAATTGCAAATGAGTACATTATTGGTGAGCACTTGGTTCCAAGAACTAGGCTGGTTATTTGTGCTGTGATTCTAGCCCAAGTCTGGGAGGAAAATAACACAAGCCTGCAGGTCTTAGTGGTAAAAGCATTCTACTTGCTTTCAGGGTGGCCATTCTGCTCTGTTTTCTAGTACTGTCTACCAAGCTAAGCCTTCATTGTTCTTACTGGGTTACCCCAGGACCCCAATAAGTCAGGGGAAGACCAAGAAAATGTCTTGATTTCAGTGCCTAATTTTTTTATCCGCGGTGGGGGGAGGAATTTGCTGTATTTTCTGTTGTTGGTTTGGCTTGAGTTTTTTTTTTTTTACTTTTTTTAAAATTCAGGTCTGTTTACTTGATAAGCAGGTGCTCTGACTCTTGAACCACATCCCCAGTATATTTTTTTTGCCTTAGTAATTTTTTCTTGTAGTTGTTACATTTATGCCAGGGCCTGCTTGAACTTCAGTACTCATATTTATGCTTCTCAGATGTGTGAAATTCCATACTCGGTTTCATATTTCTTTTCATGCTTACAATTCTTAACAGAAGTCTTAACATAGGAATTTTATTTGTCTCAGAAACTACAAGTACTCAGTGTATCATATGCACATTTCTAGAAAAAGAAAAAATTCAAAAGAAAAACTTCAAAATATGCAATCTAACAATCCTGTAAGTGGGATTTTTATCCTAGGCATATCTCACTATATAGGCCACATCTATTCATGGGATTTGTAGCCCTGTGTGCTGAGGGAAGTCATTTTGGATTCTTTTTATTTGTATTAAGATCTATATTCCTCTTATACATATTAATATTAGTTTGAAGACTGGGGGAAAAATAGAAAGACCAGAAAGTCTAAAAACTTTTGTTAAATTTTTTATGAGTTGAATGTGTATGCACAGTAGAGATGAGTTATACTAGAAGTATCTGTGGGACTTGGCAGAAGACCTAAGAGTTGAGCCCAACTGCACGGATTTAAGTAGGGAAAGTGAGACTTGATACAGTAAATTTCCTACAAAATAACAATTGGAAAGAAATGCCTCTAGTGTTGACAGTATTTGCCTCCCCAGCCCTCCCCTCATCTCAATCTTTCTTTTTCCTCTTCATTGCTTTATTGTAATGTTGATAGTTTTATTGCCACTTGACTAAGAGGATTCATTTTATCTTGATTTTTCACCCAGATGTTCTGGAGAATTGCAAGAGCAAGAGTAGTGGCTAGCTGCTGGCTTGGCAGTGCTATTACTGGCTTCAACCAAACAGGAAAGAGCTGTTCAGAATTTCTGTTGGAACCAGTATGATCTGGGAGAGTGCTTTCAGGAAGCTTAAATTATGCCAGATTGAAGTCTCTATTTCAGTTCAGCCTCTTAACCTTAACACAACAAATCTTCCCCTGTCTTAATCAAAATCCCCCTGGGCGGGGGGTTGGATTTACAACATTCCCTCCATAGGAATATGTGCTTTTATTGTTTGTAGAGGACCCCCCCCCCAAAAAAAAAGAAAAGGACAACTTTTATTTCAGAAGTTTAAAAGTGAAGTTCTTTTGTCAGGGCAGAGGATTTTAGCTAGTAATATTTGGCAATGTCGTGCCTACAGGTCAGTTCTTACCTTGAATTTTGACACTCTTGCAAGAGAAATATTGTGATCTTGGCCCTTGAGGCCAAGAGGTAGAATGGAGAAAGAGGAGAGTGGGAAATAGACCAAATTCATTAAATTTCATTTAGCTGGGTAGACCAACTCTGTTGTATTTGAGTTGCTCTTTCTTTTCTTTACGGCAGTTAATGCAATTGGAGGTGGTACTGAGTATTTGAAAAGTACTGAATTTAATAAGTTACTATAGACCTACACTACTGGCTGAAACTAGGAGATAATTTCTGAAATTGTGGGAACTAAATAACACCAAATATTACATTACTTGGTGTGGTATTGAGGGAGTGGTTGCTTGGCTTGTTTAGTCCTTCGGAGTTTCCTGTTCTTAATATCTTTGGCTTCAAGATTTTATTAATGGAAGGTTATTTTTTTCTTTCTTGTAGCATACGACTAAAAGGTTATGGTTTCATTGCTGCTTTCTTTGTCCCTCCCTTGTTTTTCTCTTCTACTTTGTAGAATTACTTTTTTAAGAAAGGAAAATCACTGTAAAGAATAAGCAAAGTGCAAGAAAGAGTGAAAAACAGCTTTTTATTCCACAGATTGCATTGTAATCAATTTTAGTTAACCTCTGTCTTATTTGTTTGCTTTGATAAGATAGATTTCATATTTGATTAGAACAAGAAAAAAATCAGTAAGAACTGTAGAATCCAGAAAAAGACATGAAAATAATTCCCAAACTAGTTATCTCGAACAAATTATAATTTTCTGTTCCATAATATTTACATTTTTGTGCAAACTCAGTAAGTTTGTAAACAGAACCTTCAGTATAGTAAAGGGAAGAGGTTCTCTACATAAAAAGAGTAATAAAAGTGGGCAAAAATATCAAATGCAATCATATTGAGACTTTGGAAGTTAACCAAAGGTGCATACGAAGTTGAAAAATGATTGCTCATGTAAATCTCATCAACTTGTGTAAGACATTGGATATTGGTAGCCTTTCTGTCTAGAGTGTCTGTGACTCCCTACCCCAGCTCTGGTAAACCATCAGCTTCCTTGGAAGATTTGATTTAGAGCAGAGCACAGAAAATTACCACGTCCAAGAGCATAGTCAGCAATAGAAGTGTTGACAAATGAGAATGGCAGCAACTCAGCTACACTGAGCGTGCTCACTGGTTCAGGGCAAGCAGTGGACACCTAAAGAGAAGCCAGAGATGTAAAATTGAGACCTGAGAGGTAAGGTGGTCATAGATGACTTAAGTAATCCTGCATAAACTTTGCTTATAAGAGACCTCAGAAAGCCCAAGCTGTCCATTCCTCAATTGGTGACTATAAAACTATGAGCAAAAACAGAAGGAAGAACAAAACAGTAGAAAGTAAAAGCCTGGATAGATATAAAAATTGTTGCACAAGAATAGTAAATATTTTGTCAGGCAGTAGTTTTTTTTTCTTTTTGGAGAAGAGTAATACTTCTTTGTATTATCATAAAGGTGTATGATCATAAAGGTGATGTATAGAAGAGTTATAGTTACATAAGTCAGGTAAAGAGAACATTTCTTTTGAGACTATGTCACCCCTTTGCTCTCTCCCAGTTTTACCCTCCTACCCCACCCACAAGTTGTATACTTCATTTTAAATACAGTGTCTGGTGAATAATACCCTTGCTGTATTTGTTCAGCCTTTGTCACTCCAATTCTGTGCCCTCCCCCAAAGGCAGGCAAAGGAACAAGACAAAAGAGAAAACAAAAACAACAAAAACCTCTTTTTTCTATTTCCTGAAATCCATGTCTTTAAATACTATTTCATATGATAAGAGGTACGTAGGCAATTGTGCCTTTGTGTTCCATTCCAAAGAATATCCACCTTTGGTCTTACTGTGGAAAGTTCTTTCTTACATGAGATGTTCATGTATAATCTCTGACCTGACTGATCATTAAACTGTTGAACATTCCAAGCCTTAAGGTTTAGAGGGAGCAGGGGGAAGGGGAGGGGAAAGGAGAAAAGAAGAAAGAAGAGGAAAAGAACAGCAAAAGCAGAAATACGACGTAGTACTAAGAGTGCTTGTCTAGCATGTATGAAACTCTAGGCTCAATTCCTTGTTACAACATAAACAGGAAGCCAGAAGTGGTGCTATGGCTCATGTGGTAGAGCATTAGCTTTGAGCAAAAGAAGCTCAGGGACAGTGCCTGGAGTTCAAGCCTCAAGACTAGCAAATTGAAAAACAAAAAACAAACAAGCCCAGAAAAAACTAAGTGGAAAAAGCTATAGAGGAAAACTACTAAAACAGATTTAGTCTTAGCAGTTTAAAAATGAGTAAAATAATAGTGCTCATGCTAAAAAAAAAACAAACAAAAGAGAGAGAAAAAGAAAAAACCAGAATCCACAGTTACTACAATATATTTCAAAATATTTGAAACGTTTAAAGAAACTGAAAGTAGCAATAATTATGGGGAAAAGAAAACATGTAGCAGACAGTCTTCAACTATTAGGATATCATTTTTTAATTAAGGAATGATGACTTTTTAAAATTAAAGTATGACAATGACTCAAAATATACCATCAAAATAAAGGGGAGAAGTTTAGTAAAATGTCAGTTATTTTTATGAAAGATGCATAGAAGAGGGACTTGAGGCAGTATTTAAGATATAAAAGAAATACTAGGGGACCGGGAGTTTGGCCTAGTGGTGGAGTGCTTGCCTAGCATGCACAAAGACCTGGGTTCGATTCCTCAGTACCACATACATAGAAAAAAGTCAGAAATGGTGCTGAGGCTCAAGTGGTACAGCTCTAGCCTTGAGAAAGTCCAAGGACAGTGCTCAGGCCCCATGCTCAAGCCCAGGACTGGCAAAAAAAAAAAAAAAAGAAAAAAAGAAAGAAAAGAAAAAGAAAAAAAAGAAATACTACGTCTGGAGATAAATAGGAATTAGCCAACTTGAGAGCAGTCTATAGTTACAATTAAAAAAGAGGACTCTCAAAGACCTACAGTCCTTTAAATATACTAATATAAGAAGAAAAGAGAAAAGAGAAAGAAACATCTGAAGAAATAAGGATTGAAAATCTTCAGTCTTGATGAAGGCTGTTAGTCTATAAGAAAATGTAGCATGCATATACACACACAGTAGAATTTTATTCATTAGGAAGAATTACATTAAGTGGAAGGATCTGGGAAAAGTGAAGTGAAATAAGTCAGGTGCAGAAAAAAAAAGTTTCCTCTGATACATAGATCAGATTTATAAAGCCACAAACATATACAGAGTTGTACATAAGTACATGAACTAAAATACGGCATTTCTAGGAGAGAATAAAAATAGTGTAATTCTTTAGCAAAGGTAACCACAGTCCAAAGAAAGGAATATCAGGGAACAGATATTTGAAATGTATATTGGGGGAGAGTGGGTCTATAGAAAGGGTATAGATGAAGTAAGAAATTAAGGAATAAAGAATCCAGTTATCATATTCAATGTCTAACCTATGGGGCTATGAAAATTGAAGGGAGAAGATAGATTGGGAGGAAGATAAAAGAAATGATACTTATCAGGATGTATTATAAATTAATTTGTTGAATGGTAACTTCTTTGTACAACTACCTAATAGAAATATGATTTTTAAAAGAGAATGGTATTGTACCGGGAGTTTGGCCTAGTGGTAGAGTGCTTGCCTCGCATGAATGAAGGCCTGGGTTTGATTCCTCAGTACCACATCTATAGAAAAAAGCTGGAAGTGGTGCTGTGGCTCAAGTGGTCGAGCTTTAGCCTTGAGAAAAGTCCAGGGGCAGTGCTAAGGCCCTGAGTTCAAGCCCCACGACTGGAATTTTATTTGCATAACTTTGATTATGTTGCACAAATGCAAACAAGATTTATATTTGGGCTTTTGTACGACTTTGAGCTTGAGTTTTGTTTGTTTTAATCAGTTCTGGGGCTTGAACTCAGGACCTGAACTTTTTTGCTCAAGGCTAGCACTTTACCACTTTAGCTATAGCTCTACTTCCAGCTATTTGGTGATTAATTGGAGATATGAGTCTCCCAAACTTTCCTTGCTCTATTTGGCTTTAAACTGTGTCCTTAGATCTCACCCTCCTGAGTAGCTAGGAAAATAGAATGTCTCCATAAAGAACCTTATTTATGGACAACCAGAAATGGTAGAAAAGATGGTTCTAATCTTCTTGTCTTTTTGCCTCCCTTACAAAGGTATTTTTAATTAAATGAATTTTAGTGTTGTCACATGATAGCCCAGTACTATATTAAGATATCAAAAAGTGAAGAATTCTGATCACTTAATAGTATGAGTGACAGTATACTTGTGTTCAATTTCTTAAGAAATCAAGTTCAGGCCCATAAAGATTCTTGGGTAGCTGTAACACCTTTCAAATAGTGAAGCTACATTATTTCCTGAGCAGATGATGACAGGCCATAATTAAGCATCACTCTAAAACCATGCTGAAGAAAAAGTATGGATAATACCCTGTCTTTTGATTGCATGATGGTAGAGCAAGCCAAAGTGGAAGAGTACATAAAATGACTGCCTGAAAATGCACCCCCCTTACTTATCTAGTGTATAGGTAGACATCTGACTTTTATCCTTTGCCTCTTAGTTGCCTAGAGCTTCTTCAAATTGAGTATTTAAAGGCATCTCCTCCCATAAACACCCCATTTCATTTCTAGCTTTCTTTAACCCATTACTTGGTGTCCAAAGAATTAGGCAGTGTCCCTTATTTTCAGCAATCACCCTTCTTACCCCTGTGACATCCCTAAAACACCAAACTTGCTTCCAAGGCATCATAAGTTTCCATTCTCTGCTGTGGTCTTGTATATATGTAGCTCTCTGAATGCCTCAACGCATAGGATATGGACATAGGATATGGACATCACTAAGGATTCCTCTTCAATTGGCAGCTCTGTTTTAGAGGGTTTTATGTTTTTGTTTTTTAAATCAAATTTGTGTCTGTGTTCTAGTGAGCAGACTAGAAGTAAAGGGAGAATTAATTCTTTATACTGTTGATAGTTGTAACTATTCCTTTGGGATTTGCCTTATTATCATGTTCTACATGGTGTTGGAAAATTTAGAAATTAGTTACCTAACATTTTTCTTTATTTAGTTTATCTTCCCTTTTCAGGGTCTGTTTAAATTCAGTGTACAAGGCAAAAAGCCAGGTGCTACAAACAGGCTGAGAAAATCAGGGTTGTAGATTGTCCTTTAAAGCTGGGTGATTTCTGTCACAGCCCACAGATTGGAACAGGAACAAAATCATAGCCTTTGTGGTAAGTGTTTGAGGGTGAATTATTCTCTAGTACGGATGACTTCTCCCACACCCATACTGTTACCCTGTGCTGTGAAGGCTGTTACTGAAACCTCTCTTCAGCTTTGGACTGAACATGATAAATACACAATTAGCTGGTCCACTCCTATCTGAGCTACCCCAGTGCTGCAAGTGACAGAGGAAGATGCTTTATGAAAAGGTTTTACTTAACTCTGTAATTTCCAAAGTGAAGACTTCACTTTTTGGTGTGCTTTGGTAGCCATCCTAAAGGGATGGAGTGTTTTGTACCCTGAGCAGACATGACAGATGAATTATCAGAGGTCTCTGAGTATGTTGTTACTGGACATCATTTAGGATGCATATGAGCTGACTGGAGGGCAAGAAGTTAGTGGAAATTAACCAAAAAAAATGAAATTCCTTCATCTGTCTTTTGTTGATGATGGTGATAGTGGGGCTTGACATCAGAGCCTAGGTGCTGGCACTAAGCGTTTTTGCTCAAGGCTAGTTCTTTACCACTTTGAGTCACAGCACCACTTCCAGTTTTAAGGCCACCTTAATTCTTATATGAGCAAAATTATCTATAATGAAAAGCATAGATCTTAAGTGTACAAGTTGATGAATTTTGATAAATGTATATATTCATAAAAACAATACCTCAGGCAAGATAAAAAAACATATTTACCACCCCAGATTTTTTTCATATATTTTTATTGTAGTTAATAGAAGGATTACATTATATTCACCAGATAGAAGGTGCATTACTTCATATACATTGATACCTTTTCTCATGTCTTGGTCCCCATTTCCCTCCCCACCCACCCCGCATCTTGTTTTCCCCCGTTCCCTATCCAGTTTCAAATAACCAAATATAAATATATCCAATATATCAGATAACAAAGTGAGATACTATAACAATATGAGATAACTAAGGGACAGCAAAGAGAGATAACATAGTACATTAAAGGACAACAATCACTCATTATATGGCTTTTGTTTCTATATCCTAGAGGTCCTTTCATTTAGCGTCATACTGTATGGCCTATGATTATTTCTTCATGAAATTTCCACCCTCTTTGACAATCATTTCTTTGATATCTATTACCACAGATTAATTCTTTTCCTGTTTTTTGATCTGCATAAAATTGAAATTATATCCTATGACAGTTTTGGGAAGTTACTATTATCTCAGAATGATGTTTTTTTGAAAGATTTTAATAACACTGAATTTTACATCATATTTCAAATGTCATGTTTAACAAACAAGAATTCAAGAAAGGAATCTCTGTATGTACTCACTGGCACATAGATTTTAGAATATAATTAAAATTAAGCTGAGAGTTTGTATGTCATAGATGCATATCTCTCTCTCTCTATATATATATATATTTATATATATATATATATATATATCCCATCATAGATATTTTTTTTCTTGCCAGTCTGGGGCTTGAGCTCAGGGCCTGAGCACTGTCCTTGGATTTTCTCAAATCTAGTGCTCTACCATTTGAGCCTCAGCACCACTTACGGCTTTTTTCCAGGAATCGTACCTGGGTCTTCGTGCATGCTAGGCAAGCACTCTACCACTAGGCCAAACTCCTGGCCCCCCATCATAGATATTTATGTCTATGTAACTATGTTTATATCTCCAAGACCATGCCCATAATCTTGGGTACCCAAATACTGAGTACAACTCTGTACTGTTTGGATCTAATATCCACATATCAAGGAGCTCATGCACCTTTTGTTCCTTTGGTCTTGACTTACCTTGCTCCACATGATTTGCTCTAGTTCATCCACTTCCCAGCGAATGCCATTATTTTATCTTGTCTGTTAGCTTTGTAGAATTCCATTGTGTGTGTGTATCACATTTTTTGTAGGGCATTTCGGTTGTTTCCATCTCTTGGCTATTGTGTATAGTGCAGTGATAAATATGGCTGAGTAGGTGACTTTATCATATCCTGTGTGTTATGCTGCTCAGGGTAGATGCCCAGGAGTGGTATGGTGGGATTGTAGGGAAGTTCTACTTTCGGTTTTTTAAGAAACCTCCAAACTACCTTCCAGAGTGGTTGTACTAGTTTACTTTCCCACCAGCAGTTCCTCTTTCTCCTTGACCCCACCAGCATTTGTTGTTGTCTGAGTTCAGAATATTGGCCACAGAATGTTTTTTGAGATATACACATATTGTAGGTATAATTCATTTATTTTAATCAGATTCACTTTCTTGAAAATGAGTATTTTAGTCTTTTCCAGTGGGGAGCTACTATGAATAATATTGTCATTTTTCTCAATATTCTATATTGCCATAAAGATGTCCATCATGAGCCCAGGAGTTTGGCCTACTGGTAGAGTGCTTGCCTAGCATTCACAAAGACCTGGGTTTGATTCCTCAGTACCACGTACACAGAAAAAGCTAGAAGTGGTGTTGTAGCTCAAGTGGTATAGCACTGGCCTTGAGAAAGCCCAAAGGCAGTGCCCAGGTCCTGAATTTAAGCCCTAGGACTGGAAAAGAAAAAGATTTCCATCATACTCTTAATATTTCTTCTACTATCTATAGGATATTCACCTTTATTTGCTAATGTTGCTAATAATTTTTTATTAATACATTGTGTAAGGGGTTTTCATTATGGCATTTCTATACAGATATATACACATCATGTGCTTCTACCAATCATGTGCTTCTACCAATCCTCACCTATCATTCATTCATTCCTTCCCTTTCTTACTTCAGTGTTTGATTGCTGTATTATGATACTTGCATATTAAGTACTTGGACATATTCAGCCTTATTTTCCTTCTATTGGCCTTTCCCTTCCCACTGACACCTATTCCTCACATCCCCCAACAGATTGTTTGAATTTGCCTATGAATTATTTTTTCAGCATACATAATTGTGCAAAGCTGCTTTCTACAGTAGTTAATGTATATGTATTGTTTCTCAGTGTGTACATGTGCATGTATGTGTGCACTCAATTTAGTGTGTTTGCATGCATGCTGGTATTAGGGTTTGAAATCAGGGATGCTGCTGCTTAGGTTTTTCACTCAAGACTACCACTTGAGCAGAGTTCCATTTCGGGCTTTCTGGTAGCTAATTGGAGATGTGAGTCTCACAGACTTCCCTGAGACTGGGCTGGCTTTGAACAAAGATCTTCAGAGCCTAGTCTCCTGAGTAGCCAGAAGTACAGTCATGAGCCACCAGCTCCTGGCAATGTAAGTACATTGTAATTTAGCCAGATTAACCTCATCTCTTGGTCTTTCATGGTCCTTTTACCCTTGTTTTTCAAGGTTTTTCAGTGAGTTTCTGTGTCAGCATTGTGAATTTCAACATTTTCTTTTCATATTTTTTAAATTAACCTTTAAATAGCTGTAGAAAGGGATTGAATTCAGCATGTCAGTTTGTGACTACAGTGCATCTTGCTCAGTGACACTCTTGTTAGGGGACTTATCTTAGGATTCATCTTTTCAAAGAACCTGCTTCAGCTTTTGGAATTTCTGTCTATATTAGTTGGGATCACATCAGAGAAGCCAAACCACTGGGAAAACTGTACAGGATTTAAGAGATTTCATTAAATGGATTTGGCATTACACAGGTGTGGGTGCTACTTTATCCCTGACCATTACTGAGCTTTCTTTTTTCTCATATATTTTTTATTGTAATTATTGGAAGGGTTACATTATATTCGCTAGATAGAAGGTGCATTAATTCACATACATTGATACCCTTTCTCATGTCTTGGTCCCCATTTCCCTCCCCCCCACCCCCACCCCTCATCTTGTTTTCCCCCCTTCCCTATCCAATTTCAAATAACCAAATACAAATATATCCAATATATCAGGTAACAAAGTGAGACACTGTAACAATATGAGATAACAAAGGGACAGCAAAAGAGATGAGAGATAACATAGTTCATTAAGGACAACAATCACTTATTATATGGCTTTTGTTTCTATATCCTAGAGGTCCTTTCATTTAGCTTCATACTATATGGCCTTATGTATCTAGGTTTTGCTCTATTGCAAATCTCTGCTAGGAGAGCCCAAGGTTTCTACTGATCATGACAAATGAGGGAAACCATTGAGCCTATGTTCCTTTGAGTCTGGCTTACTTCACTTAATAGGATTTTTTCTAAGTCTTTCCATTTCCTAACAAATGGGGCGATGTCATTCTTTCTGACAGCAGCATAGAATTCCATTGTGTACAAATACCACATCTTGTTGTCCCTCAGTTGATGAGTGGATCATCTGGGTTGGTTCCATATCTTTGCTATGGTAAATAGTGCTGCAATGAACATCATTGTGCTAGTGGATTTAGTATGTCCTTGTTTCCAGTTAGAATAGCCAGGATCAAGAAAACTAATAACAGATGGTGGAGGGGATGTGGCCAGGAGGGATCACTGCTACACTGTTGGTGGGAGTGCAAACTCGTTCAACCACTATGGAAAACAGTATGGCAGTTCTTCAAAAGACTAAACATAGAGCTCCCCTATGACCCAGCAATTCCCACTACTAGGCATTTACCCAATTGTCCAGAAACAAGGACATTACTGAGCTTTTGTCTTTGTCTGATGATGGTGCTTGGGGTCCACAGGGAAGGCAGCTAGGAAGGAAGGACAGATGTCAAGTGACAATGAGGAACATGTTGACACATAAGAGCTGCAGCTCAGGACAACAGTGTGGTACCCATGCCAATTTGTTTTTGTTTGGAGAAGGGGTATTTACCTTGCCCCCAATCTTGGGGTGTGAGTGTTCTGCAGTATGGAAGCCCTTTATCCCAAATTGAAAGAGACTTAGAAAGAAGCGAGCCATTACTCCATTTCCTAGATGCCAAAAAATCCTGTAAGTAGTGAAACTGATCAAGACTCTGGATGATTAACATAGGCCAAGTTTTTCTTTAAAGAGATGAAGATGAAATATTTTATCTGTATGGGCTAAATCACTCCTAATCTCAGTTCTGCTATTTAATTTTGCCATTGCAGTACAAAAGCAACCATAGACAATATGAATGAGTGACATGGGTGTGTTACAATGAAATTTTAGTTATAAAGCAGGCAATTGAACCCCGTTAGCCTATGGATTACAGCTTACTCTAATGTGGAGATACTTTTAGTTTTCTGTAGTATGTTTTGATTTACTATAGTGCCCTACATTATTCAGTTACCCAGGGTCAACAATTGTATCCCACAAATGTTTAATGGGATATTTGAGAAATAACTCTCTAAGTTGTGTGCTCTTCTGTGTAGTGTGATCAAATCTGACATCATTCCTCCTGGAACTTAAACCATCTATCTATTCAGTGTTTCCATCCTTGTGGGCAGGGGGAGGGAAGCATGAGACTTGAATTTTGGGCTTGGGTGTTACTCCTGAGCTCTTCAGCTCAAGGTTATCACCGTACCCCTTGAGCCATACTGCCACTTCCTTTCCATCCTTTATATGCTTCCTGAAAGGACTCATCTCAGTTACTAGATTGACTTTGATGCTATTACAATAATACGTTCTGGTCACCCATGTTTATTTAATAATGGCATCACCAGTGCCAAAAGGAAATGGTGGCAGTTGCCAAAGATCTTCTGTTTCTTTTACAGTTCAGATACTCTAAAACTTTGTTGTAGTATATTGTTACATACTGTAATATAATGCAATTGTTATAATCTTCCTGTGTTATTAATCTTCCTATTTTATGCGTTAAATTTGTCCTAAGGGGTTTTATTTGGTGGGGGGGGGTGGTATAAGGGAGGCCTGAGTGCTTTCTCTCAGCTCGTCAACTCAAGGCTAGTGCTCTACCATGCTTGAGCCACAGCACCACTTCCTAGGTTTTGTTTTGTTTTTGTATTAGCAATTCATAACCTGATAATTAAAGAGTGAATAGAGCTGCAGTCTTTTTCTTATACTCATGTGCTCACATTTCAGATACTCCTGATTATTTTATAAAACAACTTTTTATCTAATATCGATTCCTTTTCAATATTGAAAGCTTTGCAACTTTGCACATGGTGAAATGTCTCTTATTTGGGGGCAGCATTTTTTCAAAGATATAGATACAGAATTCTAAGGCAACAGTAAGTTTACTCTGAGCACTTAAGAAAATGCTGGGGTTATTTTGCTTTCTAAGTTCCATCCTTTTTCTGAGGAGAAGTCAAGTGGCATTTCTTGGTTCCTTTTTATGTAACATGCCTGTCTCTGCTTTCAACAGTTTTCTTTTGTTCTTGGATTTAAGCAGTTTTGAGTATGATAGATGTGATTGTCCTCACCATTTATCTATTTTTTGAATTATTGGCTTTAAAATTAATCATTTTAAATACATTTGGAAAGTTATCAACCAGTATTTCTTCATTTTTCTTCCCATCCTCTCTCTTCTACTTACTGGCAACCATTTGCATGAAAGTTGCTTATATGATATTCTCCTTTGAGTCACTTTCTTTTACTCAACATTTATTATCTGTTTTGTCAGATATGATAATATTCCTTTTTCTATCATTCTTTTTGTCATACCCAAAGTATTATTCTATTACCTGAATTTTCCATTTTAGATATGATTTTCATTCTAGAATTACCCATTTTTGGAATTGGGGAATTCTGTTATTCATTGATACATATATTGTTCTCTAACTTTATTTACTATAGCTATTTAAATTCCTATTCTGTAACATTTACATTATATCATCTTATTATTTTCACCAATTACTCTTCTTGACTTTGGTTTACATTTTTGTTTCTCCCATGTCTAGAAATTCTTGGTTGTATGTTGGACATTATAGTATGTTGTCAAGAATCTGGATTCTGTTATTTTCCTCTGAACAGTGTTGTCTTCATTCTAACAGACAAGTTACTGACATCACCTTGAACTTAGAAAGCTTAATCTTGAGGTTTATTAGGATGTGTCTGTTTCAGTTTCCCCTCAACCCCAATCTTAGGAAGTCATAAGTCCGTAGTCTCATGTGAGAACTTTCTATGTCTCATTAGCTTGATAAGTTGATAACTCCTATTTGGGAATCCTAACTACAGCTTCCCTTCAGTGTCCGACAGCTGAAATTTCTTGAATTCTTCAAAGCATTCCTTGGAGTTTCCATTATAAATTCCTAGGTGTAGTGTAGCATAGTTCAAGAAGTTTTAAATAGTTTAGTCCCCAATGTATGAATATAATCTCTGGCTCTTCCCCGCTCCTCCCTCCTGATTTTAAAATACTTTACCTTAATTTCTTGGTACTACCAGACTCATCCTGTGATATTTAAGCCAGTGAGACTATAGCATTTAGCCATATCCCACCAGTCAGGATGGCATTTCTCCTCAAAGCTGTCTTGTCATCTGAATGTAAATCTAGAGCACACTTCCATTATCTCAAGGAATAAATTTCTTTTGGTTTCTGCCAGCTTTTTTCTTCATCAATGCCTTCTTATAAGTATTGTATGGGAAGATGATCCCAACACAAGATCCTCTCTTTACTAGCACATAATATTTCAGCCTCGTTTGTGTGTTCCACAGCCACCATTTTCAGACGCTTTCTCAGAAACCCACTATCAATCTGGCAACAAAAACTTACCAAACAAATTCCTATTGTGGTGAAAGTTGTATTTCACTTTGCAGTAATCTGCACTCACTATGTACTTCCTCTGTTATCAATACAATACATTCCAGTCCTGTAGGATTACTTACAACCTCTAAGAATATGGATATTCTCAAATTTAAAGATGAATATTTAAGTTCACATGGTTACTATATTAGGCTTGTTTATTTTTCTACATGAAAACACCACCTGCTAAGGGCTACAAAAGGTTATAAGAATTTAAATTACAAGATCTTGATTGGCTATGTCTCTCAAAGACTAAGGATATTATCCAGCAGGCCAGGTATTTAAGTTAAGTAATAGCATATAGGTTTTATTGCTTAAAATGAGCCACACAAGAGCAATAACTCTCTTACACTGAACTTCAACCCAAGTGCTTGACATTTTCTGGAATCTTTGTAACTTTCTACCATTTTTTTTCTACTTAAAAAGCAGCCAGAGTAACCAAAACTCATTGTCAAGGCATCTCAGTACTAAAGTATTCTGTAATTTATTTTTCCAGGCTAAAAAAGCAAAGTAGAAGATTGCAACTAAGGAATCAAAATGAACCAAAAATCTCACTTTATGTAAGAATGAAAACAAAATCATATCTTGATATCTTGAGGAAAGTATAATCACAGTTCTTCCTCCTTGGAGACATCAGGAGGCCAATTAAAACCCCTGTCCTTTGACCCAACAGTTACTGGAAAGCTTGGGACAAGTGATTTTAAAAAAAGAGGGCCATGGATACCTATTTTGTGGCAATTTTGTCAAAATAGCCCATGGTTATAGCAAGCCTTATATGGCTTATAATTCTGTATGTCTTTCTTCAGTTGTAAGACAGAAATCTAAACATATACACACACACGGACACAAAGACTATAGTTGTTTCCTTCATTTGTTTCTGTTAACACAATCCAAGTCAAAACTTACCTTTGATAGTCTAAAACAAAGAAACCAAAATACATGAACTACCAGGTGCTAATGGTTCATGCCTATAATTCATACTATTCTGGAAGCTGAGAACTGAGGATCATGATTCAAATCCAGCTCATGCAAGAAAGTCTGTGAAATTCTTTTCTGAAGCTAACTACCAATAAACCAAAAGTAGAGCTGTGGCTGATGCAGTAGAATAGTCTTAAGCAAAAATGCTTAGGGTCTGCATCCTGAGTTCAAGTCCCAGTTATCTCTCTCCCTCTCCCTCTCCCTCTCCCTCTCCCTCTCCCTCTCCCTCTCCCTCTCCCTCTCCCTCTCCCTCCCCTCCCCCTCCCCTCCCCCTCCCCCCTCCCCCTCCCTCTCTCCCTTTCCCTCTCCCTCTTCCTCTCCCTTTCCCTCTCTAGCTTTTTAATGTGTGAACTGTGCTTCAATTCTCTCCTAAAAGAGAAATTGGATTGCTGTCATTTGGAAAGATAAGACATGTTTCAAGGCATTCAAGGCATGTTACTGTTCCAATAAGCCAGCATGCTGCTTTACCTCCTCCAGCAAATTGCCTGAGAAAAAGGTGAAAGTTCTGGGAGACTCTGCCCTGTCTGCTTTATTGAAAAAGAGAAACAGTTGTAAAAATTGCCGTAGGCCCACATGGATGTAGTTTTGCCAGTATAATGTTGAATTTTTAATATTTGCCACCTACTTCTCAGTTATTCTCAAGTCAAAGTTGACAGCTGAGGATGTCTTGAAACATGTCAGATTATATCTTATTTTTGAAAATATTAGGCTGGGGGTGGGAGTGTGGCCTAGTGGCAGAGTTATTGCCTAGCATGCACAAAGCCTAGGGTTTGATTCCTTGGTACCACATACACTGAAAAAGCCACAAGTGGTGAGTGGCTCCAGTGGTAGAGCACTAATCCAAGGACAGTGCATAGGCCCTGAGTTCAAGCCCCAGGACTGAACAAAAAAAAAAAACTATGTAGGGACAGATTTTTAGAAGTTTGATGCCAGAATAACTCGTTATTTTTGAAGTACAAAAGTAACATTCTCCCAATTTAGTGAGTGTTCTGCCTATTCATTATAAGCAGATACATAAATGATACCCATGTAGAATATTTTATGCTCCTTACCTTCTTCTTCCTTAGAATTCTGAAGAACATTTTGTTGCAGAAGAGATGATAGCAGAAACTGAGTATATACTTATAGAAAATGCCATTTACATGGTGATGATACATGCAGATGTATGCACAGAAAGAACTCTGATTATTCAACTTGTATTACAGTTTTATCTTCCAGTTCCAGAGCTGTTTGCATGCACACACACACACACACACAAGTGCATACTGTTCATTTAAAAAGACAAAAACCATAAGCCCAAAGTATTTTAACCACTGTATATATCACACCCCACCAAGCATTATGACATAAAACTAATCAAGGATAGTAAGATGGGCTAACAAAGAACATAACATTCCTAGGATAAATATATTGCACCAGTAGATACAGTGGTGGGATGAGAAGTAGTATGGGTTGTTTCATTATGGAATATGCATACTCTTTTTTTCCATGGATATTTCTTTCAGCATCCCACATTCTAATTTGGAGATTGTTATATGTGCATTTGTGTACGTGTGTGGTTGTGGATTCTGGTATTAGGACTTGAACTCTGGACCTCATACTCTTAGCTTTTTATCTATATCAGTTGCACCATACCTCCACTTCCAGCTTTTTGTTGGTTAGTGGACATAAGAGTCTCTCAGAGGGGCTGGTAGTATTGCCTAGTGGTAGAGCGCTTGCCTAGCATGAATAAAGCCCCAGGTTGGCATCCTTAATACCACATACACAGAAAAAGCCAGAAATGTTGCTGTGGCTCCAGTGGTAGAATGCTAGCCTTGAGAAAACTCAAGAATAGTGCCAAGACTATCAATCCCCAGGATAGACAAAAAGAAAAAAACTTTCAGATTTTTTCCTCCTAACTCAGATGAGATCCTCAGATCTCATCCTTCTGAATAGCTAAGATTACAGCTGTGAGCTTCCAGAACCCAGCTTGGAGACTGGCTGGTGAATGAGGCCCTTTGTGAACACCAGACATAGTGCTTGAGTTGTTACAGGGTTTTGTGATTCTGTTATTGAGCTAGGAAGCAGAATCTCTGAGGTACTGGGTAATGTGCCCAGGTTATGCTAAATTTTATGCTAAGTTAGTAAGAGACAGAGAGCTAATTCCTACTGAGATGTCTTCGATAACAAATCTACGTTTTCCATCATACAGCCATTATTCATACTTGTACCTTTCACAGAGCAGGGATTGAAGGCCGTCAAGGCCTTGTGAAGAGCTTGTCTCAAAAGTGCAGCTAGACTGCTGTACCATTCTAGGCTCTGAGAATGTCCTAATGAAGAGGCATCTTATGTGTAGGGACAATGAGAGAAGATGGTGTTTTAGGAGATGCTTGATCTATTTAGGAGATTCTAGACTTTTTTAAGTCACTTTATGACTTCACAGACCAATATGAAGCCATTTTGAAAATACATCTAGAAAGGTGGGTTTTGGGGGGTTTTTTGTTGTTGTTTTGTTTTGTTTTTATCAATTACATATAAAACAGGTACCAATGAGAGTTTAGGTTAATGAAAATCAGTGTTCAAGGGATTTTCAAAAAGCCATTGGAAGGAGTTGAACATTCATAACTGTCCTCATAACTGTCCTTACAAACTGTCCTTGTAACTTACAACCATCCTTATAAATCCTCTATCTAAAAAAATGGCACTGGTTTCTTTGCCAGTGAAACACCATTTTTTACTCCCAGGAAATTTACACTTGGTACAAACTATTCATCTGTCAAGATTTTTATTCAATATCTTTTAAAATGTGACCACATTTGATGAATATGGATCAAAGTACTTAAATCTCACCTTTTTTCCCCCCTCCAGTAAGTTGCTTTTCTATTCTAAGACTATCGGTTATTTCCCCATAGCCATTATAACTAGTACATTCAGTGCCCTCTCTGCCTGAGATGATAAATATGGTAAATTGTGTTCTGAGCCTGAAACACAACTCTATAGCACACTGCACCTGTGCACTTGCTCTCCCTACCCTACATTACCCTTTCCTGCTCTGAGTAGATTTGCTCTATAGAAAACACTGTAATTACTGAAACATAGATAAAATTGTTCCCCACCTTAGGCTTCTCCTTTTCCTCAGTGTTACTCATCTGAGTTTATCCTTTACCATCTAGGCTCTCACCTGTGTTCAACATCAGAATCATCTAGAGTAGAAGCAGGAGAAGCATAAAAAAGAGCAGTGGCAGAGCCATTCCTCAGGCCACTTAACCTATCGGAATATCTGGAGAGTGAGGTAAATTTAAAAAAAAAAAAAAAGAAAAGAAAACTCATTGAATGTTTCTGAAATGAACAGGCGGTTGATAATTTTAAAGTCACCCAGTGAACTCGGCAAGTTGCTGCAATCTTAGTAACTTGGGTGGTAATTGACCCCAGTGCCATCTGTTCAATGTGGGTAATCGTATTTCCTCTAAGATTTGTCAGGAAGATTAATTTAGTTAACCCAAGTGTATAAGAAAACATACAAGTAAATTGTAGTAGGTGTGTTAGGGAACAATCTCAGGCTTGTTTTGCCTGTCACTAATATTGTTACTGTGTACTTATATTTCTCCTGCCTACTCTTGCTCCTGTATTTCTCATGCCTGCTCTTGCTCCCATTTTAGACATCAACACAATTCCCATGTATTATCTGGTGATTTATTATCTGCAGAGATAGCTTCATTTTGTTCTGTTTCCTTTTCAGAGAGTCACCAACCAAAACCATTGCAGGTACTCAGTTGTGGCCTGTATTTGTTGCATGAATCAATAGAATACATTTGGGGAGGCGGTTAAAGTAGCTCTATGGAGCTATAAAGATATAGTTTTCATATACCATATAATTTGCCCATTTGAAGTCTGAGTCACAATATGGTATAACTGTTACCACAGTCAATTTTAGAACATTTTCATCACTTCAAAATTATCTTTTAGGCATTGCCTCCAGCAATATATGAACACTAATCTATTTTCCATTTCTATATTCTTCTTGTATTCTGGGTGTTTCATATAAATAAGATCATACAAATAGACTTTGCAACTGCTTTTACCTAGTTTGAGATTCATCCATGTTGTAGCATTATTAACCCTATCTTGTTTGGTCTAGTCCTAGTTTGACAGGATTTTGGGCTGTTTCTAATTGGGAACTCTTCTGAATAAAGGTATTTTTACACATTTGTATACATGTTTGTGTATAGATATATTTTCATCTATATTGTAAACAAAGGAGTGGAATTTATGGGTCAAATATACCTTTGTTTAGTTTGTTAAAGGAGCTACAAGTATGTTTTCCAAAGCAGTTGTATCTACTCTTACATTTCTACACTCGGTGCTCAAGGACTCTTATTTTTCCATGTCCTTGCCAACTCTTGTTAGTATCAGAATTTTATTTTAGCTGTGTTAGTTGCTTTGAATCCCTTTCTCCTGTGTTGATTTGTATTTCCCTAGTTGTAGCTGATGATAATCTTTTTCCCTGTCAGTGACCGTGACAATGCTAATTGCTTTCTCCCTATTTGTTTCTTGGTTTAATAATTAGCCCTTTTTCTGGATGACCAGGGAAGACTGGTATCTATTACTTCCTCATATGAGAATCTCAGTCCCAGGTCCTCTTTTTTTACTAGTGATTTATCAACAAAAGCAAAAACCTTATTAATGGTTAGACAAATATGCAAGTAGTAATGCAGAAAATAATGGTAATGTATAAAAGAGAAGTGTTGATCATCTTAGGTTATTAGAATAAATTATGATCAGAAACTTTAGGACGTTGTTTATACTTGACAGTATTTTCATATGATTTCCTTGCAGAATCTAATACTTGTACATGTAACCACAGAAGCTCCAGGTTTCCGTTTAGCAAGTCCATGAGACCTTTAAAGGTATTCTTTCAGGAAGGAATAAGAATTTGTCATTTTATTCTTCCACTTTCTCTTCAGATTTTCCATGCCAAACACCAAAGTAGTGAGGATGCTGTGTGGTATGTCTCTTAATCCTAGAGACAGTTTGGTAGAAATAATGTTGACCTGGAAAGCAGAAGCATGTGTTGAACACTCACCATACTCGGCACATGGGAGGTGCTTAGTGACTTCTGTTCCATTATTGAATGGAGAAGGCACTTAAGCTAGGCTGCAGCTTAGTGAATCATTCAAAGCAGAGGGTTGACAGCTAAGCTTTGGGAAGTCTTTCTCATAACTCTTTGATACAATGGTCATTATATTTGCAGCTTTCAAGGCTGAAATAGTGCAGGGGAAAAAAAACAAAGAAAAAGAAACAGAATCTAAAACAAGTCTTTTCAAGTACTGATCTGAAACACTCCAAAATCTCATTTTTTTTGAAGAATTAACATGCTTGAAAATTTCGAATTTGGGGGCATTTTTAATTAGAAGCATTCTGATTAGGAATACTGCTGAAGATCTTTCAAATCTGAAATACTTGTGGTATCAACCAGTCTAGGTAAGGTACACTCAACATGTCTACTGCACTGGGGGCTCATAACTCTTCCCCATTAACCACATTTTGCCTTCCCAGCACCAGTGGTGAATGGGAAGTTTCCTGTTACTGTGGGGTCATATGCCTGGAATACGTATATATGACTCGGTTACAGAAATTAAATCACTTTTCACATAGGGCAAATGGAAAGCAGCCCTAAATGAATATTTGCCAAGGTGAGAATGACTGGTGAGATCATTTTTAATGGGAGACTACATATCACCATGACTGGTTTCCCTCTGATATACTGCTGGTAGCTCCTGCAGCCAAGCCCACTGACTAAGGGGCTGGGAAGTTCCAGGTCTGCAAGCCAAGAGTAAAGATTACTGGCTCTTGGCTGTCCCTAAGCAGCTGGGCTATGGCACACTGTAGTGGGTACACTAAGCAGCCATCTGATAAATGTGGCCCTATGTTCATATCAGATGAGCTAGGAAAAAAGCTATCTTGTCCTACACACAAAATGGTCACTGGAGACCTTTATCTTTTGAGAGGAAGATGTGTGGGTGGCACTGGGATGAAGTACGCCCTCACTCATGGAGATGGTTATCCTAATTGTTGGCAAAAGGACTGGATAAGGTGATTTCAAGTTTCTTGAAGCTTCCATGGACAGACAGAGGGCTATGGTTTTTGAAGTTTCTTAGAGGATTTTTTAAAAATTTTTTTGTAAACTTCTTCTATTTCCCCTTGCTATAAAAGTAGTAATGCTGAGGAAATTGGACTTTTTAAAGCTAATAGATGTGTATTCCAGATACAAAGTGAGGGTTGATAGTGTCCTATAAGTTCTTAAACTGAAGTGCCATTTCTGATAGTGGTCATTCGTGCGGTGGATGCTGGACAGAAGATGAGCCTAGATGGAGTGCTATTCTTTTGGTGGGCTAGCTCTCTTCATAGCTAACTGCCTTTGCATGGGGCTCCCCTGCCCATGCCTGTCTTCCTCACTCCATAATCGCCATCACACAGGAGCAGGTAGTCACAAGCCAATGAGTATACCTACCCATAAGTGTCAATAGAATCAGCAGAGGCCTGACTCACGGCCCATTTCTTTCCTTTGCTGTCCCCTTTATTTTTTTTTATTTTTTTTATTTTTTTTATTGTAATTAGTAAAAGGGTTACATGATATTTGCCAGATAGAAGGTGCATTAATTCACATACATTGATACCCTTTCACATGTCTTGGTACCCATTTCCCTCCCCCCCCACCCCCCACCCTTTTTGGTTTTCCCCCCTTCCCTATCAAATTTCAAATATCCAAATACAAATAAATTCAATATATCAGATAACAAAGTGAGATACTATAACAATATAAGATAACCAAGGGACTTGCTGTCCCCTTTAAAACACAAATTGCTATCTTTGGTAGTACAAAGGGGTTTCTTTTGTTTTTGAACTTCTTTTACAGCCTTATTACCAGATCTGTCTTACTCAGATGAGGATTGGCTATCATTAGTGTTAAATGAGTGTCCGGTAGGTGAATTTTTATGATGCTGTATTGGTGATGGTCAAGGGTGCTTGAAGTATAGGTGTATGTATAAATTTGCATTGAACGGGTCAGTTTCAAGATGGATTGTGTGATAACGGGGTGAACCTTGCATTTGATTTTGTAAAAGCACTGGACAGTTAATGTATGATTCATGAAGGTTACTTCTCACAGAGATGCAAAGCCTCTTTTTAAATGCCAATGAGATAGAAATATTAACTCCCTCGGAAAATAGGTTTGTCTTCTATTTCAGCACCAGAAAGGACTCTTCTCTCACTACTGCCCCCTGTGTTGTTGACCCCCTTGTCTAATGTGGTTTCCCTTGCCTGTATGTAGCATGTGTTCGAGAACTAGAGTTGTTGGGCAGTGATTTGGAGTGGCTCATTCCTTTTCTTCATTCCATTGGAGCTTGGGCTCTACCGTTCATTCACTAAGTTATTCAGTCCCTAGTGTGCTGGGCTTCTACACATGTATGTGTGGAAATGTGGGGTTCAGCCCAGATTTAATGCCCTGCCATCTAGTAGGCCCCTTCACGCATTTTGCTGGTAGAGAGTCTGCACCTTGCCTGAAGGGGACATAGCATTGACAATTCAGTTTCTAGCAGGTTCCCAGTGAGTGGGCTGTTTGGAGGTTGGTACTGAGGATTTAAAATGTCCTTTTTTCCTACCTATAAGATGAAGTCTCTGTCTTCCCAACTGTAAAATGTAATGCTTTAAGTGACAGCTCCTAAGAAAGGCCAAGTGCTCTACAGGCTCTTTTTGTTCACTTCTTGTTTTGGTCTGGATCACCTTATTCTGTTCCCTCTCCCTTTTGAGGCCGCTCCTTTTCTGGCTGGGCTTTGCACTCTGAGTCTGAGAGAGGCCTAAGTGAACTGATGGGTCTAGTTCTGTCTCTTTTGCTGCTTAGTGTGTCTTTAAAGTGCATTGGTTTCTGTTTGTCTCATTGTTGGTACATCTGTGTGGATTTGAAGGAAGACTCCAAATCTGACCGGACTCAACATTCTGCCTGTTGGTGACAGCTTTGCTGCTATTGCCCCTTGAGTGTGTCTGCTCTTCCCAAATTATAAGCATTTCTGGTGTAGAGATGATGCTTGTTGTCTTAGATTAAGCCCACCATCTAAGCACCACCTGCGCTGGGTAGGGACTGGTGATAAATAAGCCTCAGGGTTTCATACCTACATATCTGCCTTTTGCATCCATACCCATTTGATAGTGAACTTTTGTGTGGGGTTGATCTGAGGGTAAGGGATAAAACAGAATCATAGTCATATGAACTGAACTTCAATGCATACATTAATATTTTTGTTCTCGCCTCCCCTTGCTCTTTTACTATGAAGGTAAAAATGGCAGAGGAGAAAGCTTGAGGTAGAGAAGATTCTAGTAAGGATAATGTATCTTCTTATCCTAGGAACTCACATCTAGTAAGCTCAGTCATTCACCAAAACAAAACAAAAACAAAAACACAGTTCTGAAAATGGGTTTTGTTGGATTTTTTGGTTGTGGTTTTTAAAGTCATCACAGGTAATAGTCTTCCATGGACACTGTGTAATAAACACATTCACTGATGTTTTTGTCATTAGCTTGGAAACAAATGGGGAAACTCCTCGAGGAGGAGCTGAGTCCGAACGAGCTAATTAGTGATGGAAAGGCTCAAGTATGATGATCCTGGTTGGATTTGGGGAAGCAGCATTGATCCATGGTGGAAGACAGGAAGTTCTGTTTTCTGGTCACTGCTGACTTCCATCCCAAAGCCTGAACACCACTAACCCATAGCATTAGGAAGCGCACTGTCTATTCAGAGTCTTAGTGTGTAACTAAATAATGGAGGGGAAGTTTGTTTCTAAGGTAATACAATTGTAAAGCAAACTCTTGTTAGATAAGCTCATGAACTGCCAAGGAGGAAGAATAAAACCCTGACCTCTCCGGAGCCTCCACATATCTGGACCTCCTCAGAAGTCAGACTTGGGGCAGGCAGAAACATTCCTGTGTTCGTTCTAATAGCATCCACTGAGTACCTGATAAAGCAGGAATAAGGGGTTTCCATCTTGTAGGTTCTTCTTGCCATAAGAGGGAAGATGGACTAATACAAAGAAAAGGGAATTGCTTACCATCAGGGGAGAGAGCAGTACACTGGGGAAGCTCAGAAGAGTGCAACACTAAATTCTAAACTAAATCCTGATTCACTCAGCATGCTAAGGAAATATTAGAACTAAAATCTCCAGGAAAGTAAGGCTTGGTTGAGTCTTACTAATGGAAGGATAGAGAAGGGGTGGAGAGAAAAAGAGGCTAAGAAGAGGCTTCTAGGCACAGGAGTATCTGCAAAAATCTTTACAGAAAAAGGGGGCTTACTTTGGGAATCTCCCAATATAGCAAAAATAGAGGTCTGCCTCTATTTCCCTAGATAAAGTTTTATTAGAAAACAGCCTCACTCATTTCTTCATGCCTTTCCTTCAGTTGCTACTATGCAGGTATGAGTAGTTTTGACAAAAATATGAGGACACTGACCTTAAACAGTTCACTGCCTGGTGACCACATGGGCAATTACCCACTTTGAGCATGTCATATTTTTAATCAATGAAGCAGAATGATAAGCACCCGTATTATCAGCAACAAGCCTTTGTTTTCTGCCCTGGACTGGTTAATACCTACCCTCCTGTGTCTCCAACTCTATACCTCTAGCTTTTCAATTTCTGGTCCTGAACATTCCAGAAATAAAATGTCAGTTATCTTTTAGTATGAAAGAGAACTATTTTCCCTGGAAAGAGGGCATGTTCCTCCCACTCCTTACCATTAGAAATGTTGCTTAATTTCCTTGAACCTCTGCCACTGCCTGTATGCTTAGAAAGTGTTATCCAGGAAAATTACAATTCAAAACAATGATGATAAAAATCCTCTCTAGTTTCTGGTGATTTAGTGGCTTCTGGAGCTTGATGAATGGGAGGAGATGAGCAGTAAGAGGGCCTTCCCTTCAAGCCTTTTATTTCAGAAATAAAGAGAAGACATTTCCAGAAAAGCACCTGTGCCAGGCCAGACACTTTACAAATATTAACTTAATAAGAGATGGACAAAGTAAACCTATAGTCATTGCCAATTTACAGATCATAAAGCAGAAGTTCTGATAAGCTAACAACTTTACTGACTGAGACTATCTCCCAACTCTGAGGAGAGGGTGTTGATTTTTATGCTCTAGCTGTCCTTAGCAAGTAATGATGCTGTCAGGAACGCAAGACTTTCAGACCATCAACAGAACTGGCTTTCAAATAGTAGGTGTAACTAAAATCATAAGGTTAACTTTGCTTCAATCCCAACAGTTACTGAGGAATTAGATATCCTTATCAAGTGAGATACTGCCATTTGAGATCTTCTTCATGCTTAGTATTTGATGTACAAAAACTGCGGGCGGTAAATAATACATTTCAAGTTTTTCCTGGAAAATAACAAGTTGTTTTGGGTTATCTTAAATATCAACACAATCCTTCTTACTACTGTGACTTTACGTCAAAGACTGAAGTTCTGATTGTGGTTTGTTTTTGTTTATTTTTGGTTTTGTTTGCCAGTTCTGGGCTTAGAGCTCAGGGCCTGAGTACTGTCCTTGGGCTTTCTTAAGGCTAGAGCTTTACCACTTGAGCCACAGCACCATTTCTGGCTTTTTTTCTATGTATGTGGTACCAAGGAATAGAACCCCAGTCTTCATGCATGCTAGGAAAGCACTCTACCACTAGGCCAAACTCCCGGCCTCTCTGATTGTGGCTTTTTTCTATAGGCCCTGTCTGCTCCTGTCTGCCTTCTCAGTGTTTCCCAAAGTTGGTCCCTGAATGTGTAACTACCTTAGTTCATTGAATGCCATCTATAGATTGTCCATTTCTATGGCATAATCCTGTTTTTGTCTTCCTATCTCATTTAAAGTATTACGGGGCCAGGAGTTTGGCCTAGTGGTTGAGTGCTTGTCTAGCATGCACAAGACCCAGGTTCGATTCCTTGGTACCACATACATAGAAAAACGCCAGAAATGGTGCTGAAGCTCAAGTGGTAGAGCTCTAACCTTGAGAAAGTCCAAGGACAGTGCTTAGGTCCTGAACCCAAGCCTAAGACTGGCAAAAAATAAACAGTAGATTTCTTGTTCGTAAAGTAATGCACCTTCTATCTGGTGAATATAATGTAACCCCTCTATTAATTACAATTAAAATATATGAAAAAAAATAGTCTCACTGGATCCTTCTTTAACCGGTAGAGATTGAGTTGATATCATTCCTTTGCCTTAACAATGTCTGTCACACTGTTTTGTTGTTCATTTACCAGTGCCCACCTTTAGATTATAAACTTCTTGAAAATATTCTTTTAGTTTTCAAGTACAGGAATGAAGTTACTATAAAGGGGATTTATGAATGTATTTGTGCTGTACTGTCATGAACTCAGAACCACACACTCTTGCTTGCTTTTTTTCACTCAAGGCTGGCACTCTACCACTTGATCCACACCTCCATTTGTAGCTGTTGGCTGCCTAACTGGAGATAAGAATCTCACCTATTTTCTTACCAGGCTGCCTTCAACCCATAATCCTCAGATCTCATCCTCTAGTAGCTAAGATTACAGACTTAATCTATCCACTCCTGGCTTAAAGGGGATTGGATGCACACAAATGAATTTAAAATAACAAAGGAGACTGAAATTTGAGAGCCGGTTTTACAAGAAGCCAGACCTCGTGAAATTAACAGGGGAATTCTGCCGGATAATAATGTATGTCACTGATGCTCTTAGCTATTCTGATCCCTCTTTGTACTCTCTTCTTGAGACTGCATATGTGTTCACAAAGTCATCATAAAACCTCTGCTTGCTTGATCACTTAGAATTAGCCTATAAATCTAATGTCTTCATTTCACTTCCTTGCTTATGTGGCGCCTCAGTTTACCTGAAATTTCCAAGCTAGCACTCTGATTGGCCCCACTCACTCTTATGACCTAGACAATGAGCAAAGTGGGTCTCCGGCTATCCAGAAGGTGGGGATCATTAGGTAAGGACCTCAAACTGCTCAGACACGTTTGGTGCTGTCAGGGTTTCATGGGCCAGAATATGTCTACGGTGCCGATCTTGGCTTCTGTTTTATAGACTTTGTTTTCCATTCTTTACAGATATCATTAATGGAGCTCAAGAGAAATGTGTATTGCCTCCTATGGATGGCTACCCACACTGCGAGGGGAAGATCAAGGTAAGGCACAGGCAGTGCCTGTTCCTCTCCATCCTCCTTGACCTGGTACAAGTGAGTCATTTTGGGGGGGGGGGGGGGCGCCAGCTTTAGGTTGTGGCTATGTTGACTCTCCAGTGCTTAAGTTAACTACATAGGTGGTCAGCAATGGTTCTCACTGCTTGACAGGAAGAGCCAGGGCCACTTTCTGGGTGGGCCATGCCTTTGAACCTCTTCTCTCTTTCCCAGCCTCCTGTGCGTGATCCTTCAAGGCAAAGTGATAAAGGGCAGCTGTTATTTAATGACTGTCTCCCTGTTCCACAGTCACTAGGGGTCCTGCTCATTTCCACAGGGTAGTGGTTTAAAGGTCACATTGGCATGTTCAGTTCAGTGCCTAGAGATATATGGCCACTCTTCCATACTTTTCGTCATGGTTTTCTTTTACTTTTGTGTCTTTTTTTTTAATATTGAGGATCAAATCTGGAACCTCATGTATGTCGGACAAGTTCTGTCTCATTGATCTACAACTTTAGCCCTTGATTTTTTCCTTTTTATTTTTTTCCCTTTTTTGAGGGGTAGGGTAGATAGGACTGGGTATTGAAGTACTCAGTGGGCAAGTATATGACTATGTGAGTTAGGCTGTTAGTCCTTTTGGTTTTTAATTTGTTTTTTTTCAGTTAAGATCTACTTCTGTACTCCCTCTCTAATAGAGATTACAGGCATGCACTGGCATACCCAACCTTAACTTTTTTATTCTTTAGTTTTAGGGTTGGGGATTGAACTCAAGACTTAGCCCATGTGATGAAATACATGCTCTACCACTCTCCTACATCCCAGCCCAACAATTGTTTTTTTTAATTCCTATTGTGGTTTGTGCCTGACCAGTAGAATTCAGAGAAACGTGTCAGTTGAGGTTTGCAGGTAGGGCCAAGAGAATGACCCTGTTGTACTTGTCATTATAGATGGCCAACTGGAGACCACTAAGGCCTATGAGCAGTGTCCTCTCTCCCTTCCTGCTGTGAATTGGTGGAACCTAACCAGTACCCCAAGGATATTTAGATGTCTCTGCAGGCACCTGACCTTGATAGCACTTTCCCTCTCCTAGCTTGTCTCTACTGCTCAGGCCTAGCTCTTGCCTGTGGTTTCTGATTTTAGCTTCTGATCTCCATGACTCCATCTTCACACCACAGCCTGAGCCACTCATCACACTATTGCCCTTCGACATCAAGTTGTGGGACACAATGTGTTACTCAGATGTTTCTGTGGTCTTATCATTTCAGTGGATGAAAGATATGTGGCGTTCAGATCCCTGCTACGCAGACAACGGAGTGGATGGGTCCACCTGCTCTTTCTTTATTTACCTCAGTGAGGTGAGTACCCTCCTGCTCCCAAAGCTGGGGTATGTCCATAGACTGTTGGAGCTTCGCCTGCAGTTTGAAAAGTGGAAGGATGTGTGTTGGTTTTAGACAGAGCTATCACTCCAAGAGCTATCTCCATGTTTTCCTATTGTGTAAAATATACTCAGTGTAAGATTTTTCCATTGCAATCTTTTTCAAGCATATAGTTCAGTGGTATTAAGTATATTCGCAGTGTTATCGAATGGTCACTACCATCCATCTGCAGAATTCTTTTCATCTTGCAAAATGGAATCTGTACCCATTCATCTTAACTCTGCACAGCCTTTCAACCCAATAATTAGCACTTCATTCTACTTCTGTCTCTTCAGATTTTTGCCCTAGGTACTCAGAAAAGGAGAGTTCTATTTTTTGTCATTTTGTGTCATATTCTCAAGATTCAGCTGTGTCATAGCATGTTTTAAAAATCTCCTTTATAAGGCTGATCCATACTTCATTGTGTCTAAAGGACAGATTGCTTATCTATTTGTCTTCTACTAGATACTTGACAAGTGTAAATAATATATACTCCTGACACCCTGCTTTTGGTTATTTTAGGGTATATAACCCACAAATGGATTTGGTGGATCACGTGATAATTCCATTTTCATGTTTAGAGAAGCTACCATATTGTTACTCATACCTGCTGCCCAGTTTGCATTCCCACCAATGGTCCACAAGGGCCCCAGTTTCTCCACATCTTCAGCCAATATTTGTTACTGTCCTGTGTGTGAAATAACTCAGAGCAGTCTTGAGCTTCTTGTCATGTCTATGTTGCCTAGTTGCCTGTTAAAGTATGATCTGAGTTTATTATACCTCCCCCTTCTGTTTTCTACTGGTACCAACATTTGAACTAAAGCCCTGATACTCACTTAGCTAGATTGCTCAAAGCTGTTGATTTACTACTTGAGCCATGCCTCCTTGAACTTAGCTACTTTGGAGGTTGAGTCTTTAGGAATTTCCTGTCTAGTCTAGCTTCCAACCATGATCCCCTGGTTCTCAACCACCTAAGTAGTTACATTGGCGTAAGTCACTGGTTCCTGGTTCTTTTTCCTTCCTTCTGTCCTTCCTTGCTTGCTTGCTTGATTGATTGATTGACTGATTGCTTTCATCTGACTTTATTTTCACATGCACCCTTGGATTTTTTTTTGAAAAGTTTCCTAGAACTTAACAGGCCACTTACCATTTGAGTAACCTCCATTTCACACTTCAGAAAGTCAAAGTTGGAGTAGGAGGAAGTAAGTTTTCACCTGTGAAAGAAGCTAGTAGGGAATCAAAACTGCTGGCTGCCCCTTCCCTGCTTGATGGATGGGGCTGTCCTAGGGGCTGACGTAACAGGGGCTGACTAATCCAGAGCTGCTTCACACATGCCTTCTCTGCTGCAATTCCTCTTCCATTCTGCTCTGTGTGTGCTTTGCTGGTGCCAGTTGACAAATGATCGTTAACAGTACCCTCGTGGCAATTTGGAAAACACCTCTGTTTTTTGAGACTGAAAGAAATGTTCTTGTGGGATCCGGATGCCTCTTTTTTTCTGCCATAAGTGAACCAGACTAGCTTCTTTTTAAGATCACAAGTTATAATGGCCTTATTCCCTCTCTTTCCTTAATATATTCAAGTTAGATGTGTGTGTGTGTGTGTGTGTGTGTGTGTGTGTATACATGCACGTGCCTGCACTGGGTTTGAACTCAGGGCTTCACACTCTCACTTGGCATTTTTGCTCAAGAGTCATGCTCTACTGCTTGAGCCGCACTTCCATTCTTATCCTTCTTACTCACTGGGAGATGAGTCTCTCAGATTTCCATGCCTAGGCTGGCTTCGCACCTCAATCTTTATACCTCAGCATCCTAATAGCTAGGATTGTAAACACGAGCCATCAGCTCCCAGTCTTCCAAGTCAGACTTCTCCCTCAGCACTGAGGTTTGAATCCACAGCTTTCCATATTCTGGGCAAGGACCTCCAGCACCATTGACCCTTCTTAATGACAAAGTTGTCTCCTGATCACCATCACCAGCATCTCAGAGCTAGTGACAGTTTAAGGAATTTCTTGAAAGGAAGAGCACTTAGTTAGAATTGGGACTGTTTGTTCCTCACTAGCAGGCTGCTGACAGTGATTTTACAGCGTCGGGTATGTTTCTGATCTCTGGTTTGGGTGACCAGTGGCCTACTTTTGCATTTTCTTCTCCAGAAGTAGGCCTGGGGCTACAGGTGAGCCTTCACTCAGGTGAGAAGCCAGTTAGAAATACCTTTCCTGTCCTTACGGGTGAGACTTCTCACATACTTTAATTTTCAGAAGTTTCCCTCTCCTTTCTCTGTGGTAGAATGTAGCCAGAGGCCAGCTGTGTGCAGTGATTGACAAGCTGGGCTAATTTCACGCCTTTCTAAGAGTTTGTACTTGGAATGGAATGAAGGGGCTGGTGGGTGGGAGCTATGGAAGTGTAGGGAATTGGTAGAGCTACTGGAAAGGGATTGCATTAATTTGCAACCTGATCCTTTTCCTTGGAGACTTACCCATCTCACACCCAATGAGGGAAAGATATGGAAGGAGAAATGAGAGTGGCACGGGGGCAGCCTGGGCTATATAAAGATGGATGTCCCACATATTTTCATGAGATGTCAAGTGTTTACGTGTTGAGATAGGAGACTGCTTTTCCTGAGGTGTGGAATGGGCCTTCCTTAGCCTGTTTATTCTCTCCTTAAACGGATCAGGTTTGACCTTTTGGTGGGCTGAGTTCAGTTCAATGAACATTTACTAAACGTGTCTTCAATCAGCTGCTACTGAGAACTCCTTCACTGGCCACCCATGAGGTGTGTTTATTGTCTGGAAGAGGGGAATGAGAGAGCAAAGGTAATCATCAGGGACAAGGGAGGGTAGAGAAGGTTCTGTTGGGGAGAGAACTAAAGACCTCATTCTCCAGTGTTGCTCTTGAAAATAACCCTGAAAAGGTTTTCTTCAAAGCATCACACAAGGTACCCTGTTTAGGCTCCATATGGGTATAGAGGATAGGGGATTGCCTCAGAACCTCCTACCTAAAGTTTAGCTTTGTCCTGTACTTTGAGGGTTCCCCCCCAGGGCGGGCAGGGGTTGTTGTTTGTTTCAGAAAGAGTAACTGAACCTTCTCTTGCCTCAGCTTCTTTCATTACAAATAAATCTTTTAACTTTGTTCTCAAAGAGCCCTACTGTAAAGATATTGGAGGATTCCTGACTTAGTATGGAGTGTACTTGGAGTAGGCCTGGCAAAGAGAAAACACTCAGTAAACCCATCAGACACTTGGATGGTTTTTAATGGTGTCATTATTTGACAATAGTTCGTAGGCTGTCACTTAGTCTCCAACATTACAAGTGGACTCTTAGTTCCATTTTAGAATTAGAATCAATTTTGGTTTCCCATTTAGCATCATAATTCAATTTTAGGTTCTTTGACTTCTGGTAATATAGAAATTTAGCTGTTCCCTTGATGCGTGTATTTCCTTAATTGACAAATAAAACTGGTATGCATTTGTAGTGTATGAATTGATATTTTGATGTATGTATACAATGGGAATGGTTAAATAAAGCTAATTAACATGCACTTTCCTCACAGAGTTGTTTTTAATAAGCAAACCTCTGGACTGCTTTTCTTTTCTGGTGCTTGTGTTTGCATTTGAGGATCTACTCATGGAGCCAGTAATGTAAAATTCATAGAGATGTTAATTAACATCTAGTACTTTATTTTAAAACATAGTATCTATGGCTTTATGGGGCTATAGTTATGCCTCCCCTGTCCCCCCCCCCATCCCTGCTACTTCCTCTCTTCCTGCTCTGGAACTTTACTTTGCCATGTCATTGAACTCTGAAAGCTGTTCATTCCTATATCATATGCCAACTCTTTTGCAGTTGGAAAAATGCTTGAGGGACATCTTCATTTGGCTTGTTAACTCCATCAACACAAGGACCAGTGACTTAATTCTATTTCTAATCCCTCTTTCTATATTTGATATCAGTACTGTGACAAAAAGAGACCAAGTAAAATGTCTGTTTCCCAATCAGTCACCAGATGGAACGGAAGGATTAAATTTACATCCATTTTAGAAAGTGGCACTTTTTCTCCATTTCCTCTACTAGGGACTGTCTCACAATGCCAGTTTCCAGGAAATTCTGGAATTACAAGCCTCTACTTTTGCTCTCAACATCTTGTAGGCTACAAATCCACTTTCTTAAACCTCAGGCAATAAAGTCACCAATACATACCCCCTCCTCGTTGTATCCCCAGCTGTAATGTCATAGGTAGGTGTAGGGTACAGGGGTTTTGAGCTGGTCATATATGAGAGAAGAGTGGAAGGCCTTTGTGTCCCCAACTGAGTGCTAGATGCTGGTAAACTGAGTGTGACCCTCTACCTCCAAGGCCATAGATAACTCATAGAGCTAGGCTAGGTCTCTTCTCTGCCAGATGCTGTGCTTTCCGGTAGCCTCACTCCCTGCATTTGCTCAGATTCATGCTTGGTAGCCATTTGGTCTTACACTTAAGTCCTGTGTTTAAACTAGAAGGCAATTACGCTACTTTCAGTTAATATAATTTTGATACCCTACCTTAGCACAGGAGAAACCTTACTGATCTTCCTGAGGGTATAACTCAGGAAAATTGGGCATCTGCCATTCTGAGTACAAGGAGTGAGTGGATAATTCATTTGGCAGCCTTGTATTTCCAGAATATCAAGTGGTTCATTTTCCGTATCTGTTTTTGTGAGCCATGTAACTACTCCTGTTATAAAGACAAGGTCCTATAAAGTGATTACTCAGAGAATGTCTTGTTTCAGGTATATTAACTTAGTGGGCTGCAGAGCCTTTTACTGCTATCAGCACTTAGAGCAAATTTCTTCGCCCTTACAGATATTATATTGATGGATGATGCTGCACTTGACATCACACATTTTTATACCATTGTTCCCAAAGGTAGCAAGCGGCATACTTTTCCAGACTTCTGAATTTGTTGCTACTATTTCATAGTTGACCCGAAATAATAAAATTGCTCAGTAATTGATCTCTGGGTCTTAAAAGTATGTACCACTACTAATGCTTTAAATAACAATTTGTATCCACATGTGTCTATGTACATACATGTATATATGTATATGTGTATGCATGTATATGTACACGTGTGCATACATACTCATGGGTATACATCTCATAAAAGAACAAAAGAAGCAATTTCATGCTTTATTCATCAATCTGTTCCTCCATTTCTTGAGAAACAGGCATAAAGGTCTTTTTTTTCTGTTTTTCCCTTGGCAATATGTAAAACTAATATTGGCTGAGTATGCTATTAACCTTGAGTTTAAATTCAGCGTACTTAATCCCTTGATTAATGCCAAGATTAATGCCCAACAGGAAAGGTTGACGCTTAAATGTTTGTGAATGCAAGCATGAAATGAAATGCTAATAACCAGTACAATGATTTGAATTTATGGGCTATGTTGGCTGCTAAAGATAACGTGGAAATGGTGTGCCACAGACTAATTTGTCAAAGTGGGCAGCAAAAGAGAATTGCTGTTCAGGTTACAGAAGGAAACAGTGAGCAAACCTGACAAGGGACAAGTCAAGAGGACCTGATAAAAATCATTAGGCTGTCACCAGTATACAAATGTATATCTAGCCATAAGAAGAGAGTTCCTTCTTGCCAGGTTTCTTGGCAATAAAGGTGGTCGCAGAGATTTGTGTGTCACATTTTTCTTCTTACTTTCTTAGCTTACTCTTGTTTTCTGTCTTTTTCATCTGTGTTATCTGAGTTTGGTAAGGAATTTTTTTTTTTGCACAAGGATTTTTTTAAACATCCCTGAAGAGGTTTTATTTAGTGTACTGTTTTGTTTTTGGTCCCAGTATTGGGGCTTGAACTAAATGCCTGAGTGCTATCACTTCCTCATTCAAGGCAAGTACTGTTACTTGAACCACAGTTCCTTTTGTGGATTTGGGGATAGGAGAAAAGAATCTCAGACTTTCTTACCCAGGCTGGCTTTGAACTGCAATCCACCACACCATTAGAGCAAACTCCTTCCCCCTTAACAAGAATCAGGGGGAAAAGAACAAGACCTTCTAGGATATGTGGCTGGTTGGCCTCCAGTGTTGTTGTATACAAATTGTGTTTTGCACACTTTTGTATGTTCCTTCCTGTAATTTATGGTGTGTATGTTCAAAATATTTCTTTAATCTTTAGACTTTAAATGCTTTTAATACGAGAAATTTCATACATGTACAATAAGAGTATGATGAACCGCTCATGTGCCCCAGGCCAATCTCATTCCATTGACACTTCCTTTACCCACTTCATTATTTATTCTGAGCATCCATAAATCCTGTTGATGTTTTAATACATATATATGTTAGAGATTACCTTAAAACTATTTTGATAATTATATCACATCTGAAAATTATCATAATTTCTTTATTCCTCAATATCAGATTGATACTTACATTTTTAGGTCACCTTGTAAATTGAGTTTTACTGATTTCAAATGGGTTTGAAGCAACTATATAGTACCATCATACATACCTTTTCAATCTCTTTGAATATTCAGTGGCTTTCCATCTTTTATTTTTATCCCTTATAATTTTGGGGTGAACATATTGTAATGCTCTGAAGTTTGATTCTTTCATCCTGTGGTGCTAGGGAGGCTGGCTTTTCCATGTTTTCTGGAAATTGGTAATTCAGCCTGAGTTTTTATCAGTGGTCTGAATATGCCATTCGCCCAGCCTACCTCATGAACGGAATGATACACACTTCTTCCAGGAGACACATAACTTTTGACGGTCTCTCTTAACATAGCAGTTTGTTGATGATTTCATTAATTCTTGAGGTTTCCTTTTTTTGTTTTTCTTTGTGTAGAACTTAGGGCCTCACACATACTAGGCAAGCACTCTACCACTTGACCTACCTCCCAGGTTTCTTTTTTCAGCCTTTAGTTTTTCAGATACTGCATTGTGCTTTTACTGAGACCCATCTTAGACCATGATTCTCCTATAACCTCCTAAGTACCTAATTGTAGGTATGTTCCTCATCTAATTTTCCCATGCTGGCCTTGAATCTAGATTTTCAATTCCTGAGCCCCTGGGATTGCAGGTAAGTATAACATTACTACTTTTTTTCTAGTTTTCATTATTGTTTTTGTGTAGTGCATATATAGAGGGATTACAGTTACATGAATCAGGTACAAGGAGTATAATTTTTTTGAACCATGTCTCTGCTTCCATGGCTCTTTCCCAGATATTCTCTGCCATCCCCACCCATAAGATAATTCATTTTCCACATGGTGTCTAGCGAATATCACTGTTAAATTTGTTCCCCCTTGTTTCACCTTTTATGTGTCCTCCCTCACCCTCCCCCAAATACAAACAAATGTGTAACACATGCTTCATCTGGAATTTGATGATCTAGACACAGATCATACTTGTTGAACATGTTACCTCTTCCCATGTTTTTCTCCCCCTATTCCCTGCAGAATTTAAAGTTACACATTTGTTTATTTGAAGGAGAGATGAGAAGGGCAAAAACAAGATGATGAGACAAAGGACAAAGAATGAACCAGTGTAACCACAATAGTCCCAAGACAGTATGTGGGAAATGAGCTTGACAATTTGATGTAACTTTTTAAAGTAGATTTCTTGCTCTCTGGTGTGAAAAGGCTAATTTTACACAATTGCTCTCCTGTCCATACACCTGGGAAGAGGCCTAGGCCACCCATATCTGAAGAGCAGCCCTTGCTCCTCCTTTGTCATTTCTGTGCACTTATATTCACAATCTGGAGGCCAGGGTCATTCATTTCTGAGTACTAGGAATCTGACAGGTACTAATATCCTCATTGTTGTAAGAGAGGAGACATTATCAAAAATATACAAATTCATAGATTGTACAAATGGTCCACAAGAAAAATAAAAGAGGAAAAGTAAGTAAAACCATTATAAGCTCATGCTTATAATCCCACCTACTCAGGAAATTGAGATCGTGAAGATTAGGGTATCCACCCCTAAGAGAATCAATCTCCAGTTATGTAGCACAATGTCAGACTGTAGGCATGGCTTGAGGGGTAAAGAACCAGCTACATCAGAGTACAAGAGCCTGAGTTCAAGCTCATTTTCCATAACCAAATTCTTGACATGAATTTTATGGAGGAAAGATTTATATTGGCTCACACTCTTGAGATGGTTTAGTTAATAGCCATTGATTCTAGGCCCATGGTAAGGCATAACACAATGGGGGAGGAAGCTGTTCATGAAGCAAAAAAACAGAAATAAAAGGAAAAGATCTAGCTTTTGGGAGTAAGCCTTCAGTGACCTACTTCCTCCAGCCAGGCCCCACCTCCTGAAGCTTATATTAGCATCTCTCAATATGACTCCACCAATGGAGGACTGAACATTGAACACATGAGCCTCACAGGGACATCTCATAAAGCATCACAGGTGGTAGGAAAGGCCCCGTTGAGATGGTGAGGGAATGATATTGAGAGGGAACAAAAGAGAGGAATCTCAAAGGATTCAGAGCCAGGCACAAACTCACATCTATAATCCAACCTATTGGAGAAGCTGAGAATAAGCCCAGCCTGGACCAAAAAAGTTCATGAGATTTTTGTCTCAACCACTAAAAATCTGAGCCCAGTGGCATGCACCTGTCATCTCAGTGTAAATAGATCATGGTCCAGCCTAGCCTAGACTTAGTGATGCAATTTAAAAAAATATGAAAGCCAAAATAATGCCGTGTGTGTGTGTGTGTGTGTGTGTGTGTGTGTGTGGCTTAAGTAATAGGACACCTGCCTAGCAGATGAGCTCAAAACATACTACTAAAAAGAATTGGAAGGCATGGATGCTCAGAAGACAGTGATCATTAAAAATAAAAAATCACCCCAAAAAACGCCCTCAAGTGAGTGATTAATAACATACCAAATGCAAAAAAAAATGTTCTTCCTGGAAATTGTTTCACTCTGAGCACAGAGAAGTGCACAGAAGTGGACTTAAATTCAGTATCTTGTACTTCCCTAAATCTGCTTTCTCATGGCTAGTGCTTTACCACTCGAATCACTTCTCTAATCCAGTTTTTTGGTAGTTAATTGAAAAAGGAATCCCAACAGACTTTGCTGCCCATACTTCAAGACTACTATCCAATCCACAAATCTGAGCAGTTAAAATTGTAAGAGTGAGCCACCACAGCTGGCTCAGAGGTTTTTAAACTGTTCTCATAATCAGCAGTACCAGGTATAATTATTTATTGAATGAATGATTCTCTTCAACACATTTTGTCAGACAAGGTGATGGTCCTGGCCAGCTTTGGATTGTGTATCTCCTGCATAGCTGGATTACAGGCATGACTACACTTCACTGTCCCATTTTGGAGATAGATAGGATCTTAACTGTTTACCCAGGTTGGATTCAAACCACAATCCCCATTCTCTGCCAGAGGCATCAATTGGTTCATATACTGTTTTCACCTTAGTACAAATTTTGTGTTAACATTTTTTTTCATTAAAATTTGCTTGTTGGACTCTATTACTTCATGCCTATAATGGCAGCTGCCAAGAAGATAGGATTTAGAAAACTGTAGCCCAAGGCTAGAAAAGTCCACAAGACCTCACCTCCAAATGAACCAGCAAAAAGCTGAGCTGGGGATGTTACTTCAGTAGTAGAGCTGTAAGCAAGCCAAGAAGGTGTGAGTTTCCAGAATTTGAACTCTAGCACCAAAAATAAGCGAAAAAATTTAGAAATTCATGTTGAGACATGAAGTATAGGCATTTTGAGCATTTGTTAGCAAGTTTAGGGTCATTTTCACCAATATTTTATCTATGAAGTATGGGGGATGTGGATCCCATATATAAGACTATTAGGCAAGATAGTTATGCCTTGCAACCTAATTTGTGTATTTTCTGTTTTCATTGTCCCTTAGAATTTTATGTCTGGGTCTGAAAAATTATACATTATATACAAAAGGAGCGCTGCCGCTGGTTTCTAGAATGTGACTGCTTTCTAAAATTGGGTGACTTAGGCTGTGGACAGTGTAAGATACAGGCTGGATGGGACCAGCTTTTCTGTGGGCAGTGAGGATGGTGTGAGACATGTGTCTGTGTGGCTCCTCTCTGATTGGCTTCTGGAGGAATTCATTCAGTGCCTTTCCTGTATGGAGGAAAATTGACTTTCTCTTCCTACAGTGATTTCCGATAGAATTTAGAAATTCTGTGTCATCATCTCATTAGAACCCCACTGGCTCTGTGGCACATTGAAGACTTAATGCTGCTTCTCTGTATGTTATGCACTTTTCTTGTACTCTAAGCAGAATGCTGGATCCTCCAGCCTTTTGTGCTCTCCTGTAGGTAGCCTCGCTTATGTGTTGGGTTGGTAATATTTGTGCTGTCTTGATAGGGGAGGGGCACAAGTACAGTTACAGTAAACCCATGTGCAATCATGATTCATGAAGTTTCATTAGGTCCGAAAATAATTCCATGAAAAAATTATCAAAACAATGTATCCATTTTATCCCAGCAGATGGTTAAATTTTCATACTTTATTAGTATTGTCCAACCATCTATTACTGCAATTGTTTTCTACATTAAACTCTGCCATTAGCACAAAATACAGTATCTGTACGGTTCAGTTTTATGCATGGGACAGTCCAGTCTGTCGAAAAGGAAGAATTATGATAGAGAAACACATATGTCTGATTGCCTGGAAGACTTTCACCACTTGACTATGTAGCTTTGATACTTTCCATGAGTTTTCAGCATCATTTCTCTACTGGGGTCAAGAGGAAACTTTCCTTGCCTAATGTAATGTTTAGTTAAAAGTCCTAATAAAATGATCACATAAAGTGTGAATAGAGAGAATATTATTACTGTTTTTATTGCTTAGATCATGTATTTGATTTCATTGACTACACAGTGAGTATTGATTTTTTACTGCCTGCCAGTCTTGAACTCTGGGCTCAGGACAGAGGAAGTTTTTGTTTTCTGGGAGTCGACCTTCAGAGGGACAGAGAAACTACACACTGGTGGTCTTTTGTTTTTGTTAGTCACAGGGCTTAAACTCAGAATCTGGGTACTGTCCCTAGGCTCTTTCGCTTGACGTGCTCTACCACTTTGAGCCACAGCCTCACCTACAGTCTTCTGTTGATTAATTGGAAATAAGTCTCACAGAGCTTCCAACGCAGGCTGGCTTTGAACCACAGTCCTCAGACCTTAGCCTCCTGAGTAGCTAGGATTGCAGATGTGAGCCACCAGTATTTGGCCCCTATTTTCTTGTTCTATACGGCAGTGAAAGAAAGGCAGAGAATGGGCAAATGTAATATTACAGAAGTTTGAGGGAGTTGGTGGCCTCAAATTATACTCTTCTTTCATTTGAAGTGATTGGTCGTGCTTTTAATCCTGACTACTCACGAGGCTGAGATCTGAAAATTATGATTCAAAGCCAGCTCAGGCAGATAAATCCCTGAGACAAAGTTAAAAAAGCCAGCAAAAAGCCAGAAAAGGAGGTATGGCTTAAGTGGCATGGTACCAGTTATGAACAGAAAAGCCAAGGAAGTGTAGAAGCTCCACTGTTGGCACTAAAACACAAAAAAGGCAGAGGAATAACGAACCAATATGTGCAGCTATTTCCACAAGTGGCAAGAAGAAATGGTGGGAAATAATATAGAATGACAAGATTAGTTAGTCACCAAAAGATTAATAAGGTGAAATCTGACAGGTGTGTAAAAAAAAAGGAGTAAAGTTTGAGATACCTCATAAAGAACGTATTTTAGCCAGGTGCAGTGGCTCATGCCTATAATCCTAGCTACCCAGGAGGCTGAGATTTGAGGATTGGGGTTTGAAGCCAGCCCAGGCAAGAAAGTCCATTAGACTCTTAGCTACAGAAAATAGAAAGTGGAGCTGTAGCTCAAGTAGTAGAGCACTAGCCTTGAGCAAAAGGAGCTCAGAGACAGTGCCCAGGTCCAGAGTTCAAGCACCAGGACAAACAAGGAAAAAAATGCAGCTTTCCAGAAGAATATTGGATTCCAGGCAAAATGCAGGATGAACAGTGAAATTTGATGTTCAGGCAAATCATTTTTGTGGTGCTGGGTGATGAACTCAGGAACTTGTTTGTTTGTTTTCTAAGTAACACTCTACCACTTGTGCCACACTGACTTGTGACTTAGTTTGTTTTTGAGATAATACCTTGTGCTTTTGCCTGAGACAGCCTCAGATCATGATTCTCCTGCTTTTTGCTTCCTAGAAAGCTGGGATTATGGCCTGGCCTGTTTTCTTTTTCTTCCAAGTATAAAAATGCATCCCTGTTTTTCTTCTATCCGACAGTTCTCCTGGGTCAGAAATGAGCTAGATGAACTTGAAAGGAGATGGGTCTATATTGGGCCAAGTGAATAAGGAGGACACTGTGCGGATGGAGGCAGATGTCATAGGATCTTGGTATAAATTGCAACTTGTACTCTTGAGTCCAGTGAAAAGCCATTGAAGGTTTCATTACATGCAGAGTATGATCCAGTTTAGGCTGTAAAACAATCATTCTTGGTATACAGAGCAGACAGTATGCTAACAGTTGGATACTGAAATTTCCTACTGCTTTCATTGACTTTACAATATTGTTATATATAACAGCGATGCAAGAAATGACTTTCCAAGATGTTCTCCAGATGATTTAGGTAATGCTACTCTAATATTGTTTAGGAACCCAGCATTTGATGTGGGTGTTCATAGAGATTGAGTGCATTAGTCCTCAGGCAGAAGAAACAGGCTGCATTTCAGCTATTAGCCAAGTCCAGTCTTCCTCTTGGCTGTTTTCATCTAGCATGATCATTAGCCTTTAACAAGACCAAATGATGCAGATTATAACAATGTTTATCCATGAACTGTGTTCTTTTCCTTGAGAGCATTTGTTTGATCCTTTAGGTCTCACTTCCAGGAGAATACAATTCCATACGCTGCTGGACCAAAATACCCAGCATAGCTGTTGGGAACAAAGAACATCTTGGTAGCTGATCTATTTGCCATGAACAGAAATCTTTCCCACTTACATTTTTGAAAATTAAAGTGTGGATAGGTAGTCTATGATAAAAAGACAACCCTTTGATTAAATATATATCTATATAGGTATATAGATAATATAGGAATATTCACCATCAACTTTATTTGCTGTATTGTGTGTGCTTATGTGTAGTATTAAGCATATCATTCATCTTGGCTGATGCCAGATCAGTTCTCTTACTCCACTCAGCAATGGCTACCTCAGCAATCCCTTTAGCCTTGGTTTACTCGTATGTAACTTGATGGTAGCACCCAGGTCTTGGATCAGACAGCCTGACTTAGTCTCTAAGTCCAGAATATTTGCTGACTTACACAGTGTAACTCATTTAATAATTCTACTAGGTAGTGTTTATCATAAAAATTATGATACTCAGGCTAGCTAAAGGAACGAGAAGCAGGGCCCGTGAGTTTGGCCTCGTGGTAGAGTTTGGCCTAGTGGTAGAGTGCTTGCCTAGCATGCACGAAGACCTGGGTTCAATTCCTCGGTAGTACATACATAGAAGTGGTGTTGAGGCTCAAGTGGTAGAGCTCTAGCCTTGAGAAAGCCCAAGGACAAGCGCTGAGGCCCTGAGCTCAAGCCCAGGACTGGCGCGCGCACACACACACACACACACACGAAGCAGTTCTAACACCTACCCAAAGATCATCTCGTGTATTTTCACAACAACCTTTTCATCTTTCATTTTGATTATAATAACTATCTGAAAAAAGGTATCCCGTATTTTGGTGATAATTTGAAGAGAACACTTTACATTGATAAAGAAGAGGCTATAAAAGAGGTTTTGTTTTTTCTTTGCAGTAATAGGTTTTGGACTCAGCCTTGAGCTTAGTGGGCAAGCACTCTACTTTTGAGGCATACCCTCTACCCTTTTTACTTTAGGATTTTTAGATAGGCTCTTGCACTTTTGCCTAGATGGGCCCTGGACTGTGATCCTACCTCCCAAGTAACTAAGATTGCTCATGTAAACAATTGTGCCTGTGTTTCTTCAACAAGATCTTGGTAACTTTTTCCCCTGAGTTAACCTTTAATCATGATCTCCCCATGTCTGCCTCCCTAATAGCTAGAATAATAGGCAAGAGACACCTCCCTGACTAAACAGAACTCTACTATTATTTTTATCTGTGTACTCATATGCCTCATGTCTTCCATTTTAGCAACTTTTATTACTTTCTCATTCTCCCTATAAACTCCAGCTTAAACTGTCTGTATCTACCAGCAATTTCTTTTTCCTTAACTATAAAAAATAGTCTATCCTTTGGACCTTGAAAAGAAAGACACCTGACCCACTTAGAATTTTTAGGGACACAGAATGCTTTGATTCACAATTCTTATGATTAAGCTGCAAAACCTTTTTAGTTCAAAGAAAGTTAAATCACCAGGAGGAGGAATGTCAGGAACCACATTGTTTTATACCTCCTCTCTCAAGAAAAGTGATTTATAATACCCTCTCTGTGGAATATGCATTAATTTTCCAAAGTTCTAGCCTGACTTGTCTCTGTCTGAATTTGCTACCTCTTCATTTCATGGCCTGAGGCTAGTACACTGAAAAGATTAGTTCATGTCCAAGGAGTTTTCCTTGAAATCGAAGACTGTTAGACTAAAATGGTCATCGATTACTGTGTGTGCTGTCCTGAATTCATATGGTTTTCAATTTTTGAACTTACCATGGTGAATTAAAAGCTACTGTTACTATGTGAAGTCCTAACTAGTGGTATAGCTACGAGGTAGAATGTTTGCCTAGCATTTGCCAGACCCTGGGTTCTGTTCCTAGCACTTGGGATAGGAAGGGGATAATGAGGTGCCTTCCCTAGAAGAAAGGCCATGGAAGTTGGGTGAAGGTGGGAGTAGACAAATGGGATTTGGGATATCCCAGGATATATCTGCCCTGAAGGCAAGCACACAGTAACCTCAAACAGAGCCATATGACAGAGGCACAGGTGGGAAGGTAGACTCAGATAGGTATGAAGGACAATGGGGTTCTGCCAGCCAGGAGAAGTGGAGCTATTCTTAAATGATATGAGGCAGGACCACTTCCTGGTCAGGCTTTCTGGAGCTCTTCCCAAGATCAGTTTCATTGATAGGATGCTGTAATGGTTAATCCAGTTTATTAAAGGGTCCTGGAGAGATCAGACCAAAAAAAAATGAGGTATTGAAAAGTTAAATTGTTAGCAGTGAGAAGATTTTATTTCCCTAGTGGTGCTGTTATTTAGGAAAATGTTGCTCATTTGGAGGGTTGTTAGTTTCAGGGTTTGACATTATTACTAGGACTGGCTTCCTTCCAACCCTGGTAATCCTTTGGGGATTTCCAAAGGAAAAAAATAGTTTATTTTCTTTTCTTTCTCCCTATGGGGTGGTTCCTTTACATATAATTTAATTATTTTGTTAACCAGTAATCACTATGTACAGAAACAATCTTTTAAAAATGCTATTGGTCCATTCTGCATTAAGATCTTCATTGTCAGTTTTCCAAATGGGCTATTTCCATTTTTGCAGGATATCCTTGGAGCCTTCCACAGCAGTGTCTAGTGATTCAGAGTAGCAAGAACTGAGATAAATGCTCAGTTTCGAAGAGGAATTACAGTCTTGATCACCTTGGATTATACTTTCATCAGTATGAATCTAGGAAACTTCTTGTTGTAGCCAGAGTAAGAAGGGAATTATATAAACACTCTTGTAGCAATACCTGACCCCATTAATGTCTCCTTTTAGTTGATAATCTGTATTTATAGTCTTGCTTCATCTTTCCCCAGCATGACCTTGTTGGGAATTTTTTTTCTGATACGTTTATTATACAAATTGGTTATTTATGGAATTATAAACTTAGGTAAGAGCTCTCTCTCTCTCTCTCTCTCTCTCTCTCTCTCTCTCTCTCTCTCTCTCTCTCTCTCTCTCTCTCTCTCTCTCTCTCTGTTATATATGTGGTTGAAGGTCTCACAGTCAAGTCTGGAATCCATTCAGAGTATTCAGAGTCTTCAAGTTATAAATACAGATGATAGGATGTTTTATTGCATCCATTTACAAAAATTTAGCTGGAGATGTAATTCAGTCTGGCCTGACATTATAAGGTACAGATGTGTGATGCTGCTAGAGCCACTGAGGCTTCCTCCTCTTACAGGCTTTATGTCTGCCTTTTTCTTCACTTTGCTCACCTGTGGAACTCCACTTCCTGCCTTTTGTGGTCATATTTCCATGGTGTGAGGTCCCAGTTGTGACCACCAGCCCCCAAGGCAAGTTGGTCTTTTTTCTTTTTCCTAATCAAAAACAATTTTAGCTTTTCTTTGGGGAACTGTTTGAGTCTCTGAAGTTTTTCATAAAACCATAAGTCTAATTTTTCTCCCCAAGAAGAAAAAATATTGCATTTTCTGTCTAGAGTTTTGACCCTATTTTGTTTTGCCTGGCTGGAGATCTACCACTTACACCATGCCTCCAGCCCCAATTTGACCGTCTAAGCTTGCCACTCAACTGCTTTCAGGTTATTAGCAATGACCAATGGTTTTACGCAAATACTTTTTCTTAGTTCTTGTGATCCTTTGTGGGGCTGGATCTCTGGGTCTGGATGCTGTTCTTGAGCTCTTCAGCTTAAGGATAGGGCTCTACCTCTTGATGTACAGCATCACTTCCAGTTTTCTGGTGGTTAATTGGAGATAAGAGTCTCATGGACTTTTGGGCCTGGGATTGCTTTTAACTGTGATGCGCAGATCTCTACCTCCTGAGTAACTAGAATTATAGGCGTGAGCCACCAGTGCCCAACTTGGCTAGTTATTTTTCATCATAGTAAAAATCACCTTGCATCGGAAGTAGTTTCTAGATGAGTGAAGCTGAAATGCTGCTTTGAAAACTTACCAGACCTTGAAGGTAAACTAACGTACCTGGCTGATTTTTTTTTTTCTGACTGGTGGGCTGTGGTCTCTTCATTATGCTGTCACCTCAGTGACCCTCCAGTGACCCTCCAAATACATTCTTTCTCTGATAAATCTAGGCCCATCTGATCAGAGAAAATTGATTTTCAGAGCATTTTTGTAGTCATCTTTAATGGGTGATGAAATGTATGTGGCTATTTTAAACTAAGAGCTAATACTGTTTCTTATTTTTCCTTTTCTATAAATAAATTCTCCTAATTTTCTTTGATAACTTTCATGGAAGTAATTCCTATAAAACGTGACATTTACTTTCCTCTTTCTTTCCTTTCCCTCCCAACTTACTGGACCCTGGTACCTTGATAAAGCTGTCCTCCAGAATGGGTCTCATAAGAGCACCAAGAAGTCATCTCCTTTTTGTTCTTTTCTTCCTGTGATAGCTTTTCTTTTCCACCTTACTTCTTGAGATAATACAAACAGCCAGAAAATGAGAGAAAGCTTTGACCAATTAGTTTTAAATGATCAGTTACATTCCTAAATCCTCAGATCAGTGAGCTCTGTAGCTCAAATGCCATCTCACTTCCTGTCCCCAAAGTGCTCCAGCATCTAACAAATCATCCCTTTCTGCTTGCTAAATGGACACCACCGTACCTTTGCATGCTCATTCCCCCAGTGGCAGTGATGGAATCTTTCTGCCATCAGCCAACCTCGCTCTGGTATAGAAGTATGAGCACGGAATGATTTTTGGAATTGATCCCTGTAAAGTACTTTGAGGACAGGTGTGAAGCATATTCCTGTGCTCCTTTGACCTTTGCTCAGGATTCACTGGTGGGCACCTAAAGTCATGGGAGTTTGAATGAAAATCATATCCCACATTAACACAGTGTTCATTGCATGCCAGGAACTGTTCTCAGTCCTTTGTAAGGTGCCTTAATCCATTTGAAGCTGAGCCACCATACTTGACACTGATGATTTGTTTTTCAGGTTGAAAATTGGTGTCCTCATTTACCTTGGAGAGCAAAAAATCCCTATGAAGAAGCTGATCATAATTCACTGGTAAATGATTTTGGGAAACTCTTCCTAGACTTGTACGTTTAGGTCAAATGATGAGTGGTACAAGTAGAGTCTCTTAAGTGCCAGCTATAGGGTGAAATAGTGTTCTGCTGAAGAACTGTCACTAGTCCTCAGCCTGAGTAACCAACCAGCCAAGTTAGCATAGATTTATATATTGAGCAATTCTCTGTGGGTTCTTAAATGATGGGCAACTGATAGGAATGAGACCCAGTGCCAGATGTGGAGGCCCTGGGTGTTCTAGTGAGGGGGGAGGATTATAAATAATGGACATGCCTGTCATAATGCTTTAATACAGGCCGATGGGAATGAACGAGGAAGAGGCAATCTCAGCCTGCAGAGGTCAGGGTAGATTGCATAGAGACAATGACACTGGAGCTGAATTTAATGAGTGACTTTCTGTGAGGTCGGGGGAGAAGGATGTCTTCGATATGTGACAGTAAGCACTCGGTGTTGTAGAGCAGGACTTACTGGGCAAAGCCAGAGGGTTCTGCATGAGCTAGTTTGAAATTGACAGTGGGAAGGTAGGAAAGAGATAAAAAAAAAATCCATGTGTCACCTGGAGAACTGAAGTCTTTATTCTTTAGGTGTCAGCAACTGTATGCTTCAAAAGGCCAGATTCTAAATATTTTCCTTTTTGCAAACCAGTACAGCTACTAAATTTTGCTATTCTTTCAGAGTGGTCGTAGGTAAAACATACATGCAAGTTGTAGCTGTGCTCCAATAAAACTTTCTGCACAAGTAGTAAGGATTGCCCACAGTCTTGTGGTTATCTGACCGGAACTACAGACTCAGTTGTCCTGGGAAACTGGAGGCAGGGAGAGAGATGAATGATAACAGTGAACTATGGTGACTACTGGAAGATGAGCTTGGTGTGTTTTAGGTGTCCTTTAAAGTAATACTGCTATTATCTTTTTAAGTCACCAGTTGAATCCTATATTATTCAGAATAGTAAAGGATAACTTGGGGTGGGGGTAGAGAGTACTGTTCTTGGATGGTGAAGTATTCCAGTCTGAATTATAAGTTGTATTCAGCTGTGGTAGAAACAATAATATAGTTTGGCTTTTAACCTCCCCTAGAAAATCAGACATTTTGGTGGCTGGGACTGTGACATATTAGATGAGCATCTATTCCCCCATTTAACTCTGGACAGAAAGAGACTCTGTGGTAACTTACATGATGTTGAGGGAGCCTGCTCAGAGCTGACTTAACTGAAGTCTGCAGTCTGCTGCCTAACAGATCACTGGATCTGAGTGGCACAATCAGTTTTGGCACAGAGAATTTCAAGGTGTGTCAAGCATACTCCTTGTAAAATTGACATTTTAACACGGCTCAGGGGTTTGCAGTGACTGTGCTGCCTTTTTCAATTTCTGATTTTTTTAAAATGATATCCCTGATAGTAATTCAGCAGTCAGAGGCCTGTGCTTCAATTTGCAATCCTGTGACCCACAAGTAAAAGCTATGAAGCAAGACAAGACTCACTTTCTTGAAGCCCTGGATTTAATTGACTCTCTCTTTCAAGTTTTCAAATGTCACATCATGAAAACTATTTTTTGCTATCTGGCTTTTTATCTTCTATTAATTTTATTACATTTCTGTTTCTAGGCAGAAATTCGGACGGATTTTAATATTCTCTACAATATGATGAAAAAGCATGAAGAATTCCGCTGGATGCGACTACGGATCCGGCGAATGGCTGATGCATGGATCCAGGCAATCAAGTCCTTGGCAGAAAACCAAAATCTTGAAAAGAGAAAAAGGAAGAAAGTGAGTGTCTTTTTTTTTTTTTTTTTTTTTACTCCCATTAGATGCCAGTTGCCTTTTAAAATGTTTTTTGCTTGGAGAGAAGATTAAGAGAAATGTCATATGTCAGATGACATTCCCTCAAGAAATCTGATCAGCCTTTTATATACCCCTTTCTGAGTTTCACATTCCCAAAATGCTCCTAATTAGCTGAGACCAGCACAATTTCTCAGATATTTTAAGCAGAATATCTGCTTGTTAGATTTTCTTTAGAACTCTCGGATTGATTCTCTCAGGTTATTGGAAAAAATCCTGCCCCACTTTTTTTTAACCTGAGTCTAACCTTTGAGAACTTCCAGTTATATCATCAGAAAGCCTTTACATTGTTTTATTTGTTTTGTATAACTTGTGAATTTCATTGCTGCATTGCTAGGTGGGACTTCTGCATTTATACCTAGGAGAGAGAAATTTTATTGGACTTGAATTGATTTAAGTTCATAAGGTACTTGGAAAGACATTATCTGACATGTCCTTGGGCTTAGGAGATCTTATACCTTATTCTTTCTAACTTAGAAGCTACATAGTATTGGGTTAGCTGTTCTCATTTCAGCATTGAGCTAAGTGAACAGTGTGCTCACATATCTAAAAAGAAATATGACTGTTCAGTAATGATTACTGGACTCATTTGATATTTTTGAAAAGGAAAATATAGAGATGCACAATACTATGCCCAAGTCACAGGTTGATATGCCACTGTTGGTTGTTTATAAAAACAGCAGAACAAAACATTCTGGCACTAAGGAGTTGTGTGTGAGAAAACACAGCCAGATGTAGCAGGTAGGTGGGTAAAGCAATGTTCCCACGTTTCCTATGTTCTTGATCCTTAGAATACATGAAACAAATCTCAGTAAACAATGATGTGCATTATTTTTGAAAGGGAAAGGAAGTTACATGTATGATATATGTGTAAACATCTAGGCCCTTAGTTTAAGGGAGATGTAGAAAAAAAGAGGAGGACGGAAGGAAAAAGGGAGAAAGAGGAAGGAGGGAAGGAAGGGAAGTAGGAAGGCAGGATGGAGGGAAGGAGGCAGGGAGGGAAGGAAGGAAAGAAGATTGAGTTAGGCATTGTCAGTGCACATCTTTCTACTTGAAAGGTAGAAGGACAAGTGGAAATTTGCGAGCAGTATGGTAAGCCTAACAATACCTGTCTCAGAAATTTTAAAAAATAAACATAAGTCATAAGGTGGATGGTGATGATGGTTGTAGAACACTGTGAATGGACTTAATACTACTAAACTGAATCCATTAAAATGATGAATTTTATGTTTGCATATTCTGCCCCAATAAGAAAGTAAAAGGGAAGAAGGCAGTGGAGTATAGGCAACAAGTGTAGAAACTGAGTATATCATGCTTTGTAGATTGGTTACTGGTGCCTTTTTTTTTTTTTTTTTGCCAGTCCTGGGGCCTTAACTCAGGGCCTGAGCACTGTCCTTAGGCTTTCCTCAAGGCTAGAGCTCTATAACTTGAGCCACAGCACCATTTCCGGCTTTTCTATGTATGTGGTACTGAAGAATTGAACCCAGATCTTCATGAATGCTAGGCAAGCACTCTACCACTAGGCCAACCTCCCAGCCCTGGAGCCATTTTTTTCCATATATTTTTATTGTAATGAATAGAAGGGCTACATTATATTTGCCAGATAGAAGGTGAATTACTTCACATACATTGATACCCTTTCTCATGGTGGGAAAATTCAATTTTTAAAACACATACTTGAAAATTATAAGAAAAATAAAATAGATCAATTGACACATTCCTCCAGATTTGACATGGGCACAGAGAGGAGGGTAGTCTGTCCAACACCATCTTGGAAGCTTTCAAATTGGCTATCGCTGAACACAAAAATATGTTGACAACTCTTACCATGTACTATGTGGATCCGTTGTGAATCTTGAGACAAAGCAAATGAGTAATTATGTTAGAGAATTCTCAATGTGGAGGAGAGGAAATAAAAGGTGTAAAATAAATCATGTTATATAAAGGCTTGAATTGAAAGATCCAATAATAACTCATGATTTATTTTATCGTTGAGGAAAATTAATTTTCCCAGTAACACTGTAAAGCCTCCAAATAGCCATTAAGTAGAGTCCCTTAAGCTCTAATCTTTGATCTCTAAATGCTCTTTGTACTCAGTGGTAGAAGAGTATTTAGAAAATGACTCATTATAGTCTGAAACAGGAATTGTGGTAAGCTCAGAATCTTGTCATACACAAGAGCTGAGAAATTATCAAAGGCTGTTAGCATCATGTCCAAAGAATTGAGGAATATCTGGGCACATTGGCTTATGCCTGTAATCTTAGCTATGCAGGAGGCTCAGATGAGAAAGATCTGAGGCAAAAAGTTCATGGTCTCAACTAAAGCAAAAGGAACTTGGATTGTGGCTCAGGTGGTAGAGCACCTGCTAGCAAGGGCAAAGCCTTGAATTCAAATTGTCATAGCCCCACCTTTCTTCCTCCCAAAATAATTGAGCCTACTGGAAAAACTTCTCACAGGCCCAACTGGGCTAGATTATATAGTAAGAGTAATAATCACAATTTATTGGAATACATTGTTATGTGTATTTCATTTTTATATTTTAAAATAAAACCCATTGGTGGCTCATACCTACAGTCCTAGATACTTAGCACACTGAGATCTGAGGACCTCTGTTTGAAACTAGCCAAGGCAGGAAAGTCCATGAGACTGTTAGCTCCAATAGTCCAGCCAAAGGCTTGAAGTGGAGCTGTGGCTCAAGTTGCCGAGTGCTAGTCTTGAGAAAAAAGCCAAGTAAGAATACAAGGCCCTCAGATGAGAGGTAGGGGTGGGGGGGAGGGAAATGGGGACCAAGACATGTGAAAGCGTATCACTGTATGGGAATTAATGCACCATCTATCTGGCAAATATCATGTAACCCTTCTATTAATTACAATAAAAAATATATGAAATATAATCTCAGAGAATGTTTAAACTGAAAACTAGAATGAGCCTGGCTAATTCCTTACAAACTGTATTTCATGATGACCAGATAGTTAATGAGAAGTCATTTCTTTTCACAAATGAAGGAATGCTAGACTATAGTCTGTATTACAGCCCCAAGTAAGCTAATGAGACTACTGAGTGATTTCCAGTGGCCCCTACCATCAATCAGATCTTCTTACCATTCCCACCAATGGAAGCACACAGCAGCACCTAGAAATTGTCACCATCCTTAGAATTGTCAGGACAACTGAATCTGAACTTGATCATGTCTGAAGGCCTAATTACAAATTGACCATAAACACAAGGCATGGAATAACCTGTGTCACAATCCCTTGGGATTGCAATCACCAAAATCTAGACTATGACAAACTATTAAAATTACAGCCCAGTGTCTTTGACAAATTGTAACATCCCTCACATATATACATACTACCTTCCCCCAAATGAGTACTGGAAAATTAGATTTTAAAAGAAGATAAAACACCTGAAACAATTATAATGTGTACACCCTTACCTCATAATCTTGAAAAGCTCAGTTAAGGAAATACAGACATTAACTGGCTACCAGACAATACTAAGAAATTAGCCTGTTTAAGGGCAACAGTGATGGTGTGGCTTCATATTTTAAGTGAAGGTTTGAAGTCTGTATAGATTGGTTTCAGGTCAAATCTGGAGAGGTTTGGATAAAAGAAGCTAGGGATTAAATCAGATGTGTCATGAATTAATAATTGCTATCATTGCGATTTAAGCTTCTTGACAGTATTCTCATGTCTGATTTTCTGTGTGTTTGAAATTTGCTGGCTTTGGAGAAAAAAAGGCCAGATTGCTAAAAGAATATTGTCCTGCCTAACTTTAAGATTTTACTACCCTAGTGTTTGAAGCAGGACAATCTGTCCATTCCTCCCACCCATGAATGGCCATACCAAAATCAGTCAAGGCTTTATTCTCTGAAATTATTATTTCCTCCCTTTTTAGCACATGACATTTGAGATTACATCAGGATATAAATGGGGCTTTGGAAGTAGTTGACTGCTTTGTGGAGCATTATTGTGGACCTTGTTCTTGATTCAGTGGAATTAGTATGTGCCTCTCTCTTATGTTTTCTAGGTTCTTGTTCATCTGGGACTCCTGACCAAGGAATCTGGTTTTAAGATTGCAGAGACCGCATTCAGTGGTGGCCCACTTGGTGAATTAGTTCAATGGAGTGATTTAATTACATCTCTGTACTTACTGGGCCATGACATTAGGATTTCAGCTTCGCTGGCTGAGCTCAAGGAGTAAGGAGATCACTTTTCAATTTTAAAATGAGAATACAAAACAAAAAATGTAAACTCTTAAAGTCCTCTATTAGTGGATAATTTCTTGTGGAGGAAAATAAAAGTGATTCACTAAAAAGGAGATAAGATTATTTTCAGGACCTAAAAACATACACTATGAAACGGATAATATGTTTTCATTGTAGCTGTAGGCTCCCAAGGCTTCCTAAATGAATGCCAAAGAATTCAAACTAAGAAGCTTATTCTTTGCTGGTACAGGTGCTTCTAGCATCTGCAGCACAAGTCATTATTGACTTTCCTAATTCCCTGTCTCTTGCTGAAATTCATACCATTCCCAACTCAGCATCAAGCTTTCTAAATTGTGAAGCAGGCAGGTTCTTGTTTATAATTTAATTTGGATACAATGAACTTCCTGAAAGCCCTGATCCAATCCTTTTTCAATTAGCCAGCTTTCAGCTCCATCTGTTAAGATTCCCCAGGTCTTCTGTTTCACTGAAATTTGCAGGGAGCTCTCATTGTTTCGCAATACTTTCTTGATGGACATACCTCCCCATGCTGACACCTGGACGTGGATCCTCTCACTCCGGGCTACTACCCAGCACCTAAATGTGTTGCAGTGCCAAATATCTCCAGAGAAAATATAGCTTGAATGAACCTCTAGAGATGAGAGGTGGCTTAAATACATGTGTATTCCACCCTGGACTTTCCTGTAGTCAAGGGACTGATGGCAAGTTATTAGATGTGTATTAAGATGAAATCATTTGCTGATTTTCCCCTGTCATGTGCCATCATAAAGTTTTGGTTGGCATAGTAACAGCAACAATTATGACAGTCATAACATTGATGAAAGTTATTAACTGCCAACCGTTGTGCCTCAACTTACTGTGTATCAGATGCTCAGCTTTCTGTGTTTTCATCTTACTTGGTTTTTAACATCAGGAAGTAGGCACTTCATTTTAAAGACGGCTTAGCACAAACCTGAGTTGTTGGAGCGCTAAGAGTAGGTAGTTCATGGAAGAGCTGAGAGTTGAGCAAGAAGGCATTGAGAAAGAATGAGAGCTATGTCTCTTTGACTTCAAAATGTGTTCTGAAGCTTCTGTGCCTTACTGTTGTTCCATTGTCAGGCGGCCTCCTGTTGACATCTTCTCATCTGGGGGGTGTCCAAGATTAACCCTGTAAGATGGACACATTCCTGGGCTTCCATGTACTCATCCTGCCTTTTGATGGCTGGATGTTTGGTTCAGGGCCTCCAGAGATAAACAGCATGTGATTAAGGATCTGCCAGTCTTTTCGATAATTGCAATTAATACATTAAATAATTACACTAATTACAATTCTGGTCGTACTAATTGAAGTGTGGATGCTAGAATGTAAATGTGGCGAGCAGGAAATAGAATCTTACCCTGCACTAATGCCTAGCACACCGGGTGTTCATAGGATTGTTCAAGGAAAGAAGGAATACAGAAGTGAGTTGGTGGCTGTATTAAACAAATGGGACACCACAAAGTACAAGAAACTAGAACTGCCTGGAATGCTCAGGGAAAGAATATTAGGCACATAGGCAACAGAGACTGATTTGGTAGTCGAGGAAAAGTCGATAGCGAAAAGCTGATAATGGTATTAATGGCTAGATGTATTTTATTTAACAACAAAATGATGGAAACAACATAAAACAATAGTCCCTAAAAGTGCCTCTACCTTGAAATGCTTGTGATCTTTTTTTAAGTTTTGGAGAGCTCTTTAAAGTCTAAATGTTGATCATTCTTATACTAATTAAATTACAATGTCTGGAGATACAATTCACCCTTAAATATTTTGTGATGCCTCCCATTCATCCCATGTAGAAATCAATTTAGGGACCACTGGGCACAGGGTGAAGCAGGATCCGTAGGCCAGGTATACCCCGCTTCTTGTTTCTATAGATCTTTTCACGATGCCAGCATGCCTGTGATTACTTTGCTTGTGGCAGCATTCATCCTATAGTGGCAGAGCTGAATAATTATGACAGATGTTAAATGTTTATTATCTGGCCCCTCATAGACATAGTTTGCTGACTTGTAGGAAGAAGTTCTATGGATGCTAGCTTTGTATAAACCTACATGGAAAAGGTATGCAGGTACAAGAACAGTGTGCATAAAGCTCTTGAACTCCTCAGAATAAAAAGTCTTAATTTTCCTGGAAAATGAAGTGAAGATTCAGGAAGGCGAAACCACTTACCTAGGTCTCCTACCTTTGACTTGGGCTCGACTTGTGGTTGACTTCAGGGCTGTGTTTGAGCACCACCACTTGCTCATGTAGGAGTGAGAATGGGGCTCTGGGTTCCCCTTGATGGCAGGAGGAAACGAATGAGGCAGCAGGTTTGGAAAAATGATTCCATGCCCTCTAAAGTATTTTGGGAGTGATTTTTTTTTGCCTATTGAATTTGCTAAGTTCAGTACCTTAAAGTTAATAGTTTGTTTTTGTTTTTGTTCTCCTTTCTCTAGAATCATGAAGAAAGTTGTAGGAAACAGATCTGGCTGCCCAACTGTGGGAGACAGAATTGTTGAACTCATTTATATTGATATTGTAGGACTAGCTCAATTCAAGAAAACTCTGGGACCATCCTGGGTTCATTACCAGTAAGTGCTATATGTTATGTTGTTTTTCCTTATGCTAATGCTTCTTTTTAACTTTAAACTGGCTGACGTGGTTACAGGTAGAAAGAGTTGATTAAGTAACTTTTGAACTGTATTGTAATAATCTGGCAGGCTTAGCTGCCAAATTGATTTTGTTTTTGTAAAAATGCTTAACCTGCTCAAACACCTGTGAGTGGTGCTTACCTTTAAAAGCTCTGCTCCAAAAGCTAGATACATAAGTCCATATAGTATGAGGCTAAATGAAAGGATCCAGGATATAGAAACAAAAGCCATATAATGAGTTATTGTTGTCCTTAATGTACTATGTTATCTCTCCTCTCTTTTGCTGTCCCTTGATTATCTTATATTGTTATAATATTTTACCTTGGTATCTGATATATTGTATATATGTTTATTTGGTTATTTGAAATCTGATAGGGAAGAGGGGAAAACAAGATGAGGGGGCGGGGGTGGGAGGAGGGAAATGGGGACCAAGACATGAGAAAGGATATCAATGTTTGTGAAGTAATGCACCTTCTGTCTGGTGAATGTAATGTAACCCTTCTATTAATTACAATAAAAATATATGATAGGGAATGGGGGAAATCAAGATAAGCAGGGGGGGAGGGAGGGAGGGAAATGGGGACCATGACATGAGAAAAGGTATCAATGTTTATGAAGTTATGCACCTTCCATCTGGTGAATAAAAAAATTATTTTAAAAAATTAGAGTCACAAATATATATGAAAAAAAAAGCTCAGCTCCACGCCAGGTGTGATGGCTCACGCCTGTAATCCTTCCTACTCAGGAGGATGAGCTCTAATGAACTCCGTTCAAAGCTAGCCCAGGCACTGAAGATTGTGAGACTCTTACTTCCAATTAATCACTAGAAAACAGGAAATAGTGTTATGGCTGAAAGGGTAGGATGGTAGCCTTGAGCTGAGGAGCTCAGGGACAATGCCCAGGCCCATAGTTCAAGCCCCATGACCCCCTCCCTACACACACACACACACACACACACACACACACACACACACACACACACACCCTCCCCCCCCCCCCCCCAGCTACACTGAAGGTTGGGGGTGCTCTTAGCCTGAAAGTATAGAGTAGCCATTGCACTGCTACTAATATGACTCCTAGCTCAGTTCATTGAGTCCTGGTGACTATTGATGGGGGGGGGTTCAGACCCCCCAAAATGGCTAGGATAGTATAGGATAAATTAGGTTTCTTACTTCCAATTAAAATACAGGTTGTTCACAGACTTTCTGCTACCTAGGGCTGTTCCTTATGTTCACTGATAGCATGAAAACAGGAAACAAGTGTCTTCCTTTCTTTTCCCTTCCCTAACATCCCCTCTAGACTGGTCTCATCTGTTAAAGCAAATAATGATTTTGATAATGTCATTTTTTGTGGTCCCTAGGTTTGAGGTAATGGCTCATTCCCTACCTTAGTATTCTTGTCATTCTTGCGTGGAAAAGCTAGGAGCTCCTTAGGTCTTTGATCATGGGTTTGAGACTATGATTTAAGAGTTTAGAACAATTCTGTGTGGTCCATTGGTATTAAGTAACAATAACATAGTGTCATTTACTATATTTTCCATTTTCTATGAGATATTCTGCAAGGAAGCTTAGTTTTGTGCTAATGCATTGCTAATATTTCTTTTAGTACATTCATGAGTTTTTAACAAAATAGTAGTAGCTGTGTGTACTTCCTTTGGGCAAAAACCAGCTATTTTGCATTTAGTAATACTTTTTTTCCTCTAGTCTTCCAGATCTGGCTTAGGGCTTCTTACATGCTAGACAGACACTCCTAAGCTTTACCAATTTTTTAATGCTTTTGTTATGGTTGTTACCTGCTGTGTTGTTGTTACTGACTTCAGTGGTCAGTAAATGTTAAAGTAATAAGTAAGAGCTGACTAAAGATCACATTTTATTTAATACTGTAAATGCTACACGAATTTAAAAAGTAGGAAAGCTGGTTAGACACTGTACTAGTGATAATATATAAAAAAAAAAAAAAAGCTAGCCTTGTAGTAAAAAAAAGCTAGCCTTGTAGTTTAAAGCTGCTCTCTAACAGAACACAGAACGTCTTCCAGGGTAGTAATAAGGTACAAATATCTCCCTGTGGTTTTTTTTTTCTTGCTATCGAATAGAAAGATTGTTGTGTCATTGTTTTTCCAGTATTGGGGATTGAACCCATGGCCCTTCACTTTATATTCTAAACCACTACTATATCTCTAAGGCAGTGCCTGCAGTCCTTCTGGTTTTTCAGTAGGGTCTGTCACTTTTGCCTTAGGCAATCCTTCTACTTCTAGCTCCACCTTCCCAAGTAGTTGGGATTATGGGCTGGAAAGATATTTTGAAGTGTTCTTCTGTGAAGGACAGTTTTACATCACTGCAACCAAACACCTGAGCAAAGTGAGGAAGGAGAAATTTCCCTGGACCATCATGACAAGGAAAGTATTGTAGAGCAGAGAAGCTCATGTCATGATGGTCAGGAAACGGAGAGAGAGTGCCTGTGCCAGGACATTTCCTTTCTTCACCTTTAGTCCATTTTTGCTGCCATCCTAGAAGATGGTACCACCTTTGTTCAGGGCAAGTTTTGTCTTCTTAAGAAATCATCTTAAATCCAGACACTGGTGACTCACACCTGTAATCCTAAATACTCAGACTGTCATCTCCAGTGAACAGATCAGAAGTGGTGTCACTTAAATGGAGAACCAGCAAAAGAACCTTAGGGACAGCACCCCGATTCCGAGTTCAAGCCCCCAAACTAGCCAAAAGCACAATTAAAAAAAAAAAAAAAAAACACAATCTGAGAAGCATGCTTTGCTCATCTCTTCTTGATCTGATAAGTTGAAGAGATAAACATCACATCTTTTAACCAATATTCAGCTAACCTGTAATATATTTTTTCTTTCAGGATTAAATTTAATATCATTAGTATAATTTTCAAGGTTAAGAGTTTGGAATTCCTTTAGAAATCAGAAATGAACTAAAAAATGCAAAGAATCTCCAAAATATGGAGGACAGATGCCCATTACTAGCAGAATTTCCTGGCAGTTATTTTTCCCAAGCAGCAATGGTTTTCTCTTTCAATAATGAAATATTTACAGTAAAGGGATTGATGTAGTACAGACTATAGATTGAATAATCTTCATGATCTTTTTCTTTCTTTTGGGTATAGATTTCATTTAAAAAGAAAAAGAAAAGCAGACTTAGTTTGGCCCAAACTTGGTTTGGGGCAGAATACTACACTACTTTTTATATCATATTCTTTCTTTGCTTGCTTAGTTCTTTCCTTTGAAGTCTTCTTGAATCATAGACAATCATATTTGTTCCCATTTATGTGAAATAACCATCTTTCTTCTTGGTTAGTAAGCCATGTACTAAGCATACATCTTTTTATTTATTCCAACATATATTTGAGAAAAGCAGGGCAGTGATTTTCTGGTACTTTGTGAATGGCAGACATCTGGAAAATGTGCATAGAAAACTGGAGAGTCCAGCGGTCCTGGACTCTTTGAGCCAGATGCTCTAGTGGTTCATACCTATAATCCTAGCTACTCAGGAGGCTGAGATCTGAGGATTGTGGTTCAAAGCCAGCCTGGGCAGAAAAGTATGAGATTCTTATCCCCAGTTAATCAGCAAGAAGTGGAGCTGTGGCTCAAATTATCCTAACCTTGAGCAAAATGGTTCAGGTTCATGGCCCAATGGAATTCAAGCTCTAGGACTGGCACCTCTTCCCCCATCAAAAAAAAAAAAAAAAGACTGTTTAAATAGAGAAATATTCTCATTGTTGGTCCCCAGATCAATTAAGAAAGCCACCATCAGCTGAGTGTGGTGGCTCATGTCTGTAATCCTCACTACTCCAGAGGCTGAGATCTGAAGATCATGTAGTTCAAAGCCAGCTGGGCAGTAAAGAATGTGAGACTTCTTTTTTTTTTTTTTTTTTTTTTTTTTTTTTTTTGCCAGTCCTGGGCTTGAGCTCAGGGCCTGAGCACTGTCCTTGGACTTTCTCAAGCCTAGAGCTCTACCACTTGAGCCTCAGCACCACTTCCGGCTTTTTTCTATGTATGTGGTACCGAGGAATCGAACTTGGGTCTTCGTGCATGCTAGGCAAGCACTTTAACCACTAGGCCAAACTCCCGGCCCCAAGAATGTGAGACTTCTATCTCCACTTAATTACTAGAAAATAGGAAGTGGGGCTGTGGAAGGGGTAGGGCTGTAGCCTTGAGCTGAAGAGCTCAGGGATAGCCCCCAGGCCCAGAGTTCAAGCCCCATGACCCACCAAAAAAGGGGGGGGGCACCATCTCAGAAGGATTTTATGGAAGGGTATGACATTAATTTGCCTTCCTTTAGTAACCATTGGTAGGAAGTCTTTTGATGTTTTAGCCCTGAATCTTTGTGTTATGACAAAATTACAATCTATCAAAACACCAAAAATAAATCTTGAAACTTCCTTGTTCACTTCTTTCTAAAAATGAGTTGTCAGAGCTGTCTGAATTCATCTTGGTTGACAGCATATTCTCTAAATTATATCATCAGATCTTCCCCTTGGGAACATGCCCTTTAGATCTTTAGTTTCGCTCTTGTACTTTCTTTCTCCTCTCTCTCTGTCTCCCTCTCTGTTTGAGATTGATAAATGGATAGATAGAGATATATGTGTGTGTGTGCATAAATACCATGTACACATACACACAGGAAGTTAAACTTAACATTTGTAAACTTGTGACTAATATTCTACTGGATACTATCCTTCCCCTTTGCTTCATAGGAGGGCTTAGGCATACAGAACACAAAAGGAGGTAAGATGAAAATAGTCCCAGATACACTATGCTTTGCATCAAAGTCCAAAACTAGAAAGTAGAGCTGGGTGGCAGTGGCTCACAGTTATAATCCTGGCTGCTCGGGAGGCTGAGATCTGAGGATTGCAGTTTGAATACAACCTGGGTTTACCTCCACTTAACCACTCAAAATCCAGAAGTAGCACTGTGGCTCAGAGTGGTAGAGCACTAGCCTTGAGCAAAAGAGCTCAAGAACAGTGCCCAGGCTCTGAGTTAAAGTCTATTGACTGACCAGAGAGAGAAAGAGGGTGGAGGATGAAAAGGGGAAGGGAAGACCCTCAACTCATAATTCCATTTTAAGTAGTAAAAATAAAACATCAAAACACTTTGAAAATTTTAGTCATTAAAGGTTATTTGTGCTTAGTGTTACTTTATAATCAATGCAACCCAACTCAGAGCATTTTGTTTTAGTAGTGATTTTTTATTCCTTTATTCCAGTTACCCATTCCTTGCCTTCTCTCAAAGTGACCAGAAAGCTTTTGTTGTTTGTTTGTTTTTTTAAAAAACCCACTAGGAAATACTCAGATGTTGGGGCTAGGTATCCACCCCGGCATATGACAGCAGGAAAGGCAATGGCTAAGACAAAGTGTGAACTGAACTGCAGGCTGTGACTGGAGGCAAATGAAACTTTCATTTTAAATGTAACAATAGAACTTTCATATAATTTTCATGTGTCACAAAAATATGCTCATTTGCTTTTGTGTGTAATCAATTCTTAGCTCACAACCAAATGAAAGGAGATGGTAGGGAAGATCTTGGCCTCTTTTAGAGCATTGGCAAAATAGCTACAAGAGGTAACCTTTACTGTGTTTCTTTAGGCTCTAGGAAGAAGCAGTCAGTTCTGTTAAATACAAGAAACTGCCTATTGAATGTGATTCTCAGTCTATTTTGTGTTGCTACAACAGAATACTTTGAACCCTGAGTAGATTATAATTAAAAATAGTTTTATATCTCACCATTCTGGAAGCTAAAAAGTCCAAAATCAAGGGGCCATAAATACAGACTTGAGGAGGGCAGTGCATGGTGAGAGACGAGGACCAAACAAGCCCAGCTCCCTTCCTTTTCTTACAAAGCTATTAAGGGCCATGTGGGAGTCTACTTTCAAGATGGCCTTCAAGATTAACCTCTAAATCCCATCACCATCTGAATGTGAGGATTAATTGTAGTAGCTATGAGGATTAACTATGTATGTGAACTCAGGCATTAAGTAGCATAAGCTTTACCTAAAATCAGATACTCCAGCTAGTGGATATTAATGTTGAGCAATTTCTATAAAAAAAAAAAGAATGCATACAGTTTTGGTTTGAGCAAAGTAGGATCAGTAGAAATGGCAGCTCTCAGTTCTGCATCCTCAGCCTTTACTGGGTAATTAAGGATCCCACAGTTTAGATGGTAGTGACCATTTCTCCCTTCATGGAACTTTCCATTTCCATGGTATTGCTCTGGGATTTATCCCCGATCTGAAGCTACTCATGTCTACTGGATGGTGACTAAGGCTCCCATGGGCACATTGCAGACTTGTGAGATGGAAAATATTCTAAAACCTCAGATGTAGATGTCCCTCAGAGATAGTGTATTGATTTACCTACTGTGCCTGAGGACCATTTTGATTCCCCATACCACAAGCAAAAAAAAAAAAAAAAAAAAAATTCTTAGTGTCTCAGCTCTCAGTTGCGGGCCAGTGGAATGTTTTAAATGAAAGAATTCATCCTTCACTCAATTAAACAAAATCATGGATGAGAATGGAAACATCACAACAGAAATTGCCAAGATCCAGAGCATCATCAGGGAATGCTTTTCAAACCTTTCTGCCAACAAATTTGAGAATGTAGAAGAGATAGATGAATTTCTAGCCAACATTAACATACCCAGACTGAACCAAGAAAATGTAAACCAACTAAACAGACCTATTTCAAGTAAGAAATGGCAATAGGAGACCTCCCACACAAGAAAAGCCCAGGGCCTGATGGATTCACAGCTGAATTCTATAGGGTCTTCAAAGCAGAGCTCACACCAATACTCTTGAAGCTCTTCAATGAAATTGAAAACGAAGGTTCTTTGCCTAACTCATTCTATGAATCCACCATAACCCTCATCCCAAAATGAGACAGGGACTCAAAGAGAACTATAGATCCATTTCTTTGATGAATATTGATGCAAAATTGCTCAACAGAGTACTGGCCGACCATCTTCAACTCATCAAAAAAATTACACACTATGATCAAACTGGATTCATCACAGGGATGCAAAGCTGGCTCAATATATGCATGTCAGTATAATTCATCACATCAACAGGAGCAAGGACAAGAATCACTTGATTGTCTCAACAGATACATTTGACAGGATCCAACACCCCTTTATACTAAAAGCTCTAGAGAAACTAGGAATCCATGGGACATTCCTCAGCATAATAAAGGCTGTGTATGACAAACCCACAGCTAGTATTATACTTAATGGCGAAAAGCTGCAGCCATTTCCTCTAAAATCAGGAATGAGACAAGGATGCCCACTCTCTCCACTCTTCTTTAACATAGTATTAGAATTCCTAGCCAAAGCAATAAGGCAAGAAGCAAGCATAAAGCGGATCCAAATAGAGAAAGAGAAAATGAAACTTTGCCTCTTTGCAGATGACATGATTCTGTATTTAAAGAACACTACAGGCTCCACTCCCAAGTTGCTTGAGCTGATTTGAAATGTTGGCAAAGTAGCAGTGTATAAAATTAATTCTCAAAATTCAGTTACTTTCCTGTATGCCAACAACAAGAAGAGTAAGGCAGAAATCAAGAAAGTAACTCCTTTTGCAATAGCCTCAATGCAAATAAACTACTTAGGAATTAACTAAGAATATAAAGGAGCTTTATGATACAAACTTTAAAAACCTGAAAAAGGAAGTTAAAGTAGAACTGAGGAAGTGGAAAAACCTCCCATGCTTCTGGATTGGAAGAATCAACATCATGAAAATGGCAATCGTGCCAAGGGCTTTCTACAAATTCAATGCAATACCCATCAATGTCCCAATGTCATTCTTTAAAGAAATAGAAGAAACAATCCAAAATTTCATATGGAATAATAAAAGACCCCATATAGCAAAAACAATTCTTAGCAGAAAGAACAGCTCAGGGGGAATTTCAATACCAAATTTTAGACTCTATTACAGAGCTGTAGTAACCAAAACAGCTTGGTACTGGCACAGGAACAGACCTGAGGACTGATGGAATACAACTGATGCCCTAGAAATTAACCCACAGACCTATGGCCACCAAATCTTTGATGAGAGAGCCAAAAAAACAAACAAAAAACCCAAAATGGAAGAAAGGCAGCCTCATCAACACGTGCTGGAAGAATTGGTTAAGTATCTTCAGAAAGCTAAAGTTGGATCCTTCTGTGTCACCCTGCACCAGGGTTAACTCCAAATGGGTCAAAGACCTTGAGGCAAAAGCAGATACACTGAAAACTTTATAAGAAGGAATAGGAGATACACTAGGTTGAAACTTTCTTAATAAAGACCCAGAAACACAACAAATCAAAGAAAGCTTGGACAAATGGGACTTCATTAAACTGCAGAGCTTCTGTATGGCAAAGGACATAGCTAGCAAGTTAATAGAAAGCCCACCGAGTGGGAGAAGATCTTCACAAGCCATACAACAGACAAAAGCCTAATATGTAAAATACATCTATAGAAAAAAAAATTGAATCTCTACAAAACAAATCTTGAAAGAAACAACCATCCCGTTTAAAGGTGGGCTAAAGTCATAGGAGACTTCTCTGAAGAGGAAAGAAAAATGGCCTATAGACATGATCTGTATCTCTGGCCATGAAGAAAATGCGAATCAAAACAACTTTGAGATTCCACCTCACCCCAGTTAGAATGGTCATTATCAAGAAATCTAATAACATGCCGGCACGGATGTGGCCAGGAGGGGTCGCTACTACATTGTTGGTTGGAGTGTAAACTCATTCAACCGCTATGGAAAGCAGTGTGGCGATTCCTCAAAAAACTAAACATAGAGCTCCCCTATGACCCAGCAATTCCACTACTTGGCACAATGTTCATTGCAGCACTATTTATCATAGTGAGGATATGGAACCAATCCAGATGTCCTTCAGTTGATGATCAATAAGATGTGATACTTGTACACAATGGAATTCTATGCTGCCACCAGAAAGAATGACATCACCCCATTTGTAAGGAAATGGAAAGACTTGGAAAAAGTCATATTAAGTGAAGTAAGCCAGACCCAAAGAAACATAGGCTCAATGGTTTCCCTCATTTGTCATAATTAGTACACGTCTAGGACTCTCCTAGCTGAGGATTACAATAGCTCAAACCCTCAATTCATAAGGCCATAAAAGATGAGACTATATGAAAGAAACTCTAGGACTTACAAACAAGAGCTCTATCTTGTGTGATTGTTGTTCTTCTTGAACTATGTTATTTCTCTTTTTTACCTTGTGTATTGTATATATGTTTGTTTGTCAATTTGAAATAGGAAAGGGAAGGGGGGGAAACAAGATGATTGGGAAGGGTAGGGGAGGGAAATTGGGACAAAAACATGAGAAGGGGTATCAATGTGTGAGAAGTAATGCAGCTACTACCTGGCGAATGTAACTGTAACCCCTCTATATATTACCCCAACAATGAAAAACAAAAAAAGAATTCATCCTTAGAGAAATGATGAAAGCTTTTTTTTTCCCCCTTGTGGGTCCATGTTGTAGTCTAACACACAGCCCCTTTGTCTTTTAGGTGCATGCTCCGAGTCCTCGATTCCTTTGGTACTGAGCCAGAGTTCAATCATGCCAATTATGCCCAGGCTAAAGGCCACAAGACCCCCTGGGGAAAGTGGAATCTGAACCCTCAGCAGTTCTATACCATGTTCCGTGAGTACCAAACACAGATGGAGGGATTTATTGGAGATTGGGATTGTCAGAGGCCTTAGCTGAAAAACTGTATACTATGTAACCTTTCCTTGGGAATAATTTTTTTGTCTCTTTAATTCCAATGGAAAGCCCATGTGAACATTTTGAGAAAAGGAAGAGAGAAGAGTGTTTGATAGAAAGGATATATGATCATTAGAAACGATATCAGAGAGGATTGCAGTCACAGCACTATGCATGCCTCATGCCACTCAAATTGTTCAGTGTCCCCTTCACACTGAATAAGGAATAGGGTCCCCCATCTCACCCCACTTTCTCAACAGCTAAATCTTAATTATTTAAGCATCTAAGTTTGAAAGAAACCCTTCTAGCCTTTCCTAAGTTGATCTGTTCTGCTAGGGTTCATACATTGTTAACTTTTTGTGGGGCAGGGGCAGTACTAGGGTTTATAAAGGGCTTTACACCTGCTAGCCAGGCCTTCTATCACTTGAGGCACACCTCCAGTTTTTTTTCCCCTTTCTCTTATTTTTTAAATAAGAGTTTCACCTTTTGGTCAGTCTTAATGCTCATATTTACACATTCCAAGAAGCTGGGAAGACGGGCATGCAACTCTGCACCTATCTTTGTAATGGTTGAGATGTAGTCTAGTGGACTTTTTTGTTTGTTTGTTTTCCCCCTGAGGCTGTCCTTCAATCACTGACCTCCTGATCACCTCCTAAACAGCTACAAATACAGGTGTGAGCACCTCTTATGCCTACCTGAATACTGGCCCCCAAATGACCTTTATCCTTGTCTTGCTGTATTACACTCATGCCAACAGAAGAGAAGCTGACTGCCCAGCTGCCAGCCTCTTCGAAACATGGTGTTTGTGGGTATTCCTGTCCCCTAGCCATTTCTTCCTGTTGCTTTCCCTTTACTAGTCTTCCATCTTTCTACATAGCTGAGGATAGTAAAGCCAAACAGGAAACTTGATAGCCACAAGTTGATTTTTGCCCCATGTAAATTTATTATTAATGCACCGTAATGAAGTTGAAGTTCTCTTTTGGAAAGAAAAGCTCACATTAGTTGAGATGCTCAGAGTAGAGAATTGCTATTTTCAACAGGAGGTTTCCTGTTGAAACCATAGGTGGCTGAGAGGTCATTCTGTTTGCTTAGTGAGAAGACACCCAAGAGATCCCTGCAGTGTCTTTTCCCAGTGTATGCAGCCCCCTGAAGGACCCAGAGAACACAGTGGACGTGTACACTCCATGAGTGATAGGTACAAGAGGGGAAAATTGAGAATTGACTGGGCTGCAGCTTATGCTCGGCATAAGGTAAACATGATTGTAAAGGAGCTAGAGTGACCTGCCATTATAAGGTTTAATTCCAGGCCAAGCTAGTATTTGACACGTTAGGTGGTCTGAGATGAGAGTCAAAATTAGCCTGTGTTTTGACTCTTTTTGGAAACTTGGAGAAACTGGAGAGAGGAGTCACCTACCTGCCTGACGAGCAGCCTAGGTTCAGTCAAGTGAAGTAAAACGCTACCGTGCCCAAAATGGCCCAAGGTGCCGGCAGGATTGTGCCTTCCAAGACACACTCTTGAGGAGAGAAGGTTCCAAAAAGCATGGAGTTGCAGTTTTTATTGATGAGGGCTTGACCTCAGGATCTCTAACTGTCTATTAGAATTGGTCTCTACCATTTGAGCCATGATTCCAGTGCAGCATTTTGCTAGCTCATTGGAGCTAGAATGTCACAGGTGTTTCTGCTCTGGCCAGCTTGGAATGCTGATCCTGCAGATCTCCGCCTCCTAATAGTAAGATTATATGTCTGCATAACTGGTACTCAGCATAGACTTCTCTTTTTCGACAGTTTGAAGCCTTGCAAATTTGACTTTACTTTTGGGGGTTTTTTTTGTTTTGTTTTGGGGCTTTGTTTTTGTTTGGGGTTTTGTTGTTGTTGTTTTATGGTTTTGGTTTTTGATGTTTTCTGCTTACTGCCTGGAGGATTTTAGCAGTCTTAGTTGACTGAACTGAAAGTTGACTGTTTAAAATGTAACCAAAGATGGAAACAAATTTCTTTTAATCAAGGAGGGAAGGATATGTGTCCTGATTATAACTCCTAAATTAGGGAAAATTGACACATTTGGCTGCCTTTCAACAAATTCAAAAATACTTGCATGTCAAAATATTATCAACAGCCACCTGTAAATGCCATAAGCAAACAGTGTTTTAACCGTATGTCCACAGTAGAAAGTATCTGTGCTGTTATTTACAGGTACAGTGTAAAAGTCAGGATTTTCAGTATACCAGAAAGGGGAGAAGAATTTTTACAATAGAAATAAACACCATATAATCTTGAATTTGTATGAGAAATATTCATGAGTTTATGCTTTCTTTAAAAACAAAATATTTGGACTAATGGTAGAGTGCTTGCCTAGCTCGCATAAAGACCCAGGTTCAATTCTTCAGTACCACATACCTAGAAAAAGCCGAAAGTGTTTTTTCCTAAAAAAAAATTCATTACAGTAGTTGTCTAAAAATGAAGGATATCTATTTCTCCATGGATAAGTTCTATGGCACACAATATAAAAAATGATCTAGACACAGTGATTTCAAGATCTTTAAAAATATTTTTCAAGCTGTTATAAGGAAATAAAGTATAGATCCTTTGGGAAAAGTCTCATACCTTGGTAAACAAACACTTAGATCTGTCCTTATACTTCAAGTCATGACAGATTTTGAAAATGAATCACACACAAATGGTAGCATATTAAAAGCAAAGGGAGAAACATACATAGCAGTCCACTACTAAAGCTAAAAAGAACAAGAGAGCAAGCATTGAGTCCCTTAGTTGAAGTAAATGTGTGAACACACACTTGACAAATTGGATGCAAAGGGACGAGCACTTACAAAATTCAGTCATTCAGCACAGTGTAATTTTCCACGTGTATATAGTTTAAAAATCCTTTTCTATCAGGTCATTATGCAGTCACATTAATACATGTTTTCTTACTTGCAAATTTGCTCTGTAGGATTGTCATCTTCTGGGTAGTAATTACACTGTGGTATTAATATTTAGATAAATGGACCTCAGGAGTGTATTTACTGTACATATCTTAACTCCTTAACTGTAGTTTTAATAAGCATGACATTATTTGATAAGGATATGACATTTACACCATTTTCCAAAAATACGGCCATGACACTCTTCTATGCATATTTTAGCCTGCAATTTCAAAATGTCTTTTTTTCTTTATTTTATTTCTTTCTCCCCCTTTTTTGTTTTCATTTTTGTTTTTGGTGGTGTTGTTGTTGTTGTTATGAGTATTAAATAGTGTAACCTTTCCAAGCGTATATCGAAGATGATTCTGGAGCATTTATTACCTTACCAGAAAATGTTAGTAACAAATGTTCTTTAGAGCAGAAGGATAGACTTGAGTTTCTAGGCTTTAATAAGAGCTCTTTGTTCATGGGGGGAGAAGGGAGGAGGGACATGGATTTTGCTTTTCATCTCAATTAATGAAAACCCACAACTTAAATTCTCTTGCAAGGATCAGCAGTTTTAGAAATTTCAAATCATGCTTGCACAGAAGTACATGCTACTCGAGATATGAACAGAGTAATAAGCGCTGTTGAATCTGAATCTATGTACTTGAACAAAGGTGTGAATCTCAAAGCAAAAGTAAAAAGTATTCTGGCATATTGTTGCTTTTCTCAGAAGCACTAAGGTTAGACCAAGGTATAGTTTTGTTTGAACAGACATTTCATTGTGAAGATGTGGAATGCACCATGGGTCAAAAAATCAGATATTCCTCTCATGTTATGTATATTTTGTTCCTGTTATATTGGCTTTGTTTCATATTGTAGTTTGTAGTATTAGTTCCTTTTATTGGTATTCGTACGTGTACTATTCATTCAATAAATCAGTTACGAATTTAAAAACAAAAGAAAAAGCCGAAAGTGGTACAGTAGCTCAAATGGTAGAGCTCTAGCCTTGAGAAAGTCCAAGGTAGTGCTCAGGCTCTGAGTTCAAAGCTAGGACTGGAAAATAAATACATAAATACATAAAACATTTCACCAGAGCACGAGGAGTTGTATTTTAAAAAAAAGTCCATATGACTTCATTTTCCAAATAACCACCAAAAAGCTATGATAGAGCCATGGCCATGGCATGCTAGAGAGCCAGCTAAGCAAGCCCTAGACCTTGAATTCAAACTTCACTACTAGCAGGAAAAGCAAAATATATTTATACTTTGAAAAGGACCTGAGGACTAGTCCTCAGACTGAGATTCTCTATTAAAAAAGAAAATAAAGGAAAAGAAAAGAAAAAGAGCTTCCTAGAATAGAATAAATAACCAATCTCAGCCTGTGAAAAGGGAGTATTTTGGATTAGTATGATGCCAGAAGGCAAAGAAGCTAAGAGATTAGAGTGGTGCAGTTTGGAGGACACAGGACCCCAAAGAGCAGTCGCTTAGTCATCAAAGAACACTTCAGCAGAATGAAGTCAAACAACTGAGAAATGAACAGTGGGCCCAGGGTGAGTGGCCATGCAGGAAAACTCCACACAATGCAGTCTGTCACTTTTGTAAGCTGCTAGGACACCCTGCTCATGACTGCAAACTAAAGTTGAAAAAAAAAAATCCCAACCAGATTTGATCTTCCTGTCTTTTTAGCTGATGATAGCTGAACATAATCAAATGGTTGATGAGAAAAAGTTGTTAATCATGGGAAAATCAGAGCTAATAAATGCAAAGGGAATGAGGAATTAGAAAATCAGCATTTTGAAACTTAATGAGACAGTGGAGCAAGGCATCATCAGTGCCTGCAAAACCCATCAAGGAACAGGTTGATGGAAAACTCTCATGGATGAGGCTGTCTTGAATGGAAGAAATATGTAAATGAGGATGGAAATGAAGCTGTTTGAGACATTCATCATGTTGAGATGTCTGAGCTGGAGAATATGCCACAGAAAACAGTATCTCCTGTACCCCACAATCCAGAACCCCTATAGTGAACATGGATGATCCGTTATCTGAGAGTCTTTGTCACATGACAGGAGTTAAGTCCAATCCAGCTAGTGAATGTGGCTATTCCCGTGGTCTGAAGAGAAAAACTGTTCCTTTGAGCATGTGAAGACAAGGTCAGAGCTAGGTGTGGTGATATATACCTGCAATCCCAGCTACTCCCTAAGCAAAGGCAGGGTCATAGTTTAAGATCAGCTCTGATGAAAAAATTGACTCTGTCTATCTGAAAACACAAGCTGAGCACAGTAGGGCACTTCTATAATGCTATTTACTGGGGTGATGGAGGAAGATTGCAGTCCAAGTCAGAAGCTGACACCGGCCCAGTGCTAAGACTTAGCTGAAAAATAACAAAAGCAAAAAAGAGCTGGAGGCTATAGGTCAAGTCACAGAGTTCATGCAAAGCCTGGATCATGGAAGGAGGAGAAGGAAGTCAAAAATTGTAATGAAACACACATGTTAGTGCTTCATATGTACTGATCATAATCATTATGTAATTGTATAAATATATGTATGAGACTGTATCAAGACATGCATTTTAGAATGTTTTATGCTACTGGGAGTGTTGAATGAGAAGTTGAGAGAGTGAAGCATAGTCGAGCGTGTGAAATGGATTCCACAAGTCCAGACATCTTAGAAGGTTGCACATTGTTCTGGCTCAGGTGCAGCAGTACATAGACATAAACAAATAGTGCTGTGCTTCAAAAGTAAAGGAAAATAAGCTGGATTGGCATGTGCTTACTTTAATAGTAGTCAGGCTGCATTTTTTAAGGCTTTCATTTCTCCTCTGACTTATTTCTTGCTAAGCTTGTAGGGTTTCTACAAGTTGAAAAGCCTTGACTTTATGCATGGTTTCGATCAAATCTTAGAAGTTCACTGGCATGGTCTGTGTGCACTTGGGTATTTAGAGTGCCCCTGTGTAAATTCTCCCTGCTACCCTCCAAAGCAGGGACCAGGTAGCCAGAACGTTATGCCATTTGAGAAGGCTAATAAGTCTTGTTCCTTCTCAGCTCTGTTCCCTGTTTTACCCTTGCATTCCACTAGGTACTAGCCTCCATAACCAGTTCTCAAAAGCCTACCTTGGATTAAACTCTTCTCAACCTGCATGCCTTCCCTCTGCCCTTGGCTTATGTGCAAAGTCCATAGCAAAGTGGGTCAACCTCTGGCCTCAAGACCCTTTGCCTCTCTGCCTTACTGAATGCTTTCCAGATTCCTTTAAAGACCCTAGACTCCTCACATCTCTGCCTCCTTCAAGTCACCATTACAGCAAAATGGATTTTCTTTAGGACTCTCTTTCAGAGACTCTTTCCATCTTTCTAATCAGATCTAAATAGGACAGACATATTACACCAACAGTGAATACCTCTCCATATAAAAGGCCCATGTTAACATCGTGTAGCCATCCAGCATCCGTGTATACAGTTGCAATTGAACCCAAGGCCATGTATGTGCTAAGAAGCCCTTTTACCACTGAGCTACTTGCCCAGCCCTCTTCTCACATGTGTGTGTGGATAGATAGATCTATACACACATACCTTTATATACACACATAAATATATATTGTATATACATATATGTATGTATATATATCTAATCCTGGGGCTTGAACTCAAACTCAGTGCCTAAGCAGTGTCCTTAGACTTTGTCAAAGCTAGCACTCTACCACTTGAGCCACATCACCATGTCTAGCTTTTTCTATGTATGTGATACTGAGGAATGGAACCCCGGTCTTCGTGCATGCTAGGCAAACACACTACCCCTAGACCAAACTCCCAGCCATCACATGCATATTTTTATGTTAAATATTTTACATTTTACTTTTTATGTGCTAAACCTTCACATCAGATTTTCTACTTAATATGTCCTATTCCTCCTAAAGATTCTACTCAGACATGAGAAGCATTTCCAATACTTTTTTAGTTTCTTAATTTGTATTTCTTTGGAGATACTCTGCTGTTTCTTGTAGAGATTTACCTGTGGCATTTCTCTGCTCTCCGGATAAATGGGTTGGCTTTAAATCTATGCTTTCTGTCTTGTGGGTACTATGACCAATACTTGTTTTAGGCTTCTAAAGACAGTCTTTATTTTTCCCTGATAGTCTCAAACATGGTATGTGATCCTTGGGTAAACACTTTTTTAAAAAAATCTGCTCACGGAGGAAAGTGAAATAGAGAAAGCATCTTCTTATCATGCTTAAAGGAGAAGACTAAAGCCCTAAAATTGTTGACTGACTCTGTGTATTATCTCCTATTTGAATAGCTCTAATTATCCACATAACACCCACTTTTACAACTTCTGTGGGCTTATGTAAAAACATTGGCTGGGATAAAAATCTGTATCTTAATTGAATATTTTCTTGGCTTTCCCTGAAGATTGTGGCTTAGTAGCCATGATAGACCCCAGCCTCCTGGTTTTACTCTAGCTCAGCTTATACTTAATTTTCCTGTCCTTAAAAAGCATAGTAAGTGTTGAAACTGAGGCAGCTTGGTAACTTCTCACTCTGGATATGTCCAGGGACTATTGACCTTTCACTAACCCAGCTGTATATGGGATTTATTTTACTTAAGTGACTAAGATGGTTTGACCTTCTGGGTGCTTAATGTTAAGTGTTTGTTCAAAGATGCAAAGTTTGAAACAGGAAAGATGGAGCTTCAAAGAGGGAGCTGAGTGGAAGGAGAAACTGTGGAAGCTGAGGTTTTTCTGATTTTACTTTTGAATCCTTTCTACATAGTATAGCATGATCCTTACTGGATGTTCAAGACATGATGAAGCTTGAGTAGTTTTTGTTTTTCCTTTTGAGAGTGAATTCTTCCCCTATGTGAATTTGATTACACTGGAATCTTTAGTTGTTGGTCTGGGCCAGTTGTCCTAACATGTAGTTCTTGACATCTGTGGGTCTGTAAGTGCAGAGACTTATTTTCAGAGGGGCTGGTGCGGGGGGGTGCATCACATTTCCACTTTAGAAATTATAGACCCAGTTGAGAGAAAAAAGAAAACTGGAACCCAGAAGCCAGGGATACCTGACCTGCTTGTCCTAGTACTCTTGGGAGTTTTTCATTTTGCCTTTGCTGTGAATCATAGTGCTGAGGTTTAAACTCAGTCTTATGCTTGCTAGACAGGTACTCTGCCATTTGGGCCATACCCTCAGACCTTTTAGCTTTAGTTCTTAATTCTGCCCCTGTTCCTATGCCATCTATGTCCTGCTGGCTGTGTCCTGTTGTCTTGCCTCCTAGATTTTAGATGTCACTTAGGATGGCAAGTTTTCTTTGGCATCCCAGTCAGTGTTTGTGCTGTTCCTTTGCCTAGAAGCCACCATCCCCCACAATGTCCCAACATGTACATCTACATTAGCCCTGCTCATCTTCTGAGAGCCTTCCTGCAGCCAGCACTCTTGAATTGGGTCCTCACAGGACCATGTTCCACCCCACATCCCACGTTCTAAACTCTACCAAGCTGATCCTTACTGAAGCCTCCAGGCATTCACGTCATTAATGTTAAATGAATTCTTTGTTGAATTAATAAGGAACCTATAGACTCAGTTTTCTCTGAAGTTAATTAAAACACGTCAGAACATGACAGTATTCTGTTCCACAGGCCATGGTTCCCATGACCTCTTGCTGTAAGGAGGATAATCCATTCCAGGGGACCCTGTGTCCTACACCATCTGTCTGTATATCTCTCCCTCCCTCCCTCTTCCTCTCAGTCCTCTCTCCTTCTCCCTCTCTACCTCTCCCTCCCTCCCTTTATCTCCACCCTCTCTTTCCTGTGCTAGTCATGAGGCTTGAACTCTGAACCTGGGCACTATGCCTGTGCTTCTGTGTTCAAGGCTTGTGCTCAACCACGTGAAACACAGCCCTACTTCTGGCTTTTTGATGATTAGAGATAAGTCTTAGGCATCTTCTCATCTGAACTGGCTCACATCTCAGCTTCTTGAGAAGCTTGGATTACAGGTGTGAGCCACCAGTGCTTGGCTTCTGTTTTATTGCTGTTCTGTGCATCAATTCAGGAAAGGGTAGAGAATGGGCAAATTTAACATTACTGTGGAGCCAGTAACCTCACCTTACACTCTTTTTTTTCAGTTGAACTGATGTGATTGGGATTTTCACAGTTAATCAAACTGTACTGACTGTCATTGAATTGCTGCCAGGATCATGGGGTGGAGGAAAAGCAGGGCTTATAGACCAAAAATTTAGCCTGACCAAACAAGAGTGAGCTCACTTAAAAAGGAGCTGGGTCCCTTTCCTGCAGGTGGTGGGCCTGTGGCTATAACGAAGGATCAGTTGCTCCCCTGCACAATTTTATTTTTAGGACATGATGGGCAAAGAAGCAATTTGTGACTCAAACTGCCTGTGGGGCCTTTGCCTCTGAGCAGAAGGGCTCTTGCCTTCAAATTGTGTGCAGACCTGTAAGTAATAGGATCAGCCTTGCAGTTTCTCCTGCCTGAATCACAGCCTTCAGGAATGAAGTTCTAAGGAGTCCCTGCTTTCTAAATTGCTTTTTGACACTTGAAGAATTTTCTCCATGGGCCCTCTGTGAACAGTTTTCCACACTCATCTTTGGGTTTAACTGTGTGTCACAGCTTCCATGGTCAGCAACCTAGCCTCTGTCTCAAATCACCTAGTGAACACCATTTTTGAAAACTCGGTCACATAGTATTTTCATCAATATACAGTTTCAGAATACACTATTAATACAAACTTTACTTGTACAAAGAAGTTTCCAACAAAGCTATTTATGAATACAGGGCATTTTGATGAATGTCACCCCTTTTAACGCTTTTACCCATCCCTCCCAATCCATGCTTTCACCTCACTTTGTTTGATTTTGTAGGATATGTACTGAAGTGTTAGGGGATTTTTTTTTTTCTGCAAGGAAGTTGACGTTTACCAAAGCAGTTTTTTTTCCATATATTTTTATTGTAATTAATAGAAGGATTACATGATATTTGCCAGATAGATGGTGCATTAATTCCCATACATTGATACCCTTTCACATGTCTTCGTCCCCATTTCCCCCCACCCCCACCCCTCATCTTGTTTTCCCCCGTTCCCTATCGAATTTCAGATAACCAAATACAAATATATCTGATATATCAGGTAACAAAGTGAGATAGTGTAACAATATGAGATAACCAAGGGACAGCAAAAGTGATGAGAGATAACATAGTACCTTAAGAACAACAATCATTCATTATATGGCTTACGTTTACATCATATTTTAAATGACAAGTTTAACAAACAAGTGTTCAATGAGGGGATCTCTAATTACAATCTCTGGGACTTAGTATTTAGAACTTAATCAAAATTAGGCTAAGGGTTTGTATGTCATAGAAACATACCAATTTATGAAACAAAACATTATGTTTATAGAGTCATAGGTTTTTATGTCTATATAGTTATGTTTGTATTTCCATTACCATGTCCATAGCTACCAAAGAAGTTTTGACTAGGGATTTTTTTATATTTATCACCATTAGAATCAGCAGGAACATGATGACCATAATGGCTGCTAAATTTCTCCCAAATTTGTGTGTGTATTTGTGTATGTGTGTGCGTGTGTACGCACGTGTGCATGTGCATGCATTCGCACTGGTACTAGGGCTTTAACTAGTGTAGTTCCTTGACATTTTCACTCAAGGAAGGCTGGCACACTACCACTTAGAGCCACTGTACCTCTTCCAGATTTCTGGAAAAACGACAACAAAAAACTATAGGTTCTTTGGCATGACATCATTAACTAGAGTTGAATTTTATCAAAAGACTACTTCATTTGTCTCTGTCTTACACAAACTGGATTCTTTTCCTCCAACTGAATATGCTCATTGAAGGAAATACCTACCCATCCATGTCTCATCCATGGGTATAACCTTGGTTCCTAAGTTGTAGCCTGTAGTTAGTGCTCAATTATTATGCTTGTTGAATGGACAGTAAACTGAATCCTGTGACGCTAGCTAGGATTTTTCATCTGCTTCTGTAATTTGTTTCCTTTCTTTCCAACATCTATTTTGTAGCCTAGATAATAGATACATTAATTAATCAACTTGTGAAATACTAATTGAGCACCTCTAATAGGGACCTAGTCTAGATTCTGGGATAGAGAAGCACACCACCTTAGCTACTGATTCATCCCAAGAAAGGACCTTGGTTTTTGAGCTAGTGTGCAAAGAACCTTTATATTAGAGGTTGTTTAGGCATAACTTCTACTGCCTGCTAATGCAGATCTGTTTACAAAGCAGTTAATTAGGCATTTATGGATTTAGTCATGCATTCAAAAAATATTTATTTGTCCAGTCACAGTGGCTCAAGTCTACAATCCTAGTTACTTGAGAGACAGCGATCTTTCACAGTTGACAGCCTGTGCATTAACTTTTGTGAAATCCCAGCTTAACCAATGATTCAAAGCATGCTGCATGTCTGTTATCCCAAGCTATAGGGGAAGCAGTGGCATGTACCTCTTATCCCAGGGACAAATAAGCGCCCAAATAGGATGATCACAGCTCATGACAGCTCAAGCATAAAGTGACACCCTATCTCAAAAATAACCAAAACACAAATAGTGTGGGGAAGCAGCCCAAGTAATAGAGCACCTGGTTAGCAAAGCTTGAAGACCTGAGTTCAAACTCCCATTACCATCAATGATGTCTTGTCCTTCCTACTGTGCTATGCACTCTAAGGAAGCATCTCTCAGAGATGATGAATAATACAGTTTGAAAGGGAGGCAGTACTGTGGAATAAGGGCTGTAGCTCTTCCTGGTCTAAGAAAGCGTGGGGAGTCAGGAAATCTCTCCATCAGGAAGTAATGTGAGCTGAGATTTCAAGGGAGGGAGAAGTGATAGACATGCCAGCTGCATCCTAGCTAGGAAATAAGATAAAGATAGAAAAGCCCCAAGTAGGTCACCATGGAGCAGAGGTAACACTGGAAGTTTGGCCAGAAACAAAGTTGAAATGAGGGCTACACTGGTGTCTATGTCATCAGGAGGAGGTGACAGTTTTTCACAGGAAATTGCCTTTATCATGGATTTCTTTCAAAGCAGTATTTTGACCAGGTCTTGTAATGTGGAGGGTGGAATGGCATTCGGACCAGTGAGAAAGGGAAGAAACGAGTGAGTGATAGGTACCCTGGAGAGTGCTTCAGTGATAAATGTGAAACTTCCCAAACTTGTACCAAATGTCTGTCAAGGTATCTGGGTAGTAGGGCTTCTTGATGTTTAATTCTGGGGATTAACACTGGCTCTAGGCAGAGCTCCATTGAGGCTACAGAGTGGCTGTCCTCATATGGGCACACAAGGGACCAGCCATAGCTCTTCACTTCTGCCCTGCCAGGTTAGTGGCTCTATTTGTAGAGAACCCATAATGGTGGGACCTGTGTCTTGAACCTGTCTTTCAGCTAAAAGGAGTCCCTATAATGTCCTTAACGTAGGACTTGAAATAAAATCAGAAATGCCAGCTATTTTTTTAATTGCATTTATCTTCTGGGATGGACTTGACTACTCAATATACAGATTTTTCTACATGCTGTTTATGGTGAGATTTCTTTGACCTTGCAATATAAATATCTACTCTTTAAAAAAAACCTCCTATCACAAATAAAATCCCATCTTAAGGCAGAGCAACAGAGAAAGCCTGGCCTGGGGTATGGTCTGGATGGGAAATTCACTTTAGTACCAGCCTGGAGTTGAGGCTTTTGCTTCATCGTAAATAGTATGAGGAAAGCATAGGTTGAGACAGGGCACTCTATGATGTTAACTGGATGGACCCACGTGGGAATTCCTTGGAGCCAAGCCACACCTGGCCTGATTACTTTGAATCCTTTGCAGGGAAAAGTCATAACTGAGAAACTTTGTGCTGAGATAAAGTTCAGTGTACCATGATAAATCCAGCTTTATCTCATAAAGACAGGAGTTAGACCTCTGTGCAGGCCTGGACTCATTAAGCCTGGGTGTACTTGTGTAAGCATTTGAGATCCTCATGCATAATGGAGCTGATCATTCATCAAGGTACCATTTCACAGTGAGAGATGCTGAGATGGGAAGTCTGTGGATGACAGGAGGTTTGTGCTTCAAGGGTAGCCCAGGCAAAAAGTTCACAAACCTTCATCTCAGCAAAAACACTGTGTGCTGGTCTATCACTGTCATTCCAGCTATGAAAGGGGAATGAGTATAAGTAGGAGGAACGCAGTCCAGGCCAGCATGAGCAAAATCCCAGGTAAAGAAAGTGAAAAGGGTAATGGGTATAACTCAAGTAGTAATGTGCCTATCTAGTCATTGTGAGGCTGTGGCTTTGTTAACACTTCGGTACCACACACCCCTCCTCAGAGTAATTGGATGAAAATTTGGAGGACTTAAGGAGTCTTACTTGTTCTTCATATACTGTCAGAATTTGACTTAACATCAAAGTATAGTTACAATGCAGCAGAACCTGCATTTTCTCACAAGTGTTTGGAGTATATTGTTTACTTCTTTCCACCTCTCACCAAGTTACTCCAATGAGAATTATGGACATAAAAAGTTAGACATATTTTCTTCTTTGAAAAAAACTAATAAATGTTTTACTTCTTACCTCACCTCAATATAATAAAACACTAAATAAGACCTGTTAAGTACCTTACATACTACATTATTTCATTTTGTTAAAGTGTATACACAAAAAACGGATGATTGAATCACCAAAACAAATAGCTCAAGAACAGAACACTAGACACCATGCAGATTTTCAGAGGTGGTAAGGACTTTACAAAGTTTAGAGGATTAGATTCTGGTTAAAAAATGTTCAGAGTAATAAAACCCTTCTAAAAGACATCTTAAGCTACCTTAATTACATTTAGTATGCACATAAGCTGTCTTCTCTTCCGCCATCTTCTTTCAATCCTCTCCCCTTTGGGCTCCCCCAAAACAAAAAGAAGCTGCTATCCCTCTTGTTGATGGTAGAATTTATTCAGTAATTTACTTTTCAGCCAACTGTAGCCATTGCCCTTGCCTCTGGGCACTTGTTCAAAAACACAGAAATGAAATAACAGATCAGCCAGACCCAACACAACTGCCCAGCCACAACCCTATTATCTTTGTTCTATCACCCCCATTAGGCAAAGGCCTGGGAAACTACATGGTAACAGCACAGTATTTATGCAGCCTGAACAACTCCATAGCTCCAGGCTTTCTGCCAGCTCCCTTTGCCTCTGGTTGCTCCCTGCACAGGACCACAAAAAAATGAGACTGGGGTGTTTGAGTCCTAGGCCTGTGTTGTCTACCTCACACTGCTTAAAGACTTTTGGTGACTTTGTGCCTGGGAAAGGTCTCTTCAGCTCCAGGAAAACCACCACTAAACAAAAGGACCCATTTTCCTATTTGTTAACCACCCACCTGTGAATAGATGTGGTTGATGCTGCAGCGTGCAGATTACTGAATCACAAGACAAGCTCAGTTACCAGGAGAATTTGGTTTCCTGTTATTTATAGCTAGTCTATTCAGGTCAGACCAAACAGAGAAGTTGCTTCATTTAATATTAGTCGTGTGTGGTCTCTACTGGGCTCTCTTAAAATAACAGATTTGTCTGGGCAGGATAAAGCTAGAGGAGGGGCTCTGTTTTATCAAGAGCAAATCAATTGTCAACACCTGGTGAAACTTCTTTTCAAATCACAAATATTTGAGGCTACAGACATCAGTCTCTTGATGGTAAAGTGTTAAAATAGAGAAGTGGTAGACTCCACAGTAAGAGAATCCAGAAAAACACCGTTTTTTCCTTCTGAAATGGTCTACCCTACAGACAAGGCTCCTCTGTTGTGGTTGGCATTAGAGAGTGGTTTTTACCCCTAGTGAGCTTTGCCTTATGTTCTATTTTCATTCCATACGCCTGTTCAAGTTAGCCCCACAATCACTATCATGTGTTGCTTAAAGAAAGTATCTTTTGAAAGTACGACCGTAGGTCCTTGTGTCATTGTGCAAACATCAAAAGATGGACTTCCACAAACCAAAATGGGTACCACTTCAACAGGCCCCATCTTATAGGACCTATTTGCATTGATAACTCAAATGTTATTATGCAGTGCATGAAACTATCTGCCTTTTTTCCCCATATATTTTTATTGTAATTCATAGAAGGGTTACATTATATTCACCAGATAGAAGGTGCATTATGTCACAAACATTGATGCCCTTTCTCATGTTTTTGTCCTCATTTCCCTCCCCCCACCCCTGGACTGTCTGCCTTTGATTAGCAAGTAATTCTCAAATAAGGCAAAAGTCAAGGTGATAGTCTTCAACTTTCTACCCATTCCCAAGCTCCTTTTACCCAATTGGTTGGTAAGATTAGAGGGTATGGACTCTACCATGTTTAGAACAATTGAGCCAGCTATCCCTGTTGTTCTATAGATATATGGCAACTGAGAGAGGTCAAAGAAGGTATATGTACTAGGAAATCAACCCTGTACTAAGGAAAGAAATGGAGATGGATTTTCCCTTCAAAAGCACAGCATTTTGTCCTGGCAAGATGTGTTTGCATGTGAAGGTTTTGCTAGGGATGGGGAGGGGGAGAAGATGATTCTTCACCCCTTTCAGATGAGGATGAAAATGTATAATGATGAGAGATGGCTTGTAATAAATTTGTAATTGCTGCTGCTGCTTGCTGATTGAACCCTAATGGCTCTTTCCTTTGTTTTTCTGTATCAGCTCACACCCCAGACAACAGCTTTCTGGGCTTTGTGGTGGAGCAGCACCTGAACTCCAGTGACATTCACCATATTAATGAAATCAAAAGGCAGAACCAGTCTCTTGTGTACGGCAAAGTGGATAGCTTCTGGAAGGTGAGTCAGTTCGTGTGTCTGTGTGTGTGTGTGTTTCTGAAAAGAAGCTTATTGGGTAACTTAATTTAACTTTGATCCAAGGAGTTATTAAGCCAAGTGCCCAGGACTTAATGGGATCTGCCTATATGTAAACAAGAATGTTCAGGGGTTTGTTTACTCCGGCTTTTGGGCATCTAACCGAGCCTGTTAAATGTGTCCATCATTACAGCAGCTTCAGAAGCCCTTTTGTTCTCTGCTCCCTGGAAGTGACACACCAATTTCTTTCACCTCTTAGACACAAAATCCCACATTTGTGGGTTTCTATATTTATAGGTTCAGACCTCTGGGGATTCATACCAGATTTTCCATTCTGGAAAAAAAAAGAATTGTGTTTGTATTAGACATGTACATTTTTTATAGTCACTATCTTTTAATGAGTTATTTGGGGGCTCATAGTTCCAAATAGTTCCATTTTAGCATCACATTTTTAATTGCTTTTTTTTAATGTATTTTTCATACACATACGTAACTGAGTATAGTAAAGTTGTCTTGGGTAACTTAAGACAAGCTGCCTCAGGAAGATAAGTGTGTTTCCTCACTGCAGCTCTGCCCTTTACTTGTTGGGAAGGAAGTATTCCAAGCTCCTACATGGACATGGCTGCGCTGCCCATGCTCATTACCTGAAATGTTCTGATCAGTTACATGCTTTCCAAAAGATAACTGGTAAACGTTACCCAGACACAAATAGCACTGACTTCGGACCTCACTCAGCCACCTTTCCATGCACACTCTAACATAGCAATCGTGTCAGTTTGTCCTCACACAGTGAGTACCTGGAAATTAAAAGTAAGACTTGTTTTACTGTATAGCTTTAACTTCCACATTTCTTTTTTTAAAAAATAGTATCCTGAGCATAAGTGAATCACCTGGATTATTGGTGTTGGTCATCAGTTTATGAGATCTGTGATCTCACTGTAGTTTTCTTACCACTTATTACTATGGTCCATCCCAAAGCCACTACTTTGGAGGCTTTGCTGTGGCCATGTTAGAACAAGTGTAGCCCCTGAAACACAATCTGGGATTCAAACTTGAGCAACTTACCAGAACATGAAGGATTTAATCTGTAAAATGGGTAACTACTATCATGCAGAGGAGGCTCTGCCTCATTAGTGTCTTCAGATCCTGTGATCCTGTTAAGCCTCAGGTTCTTACTCAGACCATCTAGAGTGGGACCAAGACCCTGCCCTGCTCACAGGAGCCAGGCAGGTCATCCATGTGTGCTATGTCCCCTTTGAGTAGCATAGTGGGAGGTGCTTCTTTAGTGTTTGGCCATAGCTGACCAATCTGTGAATGAGGAATTCTCTTTTATCCTTACCTTTGCCTTCCTGACACTCTTGTTAGACTGGCAGATATTATATCCGGTTTTGCTACTGTTAATGCCTGACTTGCCATTCTGACCTCACTTCCAAAGGCACATTTGCCAGTCTTGTTCCTTCCTATCCCTGCTGTCTGGTCCCTAGTTGAGAACATGCTTCTGGTAAGCAGTGGTCTCTGAGTTATTAGAGTTGTGTTGTCCTCTTTACAATCCACTATCCAGGTATATCTTGAGCCACAAGGCTTAGCTACACAGAGCATTTTTCAAAGCTCAAGACTTAGGCTTCACTTCCTTCTTCTATCATCAGCTACCTGATCTTTGGCAAGTTACTTCTCTTGGCTTTTTTTTTATAAAGCTCATCCTAGGGTTTCAGTGATTTCTAAATGAGTTAATGTATAAATATTGTTGGCTCTGTAGGTCATTCAGTCTTTGTCACAATTACTCAACTCTACAATTTTAGTGCAGCATAGACCATGAATAGCCATGGCTGTGTTCCAACAAAATGTTATTTACTAAAACAGATAATAGACTAGATTTGGTCTGTGGTCTAGAGTTTGCCAATTGCTGATATAGTTGAAAAATTGGAATCTGCAGACCTACAGAGCCAACAATATTTATTATCTGGCCCTTTCCAGAGCAGTTAGCTAACCTCTGAACTATGCAGAGGCCTACATAAACTCCCTATCTCTCAGAGGACATGTTTGGCAAGTAATCTCTGGCCTGGAACTCAGCAGAGACCATTTTAGCTCATTGCAGGGTTGTTGAAATGTTGATGGACAAGCAATATAGGAAGAAATGAAGTGTGACTTTAGTGAAATTCTGATCACTTTGAGGACACTGAGCCTGATACCTTTTACACGTGTAGCAAAAAGCCACTAATGCACTGATAATAACAGAGAACCATAGCCTGGGAATGAATGTATGTGGCTCAGTGGTGATGGCCGTAGATTTGATCCCCAGTATATGCAAGGCCCTGTGTTCCAGACCCTGCACTATGGCAAGGATGGGGCCTAAGTTCATGGGGAAATTTTTCTCCACTTTCTTGAAGCAGTTGATGGCCATGATTTAAAGTGATGCATGCTGGTGTCTATTGAGGAATCAAAGGCAGCTGTTATCCTCCTTAACCATCCTGGTTTATAGATGAAGAACTAGCTAAGACAGTCGATCCATGACATGGTCAAGGTCCTACAGCAATGCAGTGGCAAAGCCAAAGCCAGACTGTATCCTTCCCACTTAGAAACTGGACTCTTGCTGCCACTTGCTTGACTGTGCTGTCCCTCCTCCATTAATCTGGAGGGTGGTTTTGTGCTTAGCGCCTGAAAGGAAGGTCTCCAAGGCTGACTTGAGTATACAGCAAGATTCCTAGGCAAATACTGGTGTAATAGGTAATAGGTAGTCTGTTGTTCCTGGCTACAAAGTGAATAGACCTTAAGAGTTAATTCAAATCATCTCTGGCTCCTGACTCTAAGTCCTGGTTTAATTGCAGCCTTGGCCTGCTTAACCAAAACCAAATCTCACCTGAATTTGGAGAGCAGTCTTTGTCCTCACTGTGTGGTTGTAAAATATTCCCTTGGGTTGCACATGTTTTCCCTGCAGGCCTGAGAGATAGGGTACAAGAACTTTCAGAAATAAATTGCAAAGTCCCCCTTGCCTCTTTCTCTTTTCTGATCAGTGCTCCATACATGAGAAGCCAGAGTGATCTTTCAAAAAATAAGAATTGAATCTTGTTACTCCTCTGAATAGTCTCTGATAGCTTTGTTTTAAGTATATAGTTTACATGTATAATGAATTCCAGCCTCAGTAATGGGTTTAGTAATGGGTTCACCTTCTCTAAACCTACTATTATCTCTCCTAACCACTGCATACCTGACTTACCGGTCCCTTCATTGGGGAGGATTGCCAGGCCCAGCCCCTGGGACCTCTGTGTCCCACAGCTGCTGCCAACAAGATGTTACGTTTCCCCCTCTTGTTATGGTTTGAATATAAAATATCCTCCACATGCTCATATGGTGACCATTTGGTCCCCAGCTGGTAATGTGAGTTTGGGAGGTGGTAGAAACTTTAGGAGGGAAGGAGTTCACTGGGTGGATAGCTTTTGAACGCTATAGTAACCTGGTCTCCAACCACTTCCTCTTTCTGCTGCTGTCTGCCATGAAATAAAGAATCTCCTTGTCCACATACTTGTAATACATGATCTGTTCAAGGGTATAGAGCCAAACAAGTAGGAAATGAACCCTCTGAAACCTTAAGCAAAATCTTTCCTCTGTTACATTTGTTCTCTGGAGCATTTTGATCACCATGTCATAAAAAGCAACTGATTCCTGTGTTGATTGGTGCATTGTCAAATTCATTGTTACTGTGTTTCATTCTCCCTAGACTATAAGCTTTATAGAATGGAAGTAGGATTCAACCTGTTATATTCCACCTATACTGGCTGGCTCATAATAGGCGTTCACTAACTATTGAAGCACTGAATCTCTCTTTGATCTAGCCTAAATAATGATTTGTCTTGGAAGCCTGGGATTCAACTTGAATTGTTTTTTGCTTTGGACATTTCCTTGCTGACCCTACAGAGGATTCTAGAGCCTTTTAGAACTCAATGGTGAGGTTGAAATGACAGGGTGAGTGAAATGACATGGAAAGAGAATTATATACAGGAAATAAGGGCCTAGCTCTGGGCCAGCAATCATGTCCTGAATGATTTAAGACAGCCAACTCTAGTCTTAGTTCCCAGTTTTGAATAAATGAAGGCATTGGTTAAAAAATGAGAATAAATTATGGATACATGCAACAATATGGTTGACCACAAAATAACTAAAAGCATTCATTCCATATGGTTTTCCTAGTATAAAACTAGAAAATGCAAATTAAACTGTAGTGAAAGAAAGCCAATCAAGGGTTTCTGAGGCAGGGCTTGTGGGAGAAATGGATACATTCACTGCTGGGGGTATGACCATGGCTTCCTATTGTATGCATACGTCAACACTTACAAAATTAAACCTTGTAAATGTGTGCAGTCCATTATATGTCATCTACCTCAATAAAGATGTTAAAGAATAAGTGAGAGTTAGCAAATTGCAGTCTGTGGACAAAATTCTATTTGTGATCTATCTGTGTATAGACTATAAGCTAAAGATAGTTTTTACATTTTAAAGCCTTTTTAAAAGCACAAAACAATGCATGACAGAGCATTCTGTGTCTCCACAGAATTTAAATACTACAGAGAAAGCTTGCTGACCCATGGAGGAGGGCTGTAATTATCTGTGTCCTGTGGGCCTCTATGGTCCAGCCGCTGTGAGAGGCCAAAGGGAAGGCACAAACCCCACCAGAGAAGCTCCGATTCTCAAGGCATAGGTTAGGATTTTCCCTGAGTTAAACTGTTTAAAACCAATCAAAACCAATTCTTGTCTCTAGAGAACAGGTGACCCTGGAGTCTTAGGATCCCATCCCCAAAACTATGTAATTATCTAGCTCACTAATTTGGTTGACTTCAGCTTATTTTAAATTAGTGCAAACTTGGAAGTAGGAGTCATTTAGAGAAATGCTGCTGGGTTTGATAGTAGGAATTAACTGCTCTTAGCTCATTGTTTTAATGAACCACCAAAGACCTTTGCAATTAAAAAAAAGTACTGATATCCTTGAACGCTTCTTTATAAGTAGGTTAAACCTTGTCATCCTGTTTGCTTTTATAGAGATAAATGAGATAAATTTAACCCCACCTTATGTCAAATCAGCATATATATTTTGAAATCATGAAACAGGAATTTGGATTTGTTGATGGCTGATGTCACCACAGCTCTTGGTTCTAATTCTAGCCACAGGAGGCTTGGAAGGTAAAGAATCTCTGATTTATTTCCCTTGGGAAACAAGTTGATCCAAAAAGACCTCATCGTAGTCCTTCAGAGACCATGCTTGCTAGACACATGTCAAAGTGCAAGATGTGGATGGACAAAAGGTATCCCATCAAGGACAGCTATTCATCAGGCTGTGGTCACACTGTAGATCCTCATCCCCAAATTCAAGTACCATCCTGGGATAGGTTGGGGAGGAACAGAGGAGGCATCTGATATAAAGGGAAATGTCAGAAATAAATCATTGCTTTTAAGATGGCAAAAGTACAATTCAGATGACTTGAATGACTTTTCAAAAATAGTGTATTGGATTTGTGCTGATAGTAACCTAACCCCTGCCACTTCTATACATAGTATTTGATGAGCATATTGATGTAGGAAGAAATGGCATTCAGATGACTTGAGCAGCTATCTTCATCTTGTTTTCCTGGTTGAATATTTCCCACTTGAGCAAGCTTTCTCCGAGCTTCTTAAAAACTCGGCAGTTTTCTTGTTGGTTGGCAGAGAAAATACATTTTCTCTTGTACCCTATCCCAGCCTGGAGATATTGATTGCGATGGCCTGGGAAAACAGATTTCCCAAATTGGATAGGGGCCACATCCCGTTCAGGCTGCTTTCTGTGGCATTCGTTTACCCGCAGTGTCTCACTTTCCTCATCTATAAAATGAAACAAAGGACTGGATGTTCTTTGGTTTTGATCCCCAGAGCTTCATGTTTCTATAAACTCCTCCTTGGCCACCTCTGCCTCTTTGAAAAGCAAGGGCGAGGAGGAGATAATCTTTGGGACAGATTCATAGTCCATCAGAAGTAGGACAGAACCAGAGAGGAAGCCTATGGGTGGAAGAAGGAAGTAAAGGGACCAGGCCCAGAATCCAGAAAGCCAAATGCCTGAGGAAAGGATGCGACTTACCATCTACCACTGTAAAAGAGATTTAAGGGATTCATTGACAGTAATGCTCACATGGGTCAACAGTGTGAGGCTTGCTGAGACTTGATCTTGGACCTCTCATCAAAGAATAATGCACAGAAAAAAAGTGCTTCTTTCTGGCCTGTTTGAGAATACTAAACACAGTGTCTTCCCCTGCCCCACTCAGGATATTAGTCCCTTTCTGTCTTGTACTGGTTAATACAAAGCTTTTAGAGACTTGGAGTTAAAAGAGTCTCTTCAGTTCCCCTGGGTCCCTGTGTTCTCACCTGTAAAATGGGTGGTGCTAATAGCATATCTACTTCAGTGTTCTTATAAAGAACCCTCATGCTTTTCCCAACTATGTAAATATATTCTGACAAATGTGTCATTTGGTGATTTCATCATTGTGAAAATGGCATAAAAGGGTACCACAGTGTCACTAGCTAACATAATCATTTGGGTTATTCCATTGTTGACTAAAACACTCTGTGGCTCAGGGTTGTATAAAACTATTGGAATAGTGCCTTATATTCACTCATGTCTATTAGTTTTCCTGCTGTTAAAGATTGTCGAGGAAAATCAAAGCTCTATTGACTAGAAGAACTGAAATCTGAGGAGACTCAGAGACCTGTTTTATGAGTACCGATTGAAGAGGCTAGTGGCCCAGGGGGAGGAAAAAGACTAGATTGTGGTTGGATGGATGAGGCATTACCCAGTGATGAGTCAAATAGTGAGGGGTTAAACCCAAAGGGGCACAGAAACCAGACGGTATCAAATGTCCCTGGCTTTCCAGGAATATCAGTCAAGGCAGAACTCCAGAGACAGCCACCTGGAAGGCCATTAAGCCCCTACTGCTACTGGCTGAAGGGACATTGGCAGGGCTTGTGGAAAGTCTCTAATGCCAGGGAATGTTGGTCTGCCTTCACTGTGAAATCCTTGGCAAACCATGCATTCTGTCTTTGTAGAATGTGGGTGGGAAGTAGCAGGGGCCAATGAAATAAGAGACCATTCCACAGGAGAAAGCTTGGCCACAGGCTGGCAGTGTCAAGAAAATAATATTGCTCTCACTGTAAATTTTTATCAGGATTCAACAACATGCCTGAAGCTACAGAGACAGCCTATGGGCCCCCTAAGCCACTCATGTATGTTTAGCCAGCACAATATTTTTTAAAATTGGAAGATTTGCCATTTGAGGAAGTTCATCTGCAAAAGTAGAATTCTCAGCTTCCTTTGAAAATTTAGATGATGTAGCAAATTAAAATCTCATGCTTCCCAAACCCAAGACTGTCTAGAGCTGACATGGACAGCCTGTGGGAATCTTCCCATGGTGACAGTCCTTCAGAAGTCCTTTCTAGTCGACATGGCCTCTTTGGCTCCCATAAGGTTTGTTTCTGACTCTTGAGGGAGAAGGCTGGAAGCAATCATATTATTTTCCAGTTCTCTGAGAGGTAACAGACTTCCTCTGAAAAGAAACAGAGAAGGAACTTGGAATGACGTAGCATCCCATGATTCAGCTAGGCCAAGACATCCTGGCCAATCAAAGGCCTCTTAGAAATTCTGTCAAGTTTTGAAGGATAAGGGCAGGTGGAGAGGAAAACCAGGACCCATTGTGTTCAGCATGTAACTCCAGTAGAAATTGGGAGTCCTTAAAATCTATATATAGAGCATAAACTGTAGGCGTCTACTATATAGATTTTCTGCTTGCTGTAGCTGCCCATGAACACATTCCAGCTGTAGGCTATGGTTGTACTTCTGGCTGTCTTGCTAGGGAAGGAATTCAGTTGTCTTCTTAGCTAGGTGGAAAGAATGTCTGGCAATCCCTCCCCCCAACCCTGCACCTCCGCCACTGAACCTCCTGACTGCCACTGGTTTCAAGTGCAGTCATGTTTCCAGGCCGTTTCTCACCTCCATGGAGAAACTCCTCCTCAGAACTCAACTTCTAGACGTGCTCATGGTTAGCACTTCCAGCAGTAGTTTAGTCATAGGCAAGAGCTCCCTGTGGCCTTCAGGTATAGTGTTCATTCATGGGGAAAATTTGCCAAGCTTATTTCCAGGTTCCCCCCCCCCCCCAAGGAAAGGTAGGGAAGTTAAAAGTCACTCTTAGAACCATGGACATGATTAATACATCACACATAGATATATACATGTATTCATACAGTCATCCCCACATGCATATGTACATTCTCAAAGCATCCAGATATCAGATCCCCTGCTCAGCCTTATCTAATTGGAAATTCCAGAGAAACCTGGGAGTCTCCATTCAACACATGTCCCAAACAAACTAGTCTAGGAAACACTGTACTCTCATGTGGTGGATGTCTGGCTGCCTTAGCCTTTATTTATTTGGGTATTGCTGCCTAGTTCAGCTAACAAGACTCACAGCCAAACCCCCAGAGCCCTGCTCTCCTATGGCTATGGCAACAGCCAGTCACCCAAATTAAACAGCTGATCCAGACTTCCAAGGATCCCAAAGAATGCTCACCTTTTAACCTAGGAGTTCAGATAGCAGTTTATATGTATTATAGAGGCTTCAAAGCATTTCTCATAACCTCGCGAGTCACATATGAGGTTTGTGTTTGGTGTGTGTGTATGCATGTGAGTGCATGCACATGTATGCACATGTCTGCCAGTATTGGGGCTTGAATACAGAACTAGGGTTTTCTCCCTCTTTTTCTCAAGGTTGGCACTCCATCATGTGAGCCACACCTCTACTTCCAGCTTTATTTGCTGGTTAATTGGAGTAAGAGGTTCTCAGATTTGTCTGCCTGGATAGGCTACAAACTAGGGTCCTCAAATCATAGCCTCTTGAGTAGCTAGGATTACAGGCCTGAGCCACTGATGCCCAGCAGCACGTAAGTTTTACAGATAATGACATGAAGCCTCAGACATCTGAAAGGAACCATCTACCTTAAAATAGAGATGAGTGTTCTTGATGCCATTTCTTTAAAGACAAAACATGATTCAATCCCTTGGGTGACGATGGTAGATGGTTAGGGAAGTAGTTAAAGGGACCTGGGGATGAAGACTGCTTTTCTTGGTGTGACCCCAGTGAGAGCACACTTGGACAGCAGCCTTCCCAGTGAGGTCCAAATCACTGCAGCTGTAATAAAACAGAAAGGCATTGTGGGTGTAAAGCAGTGCCTGATGCACAATAGATGATCTCCTCCAAAAGCCAGGACCAGTTGGGAAAGTGGGAAATAGGGTCAGCCTTCTAACATACTGAGGATGGATTGCTTCTAGAAGGTACCCGATGCTGCCTTCTGCTTTAATAATACTGAGATGATTTCATTCCTAGTTCTTAGTAAACACAGCTGTTGTGGTTGTAATTTGCCTGAAGGCTTTTTGCTATCACTCCAACCCTAACAGTTTGGCAGCTGATATGGGAAGTGGTGTTGAGATGGGAAAGGAGTTGCTGAGAGGAACAGGGGTGGCTGTTCATAGTAAGACTCATTGAATGAATCCAGGTGTACAGAACTGTGCTAAACTAAGGAAGAAGGCCGAGGAGTGAGGAGGAGTGAGGAGGCAGTCAACACAGCTTAGCTACCAGAGACTTCGAGGATCAGATGATGAACATCACTGGGAGAAGCCAAAGTCATAAGAAAAAACATGGCTACATTACTCCCTATCTGTGAAGATAGGGTTAAGATTTTTCTTAAAGGAAGATAGACCCTATTTTATGAATTTATTGCCTCTGAATTACTATGGTCTGAAAGATGTGGCCTTCTGAATGTGATTGAGCACAGATTTGTAAGAGAAAGATAATCCTATTGTTTTGACATTTTTCTCCTACATAGAAAGAACATTGTTGAAAACACACAGTAGAGAATAGCATCTTTGGGGTGAGAATAGTAAGCATAGCCCAGGGTCTTTCTAAAGGTAGAGTGAACACCTTAAAAAGACAGACCTGTGCCCCTCCCATGCAGGCAGTGATTGGTTGTGCCAGATGGGAGGTATGTCCCATGGTTTTATCCTGATATGCTAGTTACTGTGGTGAAGGGGGTGATGCCCCCTCCTTTTTCTGCACACAGGTGTATACAAGGACTCAGCTCAGCTGAAGTGGTGCAGTCTTGATTGTGGAGAAACTGCCAATGGCACCACCCCCCTGTCAGCTTTCTAAAAGAGAGGGAAGCTTAGATATCTTCACTTGATTCAGAGCTAAAGGTCCCTAGAGAGAATGCTGCACATTCCTTATTGGTACTGCTGAAGGCTGAGACACCCCTAAAAGAAGGATGCTTACTATAGTTCTTCTAGTCCACACATGCCATCGTACTCAGAAAGCCAGTACAGCAAAAGCACAGAAGTAGTACAGATTTCTGCCTCTCTTTGGAGAGAAGCAAAAGTAATGTATTATGTGAGTGTGCATTTGCACCCAGGTGGCTTTCCATGCCAGCTGGAATATTGGGTAATTTGTGATAGAAACTGAAATAATACGAATTGTGGAAGCTGCTATATCAGTGCAGAGCTAATACTGAGCTGAGACCTTGAAACATACCTTGCAAAGACAGAGCTTGCTGGTGGCTTTTGATAAGAAAAAAAAGCAGATTGGGAAAAGCCTTTACAGTTCACAGCATGGACTTGTTGGAAGCAGAATCCAGGAAGTATTACCAGAAGTATTATGACATGGAAAAATAGTGACAAACCAATTGAGAAAATATTTTTAAATATAATATTGTGTGTGCACGTCTAACATCATGTTTAGGCTCTGTGTATGATTTTATACTTCAATAAAATCATATAGGCAGCATATGCTCATTAAATCTGGCTGGGGCTGTACAGCCCTGAGTACCAAATGAGTCCATCTGTACTCAAACTAGGATAAGAGAAATCCAAAGTTCTGGACTTGTCTGGAGAGACAGTAGAGCTCCAGAGAGCCCAGGGGATACTTGCTCAGCTGGAATAGGAACAGCTGGCTGGCATTTGCTCCTCCTATTTGATTCTCCTTTTGACTAGATAGAGCTCCTTTGGAGATGATAATGGGGTTTGTTTGGGTTTTTTTTGCCAGTCCTGGGCTTAAGCTCAGGGCCTGAGCATTGTCCTTGGATTTTTCTCAAGGCAAGAGCTCTACCACTTGAGCCTCAGCACCATTTCTGGCTTTTTCTAAGTATGTGGTATCAAGGAATCGAACCTGGATCCTCGTGCATGCTAGGCAAGCACTCTACCACTAGGCCAAACTCCCTGCCATTAACCCTAGTTTTGAGGAAAAGAACTGGAGCAGTGAAGCAGGGCAGCTTAGGTCCAGCTGGTAGTCACAATTTAAAGTAAAGCTTTGCTCTGAGTAGACTCGCTCTCTGGAAGATTCTTTTCCCTGGCTATCCTCTTGAATTCCAAGAACCTAAATATACCCTCTTGGAGATAAATTCTATGTATTTGCCCCTGGAAAACTGACGTCTCTTATGTAGAAACTGGTGACACTGGCACGAGTAATAGCATTACCTTTGTCACAGTCCAAGTAAAATAAAGCCTTATCCTAACCATGAAACCTCTGATTTCATTCTGTTTATAGTGGTCATTGTTATGCTAATTATTAGGGATCTGCCTGAATACTGGAAGTTGCAAGGTTATATCTGCCTTCGAAGAGCTTGCTTAGAGAGCCAGGTGACCTAGATGAAGAAAAGATGGAAGATACTTTAAAGTTAAAACTTACACCATGGGAGTGTGGCCTAGTGAGGAGTGCTTGCCTAGCATGTATGAAACCCTGGATTCAATTCCCTGATATCACATACACAGAAAAAGCTAGATGTAATGCTGTGGCTCAAGTGGTAGAGGGAGAAAGCCCAAGGACAGTGCCCAGGCCCTGAGTTCAAGCCCTAGGACTGTCAAAAAAGCAATACAAAACAAAACAAAGCCTACCCCATGGGGTGCAGCTCAGTGGGGGTGCATGCTTAGCATGCACAAGGACCTAGGCTGGATCCCCATCACAGCCAAGGAAAAGTGAGTAGAAGAGCTCATCAGATGTGCTGTGGAAGGCAAGTTAGGAGTTTAGTGTATGTGCATCTAATTTCCTTCAGTCCATCATAGTACACATTGCAATGGAAAGAGCCAGTGCTAATGGAGGTGGAAAAGAATCATAGTATTGGCTGTTACTATGTATGTTCATCCTCTGTCTAGGTTGCTATAGAATTTGGTGAAGGATAGCCTCACAGGGTCCTGCACGTTGTTCTCAAAACCCAGAGGGCACCACTATAAAATATGGAATAGAGCTGTCTAGCTGATGGAATTTAAGCCAAGCAGTGTTTCAGAGCCTCAGAGCCTCTTGGGTCTGGCCAGGCCTCCAGATGGTTCACACATGTTCACAGTGAATAATGACAGTTAGGCTGAGATTGTCAGACCAAATTGCCCAATGGTGTCCAGTAGCACCATTCTCTGAATCTTACCATCAGGAAACCAGGCTTTATGGATATGGAATTCGAACCCACTGCCAAAAGGATGCTATGTCCAGTTCAAAGGTTTCCTTCCTCTCACCTTTTAGTTTTCTCTCCTCCTGTCTTTTTCTTTCCTTTCTCTAAGTTTAGATAACTTAGAGTTAATGTAGATCTGGTTTACTGGAATTAATAGAGAATTCACCCCAAATCTGTGTCTTCTTATTTTCTTACTTTCAGCTCCATGGTATGAAATGATTGGCAAATGGGTGATGTAAACCAATGGTGTCTTAAGTAATAACCTGAAGAAGCAGGGTTGTAATATTTCCATGAAATTCCTCTGTTCAGATTAGATATCGATTCTGCTCAGTAAGGTGTGAGCACCATACAGCTTCTGGTTGGGGAGGGCATAATGGATGGGCTCATAGAAGGAAAAACAAGCCCCTCCTCATGCCCCTGGAGTAACAGACATCCTTGCAGAACTCAGCTGAAGCCAGGCTACAAGAGATTCACTTTGCTTTCTTCTGTTTTGCGAGAATATTCTGACTTTTGCTGTACCATAATCTAAAGCTAGAGCCCCCTGAAAATAAACTCTCTAGTTTGTGAGAGTGGGTCCCCTTATCAGCACCATCAACAGGTAGGGGTGCAGTAGACTCAGACATCCTCCTATGTACTGACCATCTCTGCTCTCACCATTTCCCTTTGCCTATCTGGACTGTGGTTTTGCCCTTACAGTGGGCTCACAGTGCTGAGTTACCTATTTCACCGGATTGACACCGGGTCAAATAAGAATTGGAAAAGTGCTTTTCAAACTAATACAATCTAGGCAGCTGTGCCCAGGAACCCCTTTGGGTCAATTAGAGGTTTTTCCTGCTGTGAGCAGTAAACCATCTCTGTAAGCAGTAAATGAGAGTCAAGGACTGGCTTTTCTCACACAATAAAGTCTGAAGTAGACAAGCCAGGAAAGGCTAGTTTCTCTACTTGACGTCACTAAAGACCCTGTCTTTTGGCTTTGTCATCTTTGGAATGGTGGCTTGCTCATTGAGGGTCATGAAGCTCCCTTGGCTCCAAGGCAGAGAGCAGAGTGATAGGGCATAAGCCAGCATGGCCATTCCATTTATCAAGAATCAGAAGATTCCCCTTGCAGTTCCCCTGGGTCACTTTGTTGAAGATTCGTGTCATACTGTAGCTCAAGTTATATGGCCATCTGAGAGTACTAAGAAGGGCAAGAGAATGGGGGATGAAACTGCTGGGATTGGTTTACCTTGCACTTGATCTATCCTTGAGTCTAGGACTCTTTCACAAGGTAGAGGGTAGGAAAATGGATTTTGTGACTATGGCATATTTACTTTTCCTGTCTATCAAAGTCATACAACGTAGGGACAAAGGCAATTTAGACACCCTCACCATCTTCTGTCCTCTGAGGACCCTCCTTCTCCCAGCATCAGTGACTTCGTCATTGAAAGCGCTCCTGCCATCAAAACTCAGCATTTTCCCAAATCAGGCCCTTTTCTTCCATCTGTCTATTCACTACTATTTTTTGAGGCAGAAAGGGCCTCCCACTTCTGTAGAGAGAAGTGGCTAATGTGTTACTACCTGATGATCAGGTGTGTCTAAACAGGTAACCTCCGACTTAATTATAACACAGTTCTTGATAGGAGTCTTGGCTTCTAGTCCTCTATTTTCAACCCACTTAGAAAGCTGCTAGACACACTCAAGTCCAGTGACCTTAGAAAGAAAGTCAGTAACTTGGTATATTTTAGCCCCTCCTGGGCTTCAGGCTCACCCTTTGTATTTACTGTGTGAATGGGTCTGGGACATCACAATAACTTAGTCTTTCCACCTAGAGCTAGAATATTGCTAGGAGGGGGTTCTGAAAGGATAATACAAGAGTGAAATGATCAAATGATTGCTCTAATTCATAGGTAGAGTCTGCACAAGCATCAGGATTCAGAAGCTGGGAGAAAAGATGGGGACCATGTGGCCAGAGCAGAGTGTGGGAGTTTAGGATTGCACATCTGGAAAAGAGTCTGTGACTAGGTTCTCTCTGTAAATGTAATCCCTAGCCCCACCGGAAATGTTTGAGATCCCCAGAGCCAGGCTACATAACAGTTAAAATAAGGGGCCTCTGCAACAAAGCAGGCTTCTTTTCCAGGCTCTGCCATTGCCTCCTGTGTGCTTTTCTGTGCTTTGTCTCTTATGACACTTTTCTAAGCCTCAGTGTTCTCAGCTGAAGAAAGGGGAGAATAACAGCACATGCTCGCTGAGTTTCTGGGCTACTGGAGACAATAATAACAAATGAGCTCAGTACATGGAGGTGGTTATAAGACACACTGGCTCTCCATGTAGGCTAGTCCTTTCTATCCTAAATCCTCCTGCCTTCTGACTTTCTTTCCCTTTCTCTCCCTTTCTCTTCTTTGAGTTCTCCTATCTGCCCTATTCTTTCCTATTTTTTTTCTTAGCTTCTCTCAGTTCTTTCTCCCTGTGTTTAGACTTTTGCTGTAATGAATTAACAATGGCCTAATGAAAAGATTTCGAAATATTTGCCTGAGTCCTTTTAGAAATACATGTGTTTGTTCTATTTCATCTTTCTTGCAATGACTTGCTCATACTCTTTGTCAGCAGGATGAACTATTCCTTTCCAGTTTTGTTCTTTCAGGAATAAAATAAGACGGAAGTGTTACTGTGGCTGTGACCCAAAAGACAGATGAGTCACAGCTTAGCAACCACCACACAGATCTCAGCGTGAGAATTTTCTTGTCCTTGCAAGGAAACATCTGTAACTTTCGAGAGCTTCCCTTAGCCAGCTGCATAAGGAGTTCAAAGATTAAGTTTCATACAGGCAATCCAAGCATGGGGCAGCTTGCCAGCACCTGGAAGCTCAAAGTTGTTCTGTGGGCAAGTGCTACCTATCTGTGATGAGGTTAGGATTCCCATTAGGCATCTATGGGCTAGACTGCAGCTTCCAAGAGGCAGGCACCTACACTGCGGATCTTAGTTTCCATCACCCTTGCCCAACCAAGCCCTGGCGACAAGAGATACAGCTAAACTTATCAGGAAATTCAAGTATGAACATTTGAATACAAGTAGGTTGATGTGCAGAGTATGGAGTTCTGTAGTCCAGTATGAATTCAGAATTCTATCGCAAGAAAATGTAAGGGATTTGCTTAGAGCAGCTACATTCTTAGTGAAGGAACTCTGTAGACATGTACCCTGAATTGTGCATTGTCTTGACTCTGTTATTTCCCCTGTAACCATACATTTTAACCTTTGCCAACACTATTTTCTCATCTGTTTGTATGTGCATATGTGTGGGTGTGGATGTATAAAAAAAGTAGTGTAGATGGGGGGCTGGGAGTGTGGCCTAGTAGTAGAGTGCTTGCCTAGCATACACGAAGCCCTAGGTTTGATATCTAGGTACTACATACATAGAAAAGGCCAGAAGTGGTGCTTTGGCTCATATGGTAGAGCATTAGCCTTGAGAAAGCTCAATCCCTAGGCCCTTAGGTCAAGCCCCAGGACTGTCAAAAAAAATATAATCTGAAAGGTATATTTCATAGGACTGTAGAAATAAGAAAATGAACATCAAGAGCTTTCCTTTCCACTTAGGATTGTGGCTGACATACAGAAAAGTTTGTTGGGAGTGTTCTTTCCTTAAGTATAATAACATTACTGGTTTACTTTCTTCACTTTAGAAAATTCGTCTGAGGCTAGGTAGTCACTCCATGTTCGGGAGATCCAAGAGCATAGAGCTGGCTTCTCGGCTGTGATGAGAACCTACCTCACAGCAGATGATACCACAGTGACAGAAAGGCTTTAGGAAGAAAAAAAAACATAGGATGAGTTAGGAACCCAGTGACCCTGTTAGGCTTGCTATTTTATAGCAACCAACTCAGAGGAACTAACTCCAGCTCCATTAATACTATATTAATCCCTCTATAGGCCAGTGATCCAACCTTCTTCTTAACATTCTTAGAAGGCTCCATCACTTCTCAACCTCCTCAAAATGGACATATGAGTCTTTGGGGAACAAAGTACATTTAAGCCAAAGCAGTGACCTTTAGACAAGAGATTATTTAGCATTAAAAGGGAGGTTAAGCCAGGTGCCTGTGGCTCAGGGCTATAATCTTAGCTACTCTGGAGGCTGAGATCTGAAGATCACATGGTTCAAAGCTAGCATAGGCAGGAAAGTTCATGAGATCCTTACCGCCAGTTAACCAGCCAAGGCAGAAATAGAGCTGTGACTAAATTGGTAGAGTGCTAGGCTTGGTTGTAAAGCTCGGGGACAGTGTCCAGAACCTAAGTCTTTACCAAGATGGGCATAAAAAAAAATAATAATAAAGCTGAGAGGCTAGGCACTGGTAACTTAAACGTGTAACCCTAGCTAATCAGGAGGCTGAGATATAAGGATTGTGGTTCAAAGCCAGCCCAGGCACAGAAGTCTGTGACACTCTTATCTCCAATTAATCACCAGAAAACCAGAAGTGGCACTATGCCTCAAAGTAGTAGAGTGATAGACTTGAGCTGAAGAGCATAAGGCTAGCACCCAGGACCAGAGTTCAAGCCCCATGACTTACAAAAAAAAAAAAAACTGGGGGAGTGTGAGGGTGTTTGGGACCATTTTCTGATCCAGTCTCTCCCATTTCTACATTTTCTAACATTTAATTTTTACATATCTATATTTTAATGTCATATTAACCAATAAATTACCCAATAATAAATTTGCAGGATTACACAGGAGAGTGAACTAGAAATAAGCATATAACATCATTCCTGGGGCATAGTTAATATTCAATAAAGGGTAGTTTGGTTTTGAGATATCTCCCAAATGCCCATGTGTTCAAGACTAGACAAATAGCCTGTGGTACTCTTAAGAAGTAGGTCTATTTTGAGGAATTTAGGTCATTGAGGGTTTCCTCCTAGAGAGGGTAAAGGAGACCTGAGCTCCTTTCTGACTTTGTCATTTCCTGAACACCATGTCCTGAGCAGCCTCAGCCATGTTCTTATCCTTTGATGTTCTGGTTCATCACAAGCCTAATGTAACCGGAATAAGTCACCGTGGACTAAAAACTCCACAATGGTGAACCAGTTTGTGGCCATGACCCAAGAGAGTCACTTGGCCCAAGTTGAGTCATGGCTGTCTTTTTAAAGTTGATTTACCCTGAGTGTCTGTGACAGTAATGCAAAATTAGAATCATATTAATTTCACAAACTTACCATTTATGATTGCACTTAAGGTCGCTTTTTAAAGGAAAACACTTACGTGATGTGGAGTTTTACGTTTATGTATTAACATGCAGATATGTCCTTCCTGGCTTCCCATTGTGCAGATAGAATGGTTGTGAAAAGAAGAGTGGTCTTGAAAAGAGCACATGAGTTAGCGACAAACCCCTACCCTATCCTCTTAACTTCCAGCATTATGGCTAGGCTATGGACAAGCCACCAATCTCCTCTGAACTTCAGTTGCTCTACCCTTTACCTCTCAGAGCCAAAAATCTCATGAGATAATAATGTATTATGCAGGAATGCAAGCATTATTTTTATGATTAGATCTTAATTTCATGTTGCTTTCACTGTCTATGGAAGGGCAGATGGTCTGCAGTTAGATGTTTTGTTTCTTACCCTGCCAAATGGGCTATGTTCTATTTCTGTTTTCAGAGGGCAAGATCCTGACTTCATTCAAAAGTGCATTCATGCCTCTCCTGAAGAGGCATATAAACCCCTGTGTAAAAAATAAAATTTGCAGCTTGATCAGGATGCTTGTCTTGCTGCCTTTAAAAAAAAAAAAAAGTGCATTCAGAGCTGGGCAGTGGTAGTTCATGCCTGCAATCCTAGCTACTCAGGAGGCTGAGATCTGAGGATCACGGTTCAAAGTCAGACCAAGCAATAAAGTCCATGATACTCTTACCTCCTATTAACCACCAGAAAACTGGAAGTAGCACTTTGGCTCAAGTGATAGAACAGCCTTGAGATGAAGAGTTCAAGGACAGAGCCTAGGTCCAGAGTTTAAGCCCCACAATCTACCCCCCCCCCAAAAAAAGCTATTCATTCATTTCATTGAAGATGCTTACATTCTGTTCATCTAACATTGTTGGGAGGGCTGATGATTTAGAACGAACGCAGTGTAGCTTGCCTTTGTGGATCTTAGAGTGTATGTGGGTGCATGTGCACTCACATACATGCGCATACACTGGTACAGGGCCTGAATTCAGGCCCTAGACACTGACCCTTCATTTTTTTTACTCAAAACTAACACTTTAGCACTTGAAACACAAGGTTCCTGGACTTGGCTGCCCAGGCTTGCTTCAAAACTGCAGTTCTCAAATCTCAGCCTCCTAAAAGTAGTTAGGATTACAGGCATAAACCATCAGTTACTAGTGGGTCTTATATTCTAACTAGATACAAGAATGCTGTAAATCATGAAGTAAAGGTATAGTACCATAAATGTGCCATAAATATATGCCATGACAAACACTAAAGCAAGGTGAGGAAACAGAATGATGAAAGCTGACTTTCATTTATTCCCAATTCCAGTAAAGTCCTTTCAAATAGAAGAGCCTATGCTATTCTTTTTAGAAATGAATTCTTGAATTCCTCTGCAAGGTTGTATTCATGGCATTAGCCTAATTATGGTAACTATTGAGAATGGTAGTAATTCCAAGTACCCTAGTAAATGCCAGAAAAGAGATTGGCTTTCCACTTTCCATAGAAATGCAAAAATCCTGCCCAGGTTCCCAAATACACTTTGTAACTGCTTCAAACCCTGCATTCAGCTGACTTGGCCTGTAGAAGTTTGTTCTCTGTCATTTCTAGATAATCCCTAAATGACTTGCAGTTCTATAGAAGTGCATTTTTAGAAGCTTCCTGGACCCTACTTAAACATGAATGTAAGTATTAATGATTTTAAAAAAAACTCTGAAATACTAGATTTTCATAAAAACAGTTATTTACCCCATAATTCCTGGTTATGAAATACATTTGGCTTTTCAGAAATTCAGAGGGATCTTTAAAAACTGGCCAATCCTTACTGTTCACCCTGGCATATTGGAGCGTCCTACTTGCTGTGCAATGACAGAATCTACCTATTCCACTTCTGTGCAGTGACAGAATCTACCCATTCTACTTCTGTGCAATGACAGAATCTACCCATGAGTATGGCATGCCACAGTTGACCATCTGTTCTGCCAACATCTCTTTCTTCTGAATGGAATAGTGGAGAATGGCACACCTGCTTCATTGGAGTGGCTTTTTTGTTTTGGTGTACTAGGAATCAAAGCCAAGGCCTCCTAAATGCTGAGCAGATCCTCTGTGACTGAACTACATTTGCAGCCCAGAGAATGGATTTTATTGACTTTGTGCCAGTACTAAACCTTGAACCTCCCTCCTTGCCCTCTCTTGACCTTTTAGCTGATAGCCTCCAGTATCATCACTTTTTTTCTTCTGGTTCACTGGAGATTAGAGTCTATTTGTTTGCCTGCCCTGGCTCCAAACTGCAATCTTCAGATCTCAACCTCTGGAGTAGCTTGGATTGTAAATGTAAGCTATCTTAGAATGATTTTGAAATACAGCCTGGAGGATTTATTGAAAGGAGGTGTCATTTAGGGATACAGTCACAGTGAAGATGAGGAGGGTCTACAGGTCTGGTTAGCAAGCATATCCCCTGTTTCCCCAGTTCCCAAGAGCTCTGAGGTAATCTGAGATTGAGATCAACAGGAAGATGAGGAGGAAATCCAAAAGATCATCCCAAGTTTCTTTGCGCCTCTCAAAGCCCTAGTTGTATTGCTTACTTCCAGTATTGAATATGTCTCTTTGAAACTGGTTTGGGCCAGAGGCCTGACTTGTAATTGCATGAACCATTACTACATGCTGATTGATGTGAAAAGTAAATTTAGTCACTTCTGTACAAACTCATGTAGTACCTTTAAAAACATTTGGTAGAAATGTGAGTATGTGTCTGCATGTACATGTGTGTGCACGTGCATATCCCTGTGCTGGTAGTGGCATGTGAATCTGGCACCTGGGCTCTATCTCTTGGCTTTTTGAAGCAAAGGTGGTACTCTACCACTTGAGCCACAGCTCTACTCTTTTATAGTTATTTGGAGATAAGAGTAGTTACAGACTTTTCTGCCCAGGCTGGCTTGAAACTGAGTAGCTAGGATTGCAAGTGTGAGCCACCAGCACCCAGCAAAATTGTGTCCTTTTAAAATGCTGTTAAATTATGGGTAGTGAAAGCAACAGGGGGAAAAAAATGAAGACTTTCATTAAAATGCTGAGGTTGTGCTTACCTTGCTTCATAAGTATTTATACACTTACAGAACATTTTAGAGAACATATTACAGTTTTTAGGGTAAGATAAAATGTTACCAGCCTATAGATATCACTTCACGTTTTTTGTATGCATTGAAGGGTTGTTACTCATAGCCAATCAACTATTTCTTCCTCCACTGAATGAAAAATACAGAGTTAATGATGTCTGTTATGGACAGATAAGAATGGCCAGACTAGACCATTAACATACTCACCTGTGCAATTACTTTTCAGCTTGCTGGTTCTTTAAACAATGATACCCAATTTAGCTTACATTTCTATTTTTCTTACAAAGCACAGGATACCTCCAATTTAATTAAGCATCTAGATGACAACATTAGTCAAGTATCTCCTTACCTGTTGAGCTGTGCTTCATTAAAAGATTTACTTTAGAAGTTGTCTTCCTGATTTTTTTTTTTAATTTTAACTTAGTGTTACTGTAAAGGTGATATACGGAGGGAGGGAATAGGTTATAGTTACATAAAGAATACCTTCTTTCCTTCTTTCCTTCCTTCCTTCCTTCCTTCCTTCCTTCCTTCCTTTTCTTCTGGTTGTGGAGCTTGTACTCAGGGCCTAGATGATGAGCATTTTTGCAAAAGACTAGCACCCTACCACTTTGAGCCACACTTCCAGTTGTTTGGTGGTTAATTGGAAATAAGAGTCTCATGGACTTGTCTTTCCTAGATGAGCTTTGAACAGCAATCCTCCGATCTAAGCCTCCTGAGGAGCTAAGATTACAATATGAGATACCAGCACCCAGCTAAGAATACATTTTTTTTTTTTTTTTGTGGGTCATGGGGCTTGAACTCAAGCACTGTTCCTAAGCTTTTCAGCTCAAGGCTACTGCCCTACCCTTGAGCCAAGCCCCACTTCCGGTATTCTAGAGGTTAATTGGAGATACAAGTCTCAAGTCCTTTTGTGCCCAGGCTGGCTTTGAACCTTGATCCTCAGATCTCAGCCTCAGTAGCTACAGGCATAAGCCACCATGCCTGGCCGTACATTTCTTTTTAAAACTGTTACTTCCTCCCTCTCTTCTCTCCCCTCCCCCTTCTGTCTCCCACCTCAGTTTCCCCCCCCACAAGTTCATTTTCAACAGTGTCTAGTAAGTGTTAGGATGAATTTGTTCACCTTTTGTCATTCCATTTCTGTGCCACCCCTAACCCTCCCAAAGACAGATAATGAACGAAAAGACAAAAAGAAGAAAAAAATAAATAGGTACAATAGCTATGTGCATCTGACTGTGTAAGACTGTATAAGATATTTATCAAATTGAACTCCAGAAAATGAAAAGAAGAGTTTTTTCTTCTTTGTCTTCCTGCTATTTTAGGTACTAGTTATCTATTCTTGCCAGTTGGTGGCAAGGTGTCAGATATCCAGTTGGGATTTACACTATTGGGTGACATTCAATGTAACACCTCTCCAGGGTGTGCAACAGGATCACACTCTTAATGCCTTTTTCCTGTTTCTCTAAGGCCTGTGGCCCGTGAACATTTCTTTAATGGTTTAGAATAAAGCAAAAGAAGAGTATGTTTAGGGAGGGAAATGGGGACCAAGACATGAGAAAGGGTATCAATGTATGTGAAGTAATGCATGCTTTATTTGGTGAATATAATGTAACCCTTCTATTAATTACAGTAAAAAAATGTGAAAAAAAGAAGAGTATGTTGAGACAGGGACATTAAAAGGAGTTCATACTGCAGTTTTCATAAAGATTTCATGAGTCATCCCTACCTATGCTTATCTGTGGCTACTTGTGAGCTTCCGTGGCAGATGAGTCTAACAGACACAACATGGCAAACACAGCCTCAGATATTATCTGTCCCTTTAAGAAGAAAGAAAACATGCTATGTATGATGGCACATGGCCATAATCCTAGCACTCAGTAGTGGAGATAGGTTGATTGTGGGAGTTCAAGTCTCCATAGTGAGACATTGTCTCAAAAATGAAAAGTAGTCCTCTTTTCTTTGAGTATTTTCTTATAATGTGTCATTTTTGAGTGTATTAATAAAGTGAGTCCATTTCTCGGGGGTTTATTCTTCACTAAATGAGACCAACCTGATGGTGTTTGGAGCCAAGTTCCTGCTGGATTCTATGGCTCACACATCACCCAGTTATTCGGGAGGAGTTTGGAGGATGGTGATTTGAGGCCATCCCAGGCAAAATGTGAATGAGACCTCATCTCAACCAGTAATCCGGATGTGCACATTAATGATGCATACCAGCTATGTAAGAGGCTGTAAATAGAAAGATCGTGCCTGGGGCCAGCTTCTGGCAAAAATGTGAAATCCTGCCTTAAAAAAAAGTGGCTATTACAAGTTCAAGTGGGAAAGTACCTATCTAGCACATAAAAAGTACTGAATTCAAACTCTGGTAACAAAGAAAGGAAGAAATGAATGGAAGGAGAGTGGAAGGGAAGAAAGAAGAAAAACAAAGTCCTAGTTCTTTCAACCGTTAAATGTTGTTAAATCAAATGCTAGTTGTTAAAAGGGCAAATTGTTTCTTCATGGCTCTTTGACTTCTACTGTACGTGTTCGTGGAAAGTTCCTCAGGTTGATTTTTGGTGAAATCGGAAGTGAACATACAGGCATTTATACTGGGTTAGCATATCTACACCACTATCTTCCAGACTGTAAAATTGCACATTCACACTACAAAAAAAAAGCAGAACTTATGAGAAAGGCAGGATAGGGTCAAACTACTGCACAACTAGACAAATTTGAACCATACCATTAAATACTAAAGTCCTAGAAGAAATGGTAGCAGTTAAAAAACCATTTATAGCCCCAAATGTAAGTACTGTAATAAATACATAATTTTGCCTTTAAAACGTTGAGCTCCGTGTAGTAGGAGCAGTGATCAGCAATCTGAAACAATTCTTCTTGGTGAGGACATTAGGAAGACGCCCCTGGCCCTTCCTTTTGGAGAAGGGACCCACAGGGACTCATGATACTAGTAGTTGGGCCACAGCTGGAAGGAGGCCAGGTGTGCATTACAATATTGTGGCATGCTGCATGCAGCTGGGTGTGTTTATCTTGCATTCTTCGGCTACTCCTAATTCTGTGAAATATTAATGTGCCAAGAAAGATCACTTGTGAACCCCGGTGATTTGACATGCTCTGGTCATGTCAGTCCCTGCTCATCTGAGCTGATTCACATAAGGGAAACATGCAGATGATTCCATACTGCCACCTTCCATCTCTCACCTTCTCCCCACCTGATGCTGTACATTAAGTAACAGGATGAATAGGAGAACCTCCGTCCACCCCATGTCTGACAATCTACCAGGCTGCTATCCAGCAGGGAAAGTCCTGATTCACCAGGTATGTCAGACCAGTGTATATATGAAAGCTAGTCCCATGTTTGTGAAATCCAGAGAGAATTTTTTTTTGGGGGGGGGGGGGAGTGTGTCTGGGATGTCATTAATCACTTAATCCTTTCTTAAGCTATCAAAAGCCCCTAATTCCTGAAAAGCTCTTAGCTACTGACTGACGAGCCCAGGTGTGTTCCTGTCAGCTGTGCTTTGTGCTCAAAGGCATGTCACCAGTGGTGACAGACAGGCGATAGTGAGGTCACTCTTACTGCAAATTGGAGGGTAGCAAGATGAGCACAAAGATCAGGCTCCAGACATGTATGTATGTATTTTTACTGCATGGATATTACTGTTGGGTATTTATAAATATGTATCAGTGCATGCATGGAATATGATGAGAAAATGAAAGTTACTGACAACATGAAGGGAAGGGTCATAAACTACTGAAGATGGAAAGTATTGAACAGTCTCAGGAGGAAAAAATACACATGATTAGACTTTGATTGATGCAGATTGAGAGGAAGATAAACCTAGCAGTTTTTACCATGGCATAGAAAATGAGAACATGTTGGTTGTAACACATGGAAAGAATGTGGACCAGCGAAGCTAAGGCTGAGCCAATCAACTGCCAGGTCTCTTGGAAGGTGACATAGTCATAAGAAGTACCTTCTTATCCAAAATTGTATCATAGGAAGCATTTGTGACACTGGGCTACAGTGACAGACATCCTCAGAGTCATGGCAAACATCTTGTTGTAAGTAAAATAATGGTTTTCTTACATGTGCCCAACAACCATTGAGCCAGTTCCAGGGATAATTAGGAAAATGTCAGTATGAGATGTTGTGAGAGGCAAACTCAGAAATGTTTGAATAGACCATTGACCTCTTAACACTAAGAGGTCAAACAAGTGAGAAGGTAAGGAATGTAAGTATTCAAGTCAGACTCTGGAGATGTGTGAGTTTATCTCTTAAATTAGGAATTATACTGAAATGGGATTGTTAAGATTGCATACATACATACCTATCCATCCAAAGTAAAAATTTAAGGGTCTCCTTTCATTCTCATTTTAAAAAGGCAAATCAGCATTTCAGGCTTATCTCTAAAGGTGTTTAGGCTGTTGTTCTGACCCAGCCTTAACTGTAGAATGAAAAAAATACATAGATTTGGTAAAGGAAAAGAAGATGGGTATGTACTGGGGCACACCTTTGTATTGGATACAAGGGTAGGAAAAGTATTGCTGTATACCCCAAAACTCTGTGGATCATCTTATAATAGGAAAAACATAGGTGAAATGATAAAAATAAAGGACAACTCATTTTCAAAAGAAGAGTCTTCCAAAAACCTCTTAACTGGATAAAATGTGTGTGCTATATTCTCTTTACCAAACTGGCATAGAAACTAGACTTTATTGTATGTTGGTCAAGAGCTGGGTTTACCATCCTGATTCTACCCTGGCTAAGTTAGCCTAAAGTTGTTTCTCACCATCTCTAGGCCCCAGTTTATGTATCTGTAAAGTGGAGGCAACAGTCCATTTCTCCTGTGGGGATGAACTCTTCCTACCACGTGTGATGTCTTTTTAAAGAGCTGCGTACATGGCTGGGCTCACTCTGCTAGAAGGTCTGTATGGCTGGGAGCAAAGCCTTTCACATGTCCTTGCTTCACCTTTCATGCTGGAAGGAGCATGAGGAATTGCCCTCATAGTTGTGACTATCCTGAGCAACACAGAAGAGTTTTTTGGTGATGGGAAAATGGGGAGAAAGTTTCTCTCTCTTAGCTACAGAGGGTTGGCTGTCCAGACAGGTCCCTGGGAACTCAGCACCATAGCCATGCCTGTGATGGAAGGAGACTGGCAGGGGGAAGTTAAAGAGAGTTGGGATTTTTTTTTTTTGCATAATCCTGTGATGCCAGCAACCCTATGAGGAAACCAGGAGAGTCCAACAGCACCAGCCGGACTTGCTGTGGATTGAAGCCTTGGATTTTAGAAAGATACCCAAAGAGGAACTCAAGAGAGGCTAAAATGTGAAGTTAGAGGCAACTGAAACCTAAAATTTAACCCCAAGCAGTCAAGGGTAACAACAAAAATCTCATCTGCTCTACTTTCAGATGTGTTCAAAAGCTCATATCAGAATAAACTAGTGCTTTCCCTTTAAATCTGATCATGGGACACTTCAGTTAACCGTGTAAAACACTGTCCAAAAGAACTTGAAGCATTAGGACTGGAAGTGTGGCTCAAGTGAGGTCTTGAATTCAAGCATGTCCAACCCTGCCTGTGAAGAAAGATGATAAATTTGAAGAAAACAGTCTTGTATTTTTTTTAATCCAAGTATTTTAGTATCTCCAAAATATAATTTTCTTTTTTTTTTTTTTTTTTTTTTGCCAGTCCTGGGCTTGAGCTCAGGGCCTGAGCGCACTGTCCTTGGATTTTCTCAAAGCTACAGCTCTACCACTTGAGCCTCAGCACCACTTCCGGCTTTTTTCTACGTATGTGGTACCAACGAATTGAACCCGGGTCTTCATGCATGCTGGGCAAGCACTTTAACCACTAGGCCAAACTCCTGGCCCCAAAACATAATTTTCTTAAAACAGAAAGCCTATTATTACAACTAGGACTATTATTACAACTAAATTTATAGTGAATTCTTAGTATTGAAAACTCACAGAGCTCATAGTTGAAGCTTGGTTATAGAACATTTGACTGGCATTTAGGAGGCCCCTGGGTTCCATCCCCATACTACAGCAAAATAAAATCCACAGTCAGTGTTTGGATACCTTGCATTTCCTGTTTCAAGTTTTAAATTCAAATCCATATGTAAATGAGATTTCCAAGTGTCCTGAGTATATTCCAAGTCCTGTGTGTGCATGCAACATAGGTGTACTCACACTGATATGCACTGCTGAACTGAGATTTGAACTCAAGGTCTCCATCTCTTGTTTTCTTGCTCACTGCTCGAGCTACACTTCCACTCCAGCATTTTGCTGGTTAATTAGAGACAGAGTCCCAAAGACTTGTTTGCCTGGTCTGAATTCAAAGCAAGAGCCTTCAGGCCTCAGCCTCCTGAGTAGTTGAGAAGTACTGGCACCCAGCTTTGGTCTCTGTTAATGGAAGTTCATTTGTTGAAACTAGGTTACTGTCTCATGAAGGTTCCCACAATCTGTTTCCCTAATTGCATTCCATTGGCATCTTTGTCATCTTGCTGTATTTCTCAAAACTGGTGGTGGGTTAAGTGCAGCAATTTGATCACGTTTACTTTTTGCAAGGCTTCTTTATAAGCAGTATGGAATCAGGTCATCTAGAGGCCCACAGGGGCAGGTTATCTGCTTATATTAATATCTTAATATTAGCAACCATGAAGAGTCCTTGCCTAGACTCACTTTTTCATTAGTGGTATCCTAATTGTCTTTCTATTCTCACTTAATTTAAATGTATTTGAATTTTTCTAGTCTGCTGAAATTATTTTCAGTTTTATTGATGCTGTATGAGCTAGTAAGTTTAGCTTGCAAATGCTTCACGTGGGTGCATCTAAAAAAATCTTCTCAGAAAGCAGACAGGGGCATCTGCAGTGAGCTGGCACCCTCAGCCTCTTCCAGGTCTTCTCCTTTTTAAAAGAAGAGCTTTTCTCACTTTTATTTTGCTAAGTACAGTTCAGCCTCAGCCTCTGCGCTGCCTCCATATGTTCTACCAGCTGAGCCATCAACTCAAAAAGCGAGATGGGTTCTCAGTGATTAATTTTTTTTCCTTGAGACCCCGAGGCCCACAGTCATGCACATATGGTAGCTAACGGCTTGGTGGGCAACTGAGCTAATGGTGTGTGAAGGTGACCTGAATAAATGTGGAATCAGAGCTAATGTGGCTTATGGCAAGCTGCTCCTGTAATAAATTTGGAGTACTCGTATTTTTGCCTAAAAGATTATGAGGTAACTCTTTGTACTTGTTTCCTGGACTCAAGAATTTGGTCAAGGAGCGGGGTGTGGTAGCTCACTCCTGTAGTCCTAGCTACTCAAGAGGCTGAGCCTCCATGGTGGACATATTCACTCATCCTTTCCCTTATTCTGCTGCAATTTCCAAAGCATCTTCAGGGCAGAGCATGTTGGTCCAGGGCAGAGCATGTTGGTCTAGGCCTATACTCCCATATTTAAGATAGACATCATAGATATCAGAAGAATCATGGTTTGAGGCCATCAGAAAAAAAAAAAAAGTTAGCAAGACAGTATTTTGTTAACAGATTAGATGTGAAGATACACATCTGTAATCTTACCTATGCACAAAGGAAAGGTAAGGAAGACCAAACTTTGATGCCAGCCTAGGCAAAATTAACATGACCTTATTTGAAAAACTAAAAGCAAAAAAGGCTAAAGGCCTAGCCCAAGTGTCCAAGCACTTGCTTAACAGGAAGTCTTAAGTTCCGTCTGGGAAGGAAAGGAGGAAGGAGAGAGAAAAGCTAGAAAAAGGGAGGGAGAGGGAAAAGGAAGGGATAGGAAAAAAGTTTCCTTTCTTATTTTTTAAATATATTTTATTGTTACTTAGAGATGATGTAGAGAGGGGTTACAATTACATTAGTCTAGTAATGAATCATGTATCCCTTTCCTGGCTCTCTCCCAGTTTTTCCTTCCTGGCCCCACCTACCATTTCTATAGTTCATTTTCTACAAAGTGCCTAGTGAGTGTGACTGCTGTATGTGTTCACTCTTTGTCCAACCTTTTTTGTGCCCTACTTTGTCCTCCCAAAGACAAATAAAAAGTCAGAAAAACAACAAATAAAAAGTCACAAAAACAACAGCAACAACAAAGTATCTCCTTTCTATTTTTTTTTTTGAGTTCATTTTCTTTTGAATGTAACTGTAAGATCAGTAATGACCACGATGTGAGGCACTGGTGTGTTTCTTTGGTTTCTTCCAGTCCTTCCTGCTGAGAGAAGTCAGTGCCAGTGCCAGCAGAATTTGATTGGCCAGCTTGGATCCACTGTGGTCTCGTGTGTTTGTCTGTGGAAGCCATGCCAATGTTAAAATATCCAGCCAGACTTTGTAACCCATTTTATGGACATTAACTTACTGATGAGAATGACCAGGGCTGTAAGTGTTCTACATATTATACAAGGCTGAAAACAGTAAAAAGACCTTCTCCTATTTTCCTTCTTACATTCTCGAGGATTGTTTTGTCCATGTTTGTTTTCAGCAATTAAATTTTATTTGAATCATACGGCAGGGAAGGGCACCAGAACATTCTTCAGTGTGGAGTTTTGAAAGAATTTTAACCTGGCTATTTTTTGTTGTTGCTGCAAGAATTTGTCCTGTGTGTCACTGAAGGAAATTGAAGTCACAGATCATCTATATGAAAATCCAAACAACACCCCCTCCCCAAGAAAAATGTGTACAATGTAGTCTGCTAATTGGTTGTTGCTGCTGAGTTCCTTGAAAACATGATGTTGTTAAGGTCCAGGACTGCATTGGAGCAGACTGTGATATGGTTCCTTTCTCTAGATGAGCACAACCACTATGACTTACCTTATTGTGGGCCTTTGATTAAGGACTCATGTCTGTTTCATTTAGGAAGTATGTTCTGAGCAATATTGTGTGTGTCTGAGTGTGTGTGTATATATGCGTTGGTGTGTGCATGCTGGTCTTAGGGCTTGAATTCAGGTCCAGGGCTCTGTCCCTGAGTAATACTCAAATGTCAGCCTCCTGAATAGCTAGGATTACAGGTGTGGGACACCAGCACCTGGTTTTTCTGGGGCTAGGATAATGACACAATGTGTTTGATAGTCTCCATGATGAAGATCCTGGAGCATTGTGCAAGCACTGAGTAGGAGATGAAAGTGTGGAGAGGCTGAGGGATTTGGTTGGCTGGTGGTAGAGTTGCTGATGAGAGTTTGGAAGCCAGGATCTGCTGGAAGAAAGAGTTCACAGTATCACTTGGGAGTACCTTCCAAGGGAGCTGCAGGATGGCATGTCCATGCAGGAGAGCATCTCTTGAGCCAAGACTAGAGATCACAGCTATGGGCTAAGTTTGTTCCAGGTATGGTATAGATTGGGGGCCAATGCTGAACACACATCATTTCTCACAGGTTTGGAGATTGGAAGTCTGGGATCAGGGCCCTGGCATGGTAGAGTTCTGCTGAGAACACTCTTCCTGCTTATAGATAGTCTATATCTTACTGAATCCTCACATGGTGGAAAGAGAGTTAGTTAAATCTCTGGGCCCTTGTTACTAAGGTAGTAATCCCATCTGTGAAGGCTCTACCCTCAAAACCTGATTACCTTTCAAATGTGCCCTGTTGGGAACTAGGTGTTCGATACTAGCCAGTGCCAGCCATGGCATGGGATAGAGGAGAAAAGTTTGAGAAGTCATGGGAGAAGTCACTTGCATTATGTCACCTCATGTGTCCCTTGACTTTTTCCAGATCCAATTGAGATGGGTAGACCCATCCCAAGGCAGCATCAAGACTTCCTGGCAAGAGATCTGTCCCTGTCCTGTTCCTCCTTCTGTGACAATCTCAGTGATGGAGCAGAGCTAGGAACTGGCTCTGAGCCTGTGATATGCAAGGGACCAGTGAGGAACAGGTGGAGTAGAGAGGGATATGGAAAGCAGAGAGAAACTTCCCAACATAACTGACCAGAGTGAATCCTTAGCTTCTCTTTCCAATGTAGTTTAATCATTCCTGTTTTCAAACTGCTGCTTCTAAATTAGATACTGTAACTACTTTCCCTTCCTAAATATATTTATTGGCAGCACTTTGGATGCGAATGCACTCTAATTAAGTTGATCGCCTTTATTATGGTATCTTCATGTTTTCAAGAAATCAGGAATGAATAAAGACATTTCTAGAGGCGTGTGATTTATTTTGGGGCAAGAAGAAAGAAGGGAAGGTATTTTTAGTTCACTTCTTACAGAGCCACTCTTCCATCAAAGCTTACTTGTCAACTGTCCTTGAAAGGGGACCGTCACACTGTGATTGGAGCATAGGAAGGAAAGGTTGAGTCTTGTGCTCTAAATGGCCTCGTTTGTCACATGTCAAGTGAGAGACTACAATAGTGACATACTGACAGTGTTGTGAGGGAGAGACTGTGCACATTATTACTGATTAACACAGCTATCTGGGTGGGCCATGGCCCAGGCAGAGGGCCTTGGAGAGGAGTTATGAACAGCATACTGCTTATACATGCAAAAGCCACAGTGCTGTGGCGTCATGAGAACATACCCATGCAACCCCCTCTCACCCCCAGCACACAGAGGGAACCCTGGATCAGCAAAGGAAAAAAGGTCACTTCAGAGAGGCACTGCACCCTCAGGCCAGAATTATACCCTGTGCCAAGCCATAGCACATCATACAGTGTACATCTTTAGATGCATGGTGAGGGGAAAGGAGTGGGTTAATCTATAAGAATATGTATGCATCTGTGTGAATGTGTGTGTGTATGTGTGTATAAGAGGGAGAAGAGAGAAAGAAAGGGGAAAGAGAATAAGCTGATAACCTCATGCTTTTAAAAAAAATCTCATTTATTTCTATACACTTGGTGAGATAGTCGGACAGTTTTGTTTTTGGTGGGTTGGTAGTAACACTTGAATTCAGGGCCTGGCTCTGTCTCTGAGCTTTTGTGCTCAAATCTAGAACTTTGTGCCACAACAGTACTTCCAGTTATTAAGTGATAGATTGGAGATAAAAGTTTCATGGACTTTTCTTCCCAGGCTGGCTTTGAACCATGGTTCTTGGATTTCAGCCTCCTGGGTAGCTAGGATTACAGAAATGAGTCACTGGTTCCTAGCTAGTAGGACAATTTAATAGTCTATCTTCTTTTTTTACACATTCATTCATTTATCGTCCATCTGTTCTCTACTAGCTTGTAAGTTTAACAAGAGCAGTGATGTTACCTGCTTTTGTTATATCACAAGGGTCTAGAACAGTGTGGGGCACATACAATAGTCTGTCTTCTTAAACATGAAACTGAAACTTAGGAGCTTGCCCAAGATCCCACAAGAAGTTTGTCAGAGAGCTGGAATGAGAATCTAGCTTGCTTCATTTTTGACCCAAACTGCCTACTATGTTAAATATTGAGTAGGGCTCCAGAAAAAGTTAGGTCATGTCAGCAGAAGGTTTGGAGGCTGGGTACCTGCACCAAAGCTCTATAAAGAGACAGACCAGCTGGAAATGGCTCTGTGGCTCAAGTGGTAAAGCACTAGAATTGAGCAAAAAGAAGCTCAGGGACAAAACCCAGGCCTTGAGTTCAAGCTCCAGGACAGCACAAAAACAAAACTAAAATGAGAGAGACAGACCAATTGTTACTTGTCCTAACTCTGAGTAATTAATGCCATCCATTCTGCCAGACTGCTGGGAAGAGCTGCCAAGCTTAAGAATCATGAAAGAGTACTGGATGTTTTTGAAGCAAGGCTATTTACCGTGTATATGATCATGAGAACAGCAAGAGCTTCTTGGCACATTGAATTATTTCTTACTTGGAGTCTGCCTACCTCCTGTGCAGAAGTCTCAACCAGCAACTGTACTAGAGGACACATTCGTAACTTACCCTCATCTGTTTGGTCATCCTGGTGTCCCCAGAGAGATGATGTTTGTTATTAATTAGGATTCCAAAGAGAGGAAGGAATATGTCTAAATACTGATGGTGGATCACAGGATTGATTCTTTTACAGGAAATTAACCACTTAATGAAAGTTTTGTAGCTCCAGATTGTGTGTAGCTGTTTTCTACACATCAGAGCTGCCTGGTTTTGTGGTCCATGTCATTCAGAATCAATGAAGGGAACCATTGCTATTGTGCCACCCCCATCTCATCTGCTGCCTTAAAGGGTCAAGAAAGTACTGTGCATTGTAGTACCCTTTTCCCTTTTGTTAGAAAAGACTGGCAGAAGAGGGAGGCCTCTTGGTGCCCTCTTCTCTTTACATAGATAAAGTTGTGTACTGTTCTGATAGGGCACTGTGGGGACACCAATAATCTCAGCGACTCAAGGCAGATCATAGGAGGATCAAGATTCAAGTTAACAAGACCCTTTGTCAACAGTTATATGCAGAGGCATAAGATGAGTATCCTAGTCTGAGGCTAGCCCCATGAAAAATGGAGACATTATTTTTTAATTATTTTTTTAACTTATTTAAAAAAGAACTGCAGCAAAAAGGACTCAAGCATGGCTCAACTGGTAGAATGCCTGCCTAATAATAATGTCCTGATTTTAAAACGCTAATACTTACACGCACAAATACAAACACACACACACACACACACACACACACACACAGCATACAGTCTTACAAAAAGCAGTCTTGGCTCACACTTTTTCCATTTCTGGTTTCATAGCAAGATGAGGCCTCCTCCATTGATCTCTCCTCCCAGAATTGTACGTCATCCCTGCATGTGAAGCGTGCTCTCTGGGGCTGCCAAATGTGATTTTAGAGACAGATGCTATCTTTTTCCTCCCCTGGTTGTAAGATAATTACATGTGGAAAAGTTGGAAATTGCAAGAAGGCAATTACTTTTCATCCTGGCAGGCAGAAATAAACAGGCTTGATGTGTATTCTGCCAGTCACTTTATGAGTTATTTGTGTATCATCTTGTTTCATTTGATAAAAATAAAAAAACTTTTTGAGGAAAAAAAAAGGCAAGCCTGATAAACTTTGAGTAAAGACAGGCTGACAGAGCTGTCATTGCTGCCCTTTGAAATGGCTATAGGAAGGGTATAATTCCATGGTGCCACTGTAGATTAACACTAAAAACAGAAAATGTAATACCTCTGTACTCTTCACTGAACAAAATCAACATAGACATGTGTTTTTGCCCCCTTTTACAAAGAAATAAGGGAAAAGGATTTACAAGTATTTATCTCCATGTTACATATGGTATCAGATGCAAGATGAGAGTAGAAGATAGTCACATTTGTTTCAGACCATTATTATTCACTTCAGACTATGGCTAGTCCTGAATAGAACCTTTGTTCTAAAAAGGGAGGGGTTTAAAGTGATTCCTGAGATGCCAAATGTTTAAGGAATGCTGAAGGATGTCAGGCTGAATTTTGGGGAGAAAACTCTGGAAAGTGTGTTCTAGCCTGTTCCTGTGAGAGGAGGGATTTTCTTTTGTCTCTCCCGGTCCTGATGAGGGGAAAGCACTTGTATAGAGAAAGGGTAGCAGTGAGAGTACTCGTAGAGATGAGAGCCAGTGGTACAAAAGGCATGGATGCTGTCAGTGGCTGAGCCCCAAGGCAGGCTCACATGTATTAAAGTCATGGACTTGCTGGTTCAGAGACGGAAAGTAGGTAGCCTGTGTTTATCCAGATGGATCTAGGAGAGGTTACTTAGACCAAGTCTCCAGTCACCCAGGCAGCACAGGGAATAGCTTTATCCAGCCTGTCACCCCAAAACTGACTGAAGGCAGGTAAAATAATCACTAAGAGAATGTCATTCCACTCTGTAATACTGGGGAAGGAACTTTACCCACAGTGCACAGAAGATATTTAAGACTGACAACTGCCAAGGATGCAGTGAGGTTTAAAAGGACATTTCCACCAGGGGGCCTCAACAAAGCAAAGGATCATTGACAGGTTGACCACCTGCGTTGTTTTGACTCCAACACACCTGCCCTCCTACTACCCTCTATCTGGCAAGGGGCATATGTGTAATCCCTGGGCCCTGGATCACCTACCTTTCTCAGTGCCCGCTCTCTCTGATCCTGATCAACCCTCAGTAGCAAAGTGGGAATCACTCTTCAGCCCCTGTCTTTGCCTGTCATCACCATGCATGATAGAATGACAGAAAGTAACGACTTCTCCCTGCACCACCTGTGGAATTTAGCTGCCTTCATGTGCTTGGGGCATGCATCAGTTTTCAGTCCTCGATCATTTCACATCAACTGATATTCACCTGACTGCAGTTTTTAATGCACTGCAGTTTTTTGTTTTGTTTTGTTTTGCCAGTATCGGGGCTTGAACTTAGGATCTGGGTGCTTCCCTTAGCTTTTTTGCTCAATGCTAGCACTCTACACTTGAGCCTGGAATTTTTTTTTCCCGGTGATGGTGAATTGGAGATAGTTTTATGGATTTTTCCTGCCTGTATTAGATTTGAACCATGATCCTCAGATCTCAGCCCCCTGAGCAGCTAGATTACAGGTGTGAGACCTGCCAGCAACCAGCACAGGCTTTGGTTTTGAAAATAACTAGGTTTTTCCTAAGTTAATAAATGAATATTCATGAGGTTTTATGGTATTCTTTGTTTTTCTAAAGCACCTATGCGTAGATTTGACATATGAAATGATGAGCCAACTCCCACCTAAAGGCACTCTGTATAATTAAGTTAAAGGAGTAGAATTTCAGACTACAAGTTAAATAAAACAACTACTTGCACTCCTTGGTTGGTGGAGCTGTTTTCCCTGCCCCTTGGATACAATCTTGGGCAGGCACTGTACTTCTTAAACAGTAAAAATATCCTTCAGTTAATTTGCGGTTCCAAAAACAATCCCAGTGCAGTCAAGTATCCAGTTTAAACATGGAAACTCTGAACATCACCTCAAGTTCAGCTCTCCACTCTGCTGCCTTGCACTGGAGCCTAAGCAGAATGAGGGCATGGGGTCATCTTCTTGGCTTCCCCAGCCTGGAGGTTACTTCCTCACCTTCCCTTCCATCTTCCTGTCCCCGACACCAGGATGTTGTAAGTTGCTACTGAGACCGACTGGGAGAAATGGATAGGACTGATGGGAAGACACTTGCTTACAGAACCTAGGGGCTGCAAATGTCTGATGCTTATTGCTCTGGCTAGATAATGAGTCTTTGCTATCTGTCCTTGCATCACTCACATACTTTATTTTGTTTCTCCGCTTGATCTGATTCCCTCTCAACTCCCTACAGCTGCCTGCTGTCCCTGTGACCTCTACAAACAAAGCTCTATCCAGTAGGACCCCTTGTATCAGTGGAAGCCTGTCTAATCCCCCTGCAACCATTGGCCATTCTAGAAATTGGTTCTGCCATAGCTCCTCCATATGCTCCATCTCTGACATTCTCCCCTACTCTATACTCTCTCAGGTGTGGGGTTGGGTTCAGGTTGGCTGCACCAGTTCCATGTACCTTTTATGACCTGCCTTGTGGGGTCACATGGCCCTTCTTGTTTGGTTTCTGGCTTTGGGCATTTCAGTCTCATGATCAGGCAAAGCTGTATCTTACCTCTCCACCCACTGCACCTGTGACTAGTATTCATGACTAAGGCAGTACCTAGCTCCAACAGTCAGAAAGTCCCCAAAGATGCCACAGAATAGTCCTTTGTAGGAAAGCCAGTTCTCCTTTGTTGTGAAGCAACATGGTAGTCAGCTTCTGGCCACAGCCCACCAAGGTATGTGTCTCCTCCTTGCTTTCAAGAAAGACTCAATCAGGTTCGTGCCATCCACTATAAGCTTCAGTTTTCCAAGGCAGCCCTCTTGGTGACAGCTTTCTCTTTGTTCATGTTGTGAATCTAGTGTCTAACGCTGAGAAGAGGAAGCTCATGGAGGAGTCTCTTAACCCATTTGGTCTGTGTTCTGTGTTCAGCTTCCCAGCCTCTTTTTTCTGAGCACAGCAGAATAGCTAGTGGGCTTTGTCACTTTAGAACTCTGTCAATCAGACTAGATTTAGGGACATCATTATCTGTAAGTGACTGCATTTGCATTGGGGAAAAGAGAAATTAGCTTGACAATTTGAAGGCCCCCTGCCCTCTTCAAAGCAGAAAGGAGGTCATGTCAAAGGGTTTCTTGTTTTCACAAACTGGCTGGCAGCTCCCCAGGGTCCTTTAAGAGGCATTTGTTAAATGGCAGAAAGTGCTAGTGCTAAGACAGAGAGCCCTGGAAAACAACAGGGCTGCAAGATGGAGCAGCATACTAAGTAGCAGCTCAGAAAAGACATCAGTAGGGGGCAAGGGCATTGGTTCAAGCTGAGCACCAAGGGAAAGTTTTAGCCATCTGAGCACTTGTGATTCTAGCAGTTCAATTTTATGAGTGTGGGGCAGGATTGCACTGTATTTTTTTTAAATAAGGTAACATTTTAAACACCTGAGTGAATGTATATATACATATATTCATATCTTCGCAGTTCTTGCTCAATGCTGCACATACAGTAGGTGTGTAATACAAGTGTGAAGTGGTATGATCCTCAATTTATAGATGAGAAATTTGCCACCGAGTTGCAAATACAGGGTGACTGAGCTTTCTATATCACCTGTCACACTGAGAAATTCATCGATTTCCCCCTTTAAACTACAGACCAGATTTCTGACATAATCACAGTAGAGGAAAGAGGGGGAGATAGATTCTGGAGCCACACATAAGCATATCTAACTCAGTCTTAAATATAGCAGCTGGGTCTTTGCCCTAACTGCTCTATAACTTACAGCTGAGGCCTGGTCATGGAGAAGTTTGGAAACAAGTGCAGGTAGAGTATCACACTCAAATGCTTGGGACCAAAAGTGTATTACATTATTCTTTTGTTAGATTGTAGAAATTTTTAGTCTTTTGCTGGTTGAACATCCATAGTCTTTTATTGTATATAATAAAAGTACAGAGGGGTTACACAAGTCAAGTAATGAATACATTTCTTTTTGATGTCATTTCTTCCCTCTTTCTCTCCCAGGTTTTCCTTTGCATCCCCATCCACAAGTTATAAGGTTAATTTTCCACATATTGTCTAGAGAGTACCATTCATCCTTTGTCCCTCCATTTCTGTATCCCTCTTTCCTCTCCCAAAGACAGAGAGATGAACGAACAATACAAAAGGAAAGGAAAACAAGAACAACAAAGAAAAATCTTCTTGTTTTCATTTTCTGGAGTTGATGTTGATAAATTAATTTCATATAAATTTTATATGATCAGAGGCACAAAGGTATTGCACCTTTATGTTCCTTCTCTAAGAATATCTTCCTTTGGACTCTATGTATGAATGCACAGAGTCTGATACAATGTATCATGGCCTGATATATTTTATATCCGGCTTCCATATGTGAGAGAAAACATACGCCATTTGTCCTCTGAGCTTGGCTTTCCTCACTTATCATGATTTGTTCTAGGTCCATCTATTTTCTCGCAAATGACATACTATGTCATTTCTGATGGATGGCTATGTAAATTTCCATTGTGTATAGGTACCACATGTTTTAGATCAGTTCATCTATTGTAGGGCATCTGGGCTGTTTTGATAACTTACTGTTGTGAATAGTGCAGCAATGAACATGGACATACAAGTGTCTTCACAGTACCCCTGCTTGGGGTGGGGGATTTAGCTCTGTGGAAGAGCCCTTGCCTGGCAAGTGCAAGACCCTTACTTCGGTCCTCAGCTCTAGAGAAAAACAAAATGCCCTGGCTTGTGATGTTTTAGGCAATGCCTAGGAGTGGTATGGCTGGATCGTAGGGAAGATCTGTGTTTAGGATTTTGAGGAATTTCCAGACTGCTATCCAGAGTGGCTATACTAATTTATATTCCCACCAGCAGTGCAAAAGTGTCCCTTTTTCTCCACATCCTTGCCAACTTGTTGTTTCAATTCACAATGTAGGTAAATGTAACTGGGGTGATAGGGAATCTTGTAGAGGTGAGGAGGTGGGAGGGTCTGGGCAGGGGTGGACAATTGGGAGATGATCCACTCCCGAGGGTCTTCTAGAGTCCTACAGAGGCTTGAGTGGGACACAAATAATCCTGTCATGCACACATACACTGCTTACCACTGGGCAGTTAGTTCAGATAGGAGTCAAAGACTGCATAGGCTGAACTATTCTGTAATGTAAATTGCTGCTGTTTTGCTGCTGAAATTCACAGATTTGCATTTTAGAGCTTATTTCTAATCACAGGATAAAATACTTTTTTATTCTTAAATTTGGCCTTCTGGAACAGGATGGTGAGGTTGTTTTCTTTTGTCTAACTCCCTTCTTTCCTTTTATCTCACAAAAAGCCTTAGTTTGGTAATTGTGTTCCAAAGCAAGACAAATCAACTCTGTTACCTAAGATTTGACCCTCTCCTTGTATTTTAGTTTGGGTTAAAATTCACCACCATGGAGCAATTATGAAAAAGTTGGCTCTTGCTTCTGGGTGGGCAGATGGGCAGATCCCTAGCAGATATCTGAAAGAGCTGGGTAATACCTGGGACTGCCTTTCTCATGAGCCTAGAAGGTATGGTGTGTGCTCTATCCTCTTACCAAGCCAGTGTGCAATGGGTGAGCATCTACACAGTGCCGGCTTCCTGTTGAGCCTCATGCCCTGTCCTTGAGAAGCTCACATTTCCCACTGGGTGGGAACGCTCAGACTGCTGACCAAGATGCCCAGGTCTGGCTCCTGACCAACCAGCACCACTTTTTCTGGATGAAGCCAGGAAAGCCAAGTTGTCCAGGTAGGGGAGAGGAGGGAAGAGTCCATCCAGGAGAACAGGAAGGAGGACAATAGAGGATTGTGAGAAAGGATAATGGATGCAGGTATTTTCTGGGCACCAGAGAGGAGTGGGAGGTAAAGCTGAGAGCTTGCAGAAAAGAATAGGTGATAAAGGGATTTCTGAATTGAGCTGAGAAGGTCTCATGCCACTGACAAAACTGTGCCATCATTTTTTGTTGTTGTTGTTGTTGTTAATTGTGGGGCTTGAACTCTGGGCCCGGGTGCTGTCCCTACGGTCTTCAACTCAAGGCTCACAATCTACCACTTGAAACATCGTACTACTTTGGCTTTCTGTTGGTTCATCGGGGATAAGAGTCTATGGAACCTCAAATCTCCGCCTCCTGAGTAGCTAGAGTTAAAGGTGTGAGCCACTAGAGCCGAGCTTCCATCATTTTCCATAGAGGAAGAAAACCTGTAATTTTGGAAACTAAGGATACTAAGGAAGGGAATGAACTGAGTGAGTGGAAGCTGGTGAGCAGAAAGCGGGGACTGAGGCAGATGCATGTATAACAGTCCCACCCCACCCCCTTGTCTTTAGTTTTATCTTTAGTTCTAGTTGTCTGTGATCCACAATACACTACATGGAAAATTCCAGAAATAAACAATTGACAGATTCTAAGTAACCTAAATTTAAAAAAAAAATGCTGCCATCACTCTCTTTTTTCTTGTTATTGTTTATTCCTTACTATGCCTAACTTGCCTAACTTACGAGTGTAAAATAATTCAGGCATATCCATGTATAATTTTAAAAAGAATTGGCACTGTGCAGGGATTCAGGCATTCATTGAGGGGAGGGGTGTCTTAGAACTGTCCCCCATGGAGAAGTGAGGACAACTGGGCTTACTGGGGCAAAGGGCAGTGCAAGATGGCATGATGGAGTATGAGACCACACTGACCTCTGCTTTACTAAGGGTCACACTGACCTGGCAGCACTAGGGACCCTGGGTGGCTCAGGAGCTGAGCTCTACCTTACTCTGAAAGAGAGAAAAATAATAGGCTTACTTTTTTTTTCTGCACTGTCCCATTGACCCAATTCCTTATACTTCTGGGATGCTGCTCAGGAAAGGGACTCTTAGCCTCTCATTCCATAGAATAACTTCTTCCCGGCCTGGCTGGCATAAACATTGCCCGCAAATCCAGAGCAGACAGCCTGGAGCATTGGAGAAGGCTTACAAGCTATGTGTGTACCACCATTCAGACAAGGTTATGACGGATGGATGTCAGGGAGGATGGAAGAGGTGAATCCTGAGAAAGCCTTACGAGTCTACCAATGAGTAGAGTTAATGAGTCCAACATTCCTCACTTAGCCTAGTTTGCAGCTGATACTGTCCCAGAGAAGGACAAAATCTTGCCTCTCTGAAAGCATCTAGTACTTCCTGGAGCTACATTGCCACTGGCTTATCTTCACTAGCTGACAAAGTTCACCACAGATGTTCAGGAAGGATGGATGTCCCAGCAACAATAAAGGGACTTTCACAACTAGTTTGATTTCAGTTACACTCTATGGCCTTGTATTTCTTAAAGAATCAAATAAAATTCATTATTGGGTGTACATGGTCCCAAATTTATGGGTTGGATTATATTTTTTATTCAACTGATAAGGGATTTATTAGTATATCAAATGCATTTTTTAACTCCAGTATTTTCTACTGGTAATGTACATGGAGCAACTAGATTTGTAAAAACTATACAATGGGCCAATTTATTTGTGAAGATTTATTTAGAAAATGATGAAAAAGGTCTATAAAATATGTGGCCATAGTGTACTGGTCAAGACACTGTGCGTGTGTGTGTGTGTGTGTGTGTGTGTGTGTGTGTGTGTGTGTATACACATATGTGCACATACATGCTTGTGCCAATATTGAGGCTTGAATTCAAGATCTAAATCTCTTACTTGGCTTTTCCACTTATGGCTGGCACTTTTCCACTTGAGCCATAATCCTACTTCTATGGGGTTTTTTTTTTTGTTTTTTGTTTTGTTTTTTTGCCGTTCTTGGGCTTGCGCTCAAGGCCTGAGCACTGTCCTTGGACTTTCTCAAGGCTAGAGCTCTACCACTTGAGCCTCAGCACCACTTCCGGCTTTTTTCTGTGTATGTGGGGTACCGAGGAATCAAACCCGGGTCTTTGTGCATGCTAGGCAAGCACTCTACCACTAGGCCAAACTCCCAGCCCCATCCTACTTCTATGTTTTTGTTCTTTTTTTTTTCTGTGGGTTGTTGGGAATTTTTTTGTTGTTTGTTTTTCTTGCTGGCTAATTGAGAAACGAGTCTCGTGGACTTTTCTGCCGAAGCTTTCTTTGAGTCATGATCCTCAGAGCATAGCCTCCTGAATAGCTAGGATTCTGACATGAGCCATTAGTACCTGCCTGCACTTCTTGCAGTACCTAACATGATACCTAACTTCACTAGCCAGGGCAACGAGAGGGGTAGGCTAATTCTTAGAACACAGGGAGAGGACAGGATGTACCTGAGCTTAGATATAACTGGAACTGTGGAGCAAGAACCTTTCACTTGGCCTGTTTTGTGTGTCATGACTCCATTTCTCTCTGCCTGGACCCTGCTTGTCCAGCTCCAGTTCAGCTGGAGCAGTTCAGTTTTGGTGCTCTGGAGAGGGTTGATTTCATCCATCCCTATCCAGCATTCCAGGAGGATTCCCCTTGGTGGAACTCACCAGATCTTTGCCCTTGGATGAACCAGTGGTGAGCAGGGCTAAGGAATTGTTTTGAAAAAGTAGCAAGTACTGTAATGTCCTGTGGATAAAGGAAGCTAGTATCCAGGAGAGACTGCCTGCCTGCCTGCCTGCCTGCCTGCCTGCCTGCCTGCCTGCCTGCATTGGGAGCTCAGCAGTTACTGGGGAGAAGAACAGTACATAGTATCCAACCTAGGGCAAAGCCCAAGTACTTTCCTATGGCCCCATTCTTGATGTAAGAGATTCTCCCATTCTGCATTTGGCCTACCCCTCACACAAGGGTTGCTGAGTGAGACTGAATTGTTTTCTTAATGCTTACCATACCAGCTCTACATAGCTTACTACCAGTTCTGCAATCTCATCTGCCTCCACCTACGGACATAATTATACAGCCCAGAGACACCCTGACAGTAGCGCAGGCTGACTGGTTTAGACTCTCCTTTTTATTCACATCTCCTCTCCCCTAGATAGGATTAGGTAGATTGAAATTTTAATCAGTTAGATTCGTTGTTTTTACTGGGAATTTAAATCAGACTGGAGCTAGAAAGCAATGAGGGGCTGTCAGCCACCCACCTGGGACCTGGAGGGGGGCTTTCCTATGGTGATATGCTATGGTGTGGTGAATAGTGCAAGCCCTGAACTGTGTCTTGAGAAATAAGTAGATGGCAGGAGTTTGGCAGGAGATGATTTCTTTGACTTTGGCCTCAAGTCGAAGGAGGAAAGAGTTCTCGGAAGTGATGGTGACCTAGTTCTTAGATTGGTGGGACTTCTGGACCTGTATTACCACCTTCACCCCATACCTAGAGGACCAGGATGTGGAAGGGAAAGGAGATGTGCTGGAGAAGACCTCCCACCTCCCGTACCACTCCCTGCTTCCCACGCTTCCAACACCGAAGGAAAGGCAAGCAGGCCCACTTTTCTTTGAATTTCTATTTTTTATTTTTACACTACTAACATTTGCCAGGCAAGTGCTCTACCACTTGAGCCTCGCTGCCAGCCATTTTCACTGTAGTTATTTTCCAGATAAAGGCTCACATTTATTCACAGGCCGGCTTAGACCAGTGTCTTTCTAGTCTCCATTAGCTGCAATGATAGATACATGCCACTGTTATAAGGGAGAAAACAGAAGAGCCACATTTTGAGAGGTTGAATCACGGAGTCTTTGTTCAAAGGCCAGTGATTGCATGGTGAACTCCTGTCTCAAAGACCAGCAGCCCCACAAATACACTTAATATTGTCAACTGAGCTATAAGAAGAAAGAAAGAGCAAAACAATACCAACAAACCAATTCAGCTACAATAGGGAGCTGAACTGGGATGCCATGGTGACCAGAGAAAAGCCAGAAAACAGGACACATGGTATGGTGAGCTGGTCTGGGCCTAAATAGGGTTAGGTTCAAGGGCAGGGATACAGGAAATTCCTAGTCCCAGGCACTGGTCTGACAGGTTTAGTAACCTGTCAGTCAAATCTCCAGGGAAAGGTGGGGGCTTTACCTTTTCCCCTCCCCATAAATACAAGATGCCAGATGCTGACATCCATCATGTCGCCATGATGACACCAAGTAGACCGGAACTTCCTATTTCACCACCACGTGCAGTTTTTTTATTGATTGGAATGGATATTACAAACTATTTATGACATATCTTCAAAGTATGATCTGCCTGATAACATTCCAGGTTAGCTAGGATTGCTGGTGTGCACCGCACTCTCCTAAGCTCAGAAGTTGAGTGTACACTGAAGAGGGAAAGAGATTCTTTGAATTCTTGATGGCGGGAACCAAGCCTTCCACCATGGGGCCATGGTACAAGTTTGGGAGTCTTGGGGCAGACTGGCATTTATTCACTCATGATTACATCTATTTTAATTCTGAAATAAGACAAAGATGTAGACTTATACAAAGTAAGGCATGGCCATAGTACATTTCCTACTTCTGTACAAAAATATTTAAGACTGGGTAATTTACAAAGAACAAAAGTCTAGGGGCCAGGAGTTTGGCCTACTAGTAGAGTGCTTGCCTAACATACACAAAGACCAGAGTTTGATTCCTCAGTACCACATATATAGAAAAAAAAAGCTAAAAGTGGTGCTGTGGCTCTTTGGTAGAGCACTAGCCTTCAGAAAGCCCAAGGACAGTGTTCAGGCCCTGAATTCAAGCCCCAGGACTGGCAAAAAAAAAAATTTGACTAATGAATCTGGAAGCTATAAAGTTGGAGAGCATCTGCTTGGAGCCCAGAGAGTGCCCGGTGCTACATCTTAACATGTCACTGGTTATCACATGAGAAGACACTGGTTATCACATGTGCTAGCTGAGATCTCTCTTCTCATAACAACAGTAGTGTTAAGTGATAAGAGCCCCATCCTCAAGTGCTCATCTCATTCTAATTCTTAAAAGCTCCACTTCCAAATACCATTAACATACAAATTTCCAACAGGTCCACTTGTGGAATACACACTCAAAGCATACCAGACATCCAAATACTACCCATATTTATAAATATTGGTATCTTAACAATATTTTAACATGAAAATGATGTTACAAATTTTGCAAAAGTGCCATCTGCCTCTGCAAACTATCCAAAGTAACCAATATCTGAAATTTAATTTCATCCTCAACATGTATTTTTATACTTCAGCTACAAATGACTACATGTATAGACATTACCTATGCATAATGTAGCTTCTCTGTTACAGAAGTTTGCAAAAGGAGTATTGAACCATGCAATTACTTTGCAGTGATTCAGTGCTGTTTACTTGCAGAAATCATGGAGAATTTGTATCCTGTTTTTGAGCCATGAGAGGTACATTAAGATGCTGTTAGTAGGCTCGCGTTTCTAATCTCTGCCTTCTGAGCAGTTTGGATTATGAGGACATGAGTTTGAGGTCAGTGTCTTCACTTTGAAAAAGAGAGTTTTAAAGACCTCGTCTCAGTGGATGGTATGCATCATTGATCCCAGCCATATGGGAAGTAGTAAGTAGAAGGGTCACAATCTAATGCTGGCCTGGGCAAAAACAGACCGTCTTAGGCTAGGGACATGGGTCAAGCAGTAGAGCACCTGCTTAACAAATGTGAGACCACAGTACCACCAAAAAGAAACACAATTAAGTGATTCTGTTTATATTAATTATAGTATAATTCAGATGAAGAAGATCAGGTCAGAGCCTGGCAGAGGCAGCGTCAACAGATCTTTCTGACAAATTTGATGTGTTGGGGCTCAGGGGTTCAGGAACAAATGTCCAGATACCTGGTAGGAAAACTGATGTCAAATCTTCAAGCTTTGGAAGATGTTGGTACGGTAAGGTGATGCATCTTTTAGATTTGTCTAGTTGGAAGTGACTACAGCACACCAGGCACCACATTGAAAATCTTGGGAGATAGTTGGATGTTTGGACTCAAACTTGAGTCAAGAGATTGTAACCAGAAACCTCTTAGGGTCCTTTAGCCTCCAGTGAGCTTCAGGCTGAGAGAGTGCAGTATAGGTAGCTGAATTTGAGAGCCTTTGGGTTATGCCTTTGGTTTAGTCTTTTTCAGGAACTGCCATACTGCTTTCCATAGTGGTTGAACAAGTTTGCACTCCCACCAACAGTGTAGTAGTGATGCCTCCTGGCCACATCCCCTCCAGCATCAACAGATGCTGTTAGTAGTTTTCTTGATGCTGGCCATTCTAACTGGAGTGAGGTGGAATCTTAGGGTTGTTTTGATTTGCATTTCTTTTATGACCAGAGATGTCCAGCATTTCTTCATGTGTCTATAGGCCATTTTTATTTCTTCTTCAGAGAAGACTCTCTTTAAGTCTTTGGCCCATCTTTTAATGGGATGGTTGTTTCTTTGGAGATTGGTTTTGAAGTGATTCAATTTTTTGAGCTGTTGATATGTTTTAGATATGAGGCCTTTGTCCGTTGTATGGTTAATGAAGATTTTCTCCCACTCTGTAGGCTTCCTAATTAATTTACTAGCTATGTCCTTTGCCATACAGAAGCTCTGCAGTTTAATGCAGTCCCACTTATCCAGCCTTTCTCTGATTTGTTGTGACTCTTGGTCCTTATTAAGAAAGTTTCGACCTATACCAAGGAGGCCTAGTGTATCTCCTATTCCTTCTTGTAAAGTTTTCAGTGTGTCGGCTTTTACCTCCAGGTCTTTGATCCATTTGGAGTTAATTCTAGTGCAGGGTGACAAAGAAGGATCCAACTTTAGTTTTCTGCAGGTGCTTAACCAGTTCTGCCAGCACCACTTGTTGAAGAGGCTGTCTTTCTTCCATTCTATTTTTTTTTTTTGGCTCCCTTGTCAAAGATTAAGTGGCCATAGGTCTGTGGTTTAATATCTGGGTCCTCAGTTCTATTCCATTGGTCTTCAGGCCTGTTCTTGTGCCAGTACCAAGTGGTTTTGGTCACTATAGCTCTATAATAGAGTCTAAAGTTTGGTATTGAAATTCCTCCTGCACAGTTCTTTCTGCTAAGAAGTGTTTTTGCTACACGGGGTCTTTTATTATTCCATATGAATTTTTGGATTGCTTCTTCTACTTCTTTAAAGAATGACATTGGGATATTGATGGGAATTATGTTGAATTTGTCGATAGCCCTTGGCAAGACTGCCATTTTCACGATGTTGATTCTTCCAATCCAGGAGCATGGGAGGTTTTTCCATTTCCTCAGTTCTGTTTTTTCAGGGTTTTAAAGTTTTCATCAAAAAGGTCCTTTACATTCTTAGTTAAGTTAATTCCTAGGTACTTTTATTTTCTTTAAGGCTATTGCAAAAGGAGTTGCTTTCCTGATTGTTGCCTTGTTCTTCTCACTGTTGGCATATAGGAAGACAGTTGATTTTTGAAGGTTAATTTTATACCCTGCTACCTTGCCAAAGTTTTGAATCAGCTCAAGGAGCTTGGGAGTGGAGTCTATATGGTTCTTTAAGTACAGAATCATGTCATCTGCAAAGAGAGAAAGTTTCACTTCCTCTTTCCCTATTTGGATCCCCTTTAAGCTTGCTTCTTGCCTTATTGCTCTGGCTAGGAATTCTAATACTATGTTAAAGAGAAGGTGGAGAGAGTGGGCATCCTTGTCTCTGAACTCACTGTTTTATTTTTTAATCATGTGCCTTGGTTTTGAAGTAGTTTCCCAAAACTGAATAGGAACAGACAGGATAAGGAATGACAGAGAGCAGATCACAACCCACTTCCCCAGAGTCTGCCTCCCTTGCCCTCCACTGTGGTAGCTGCTGCCCCCATGTCCTTAGTCACAGAACCTGCTTTGACTAGATTTGCCCCAAGTGTCCAAAAAAAGCCTTGGAATGGAAGACACAACTTTATCCTTTAAAACAAAAAATAAAACAAGCAAACAACAACAACAAAAAAAAAACACCTGGGAAACATTACAGAACTGCATTCAAAAAAAAAAAGCCATACTACAAAATCCAGCTTGTTCTACTTAGTCACACGGAAACATGAAGTGGAAGAGAAAGTGAGCTTGCTTCCGCTCCCAGGTGGTTTTCATTTCAAAAAGTGCCTCAAACTCAGGGCCTGCAAAATACAGGAAGGGGGTTTGCTTTTGCCTCAAATGAAAAGTAAAACAACTCTCAAATGTTTCATAGCTCATCAAAGTTTCCACATACCTTTTTTTCTGCTTTGGCCTACCTGTGTTTTCTCATCCTCCAGTGGCTGCCTCCATCTGTCCATTGTGTGGGAACTCTCCTCACCCCAAGAGCAGAACTAAGTGGGATCCTGTTCTGACAACATGAGTTAATCATCACTAGAAATACTGGCAAGAACTATAAATGTTCATATTCCTTTGGGACAGTTTAACATCTCTGGATAAATATCTCAGGCCAACTATCTTCGCTGAGCCTCCGTCTTCAGATTTCCTTTCCCAAAATAGAGAATCAGCCAAGAGCAATGTGTTGAGTCCCTGGTAATTTGTAAAATGAGGATGGAACTTCAAAAACCCATAAGCTGTTGTGGGTATGCAGTATTATGTTGCTATATAATGTGTTGTTGCTTAGAAAATGGCACAGTGGGGCCAGAAGCAAGGCCTACTGGTAGAGTGCTTGCCTAGCATGCACGAAGCACTGGGTTCGATTCCTCGGTACCACATACACAGGAAAAAAAGACTGGTGCTTTGGCTCAAAGGGATAGAGCTCTAGCTTTAAGAAACCCCAAGGACAGTGCCCAGGCCCCAAGTTCAAGCCCCAGAACTATCAAAACAACACACAAAAAAATGGCACAGTGGATGTATGACTGTGTGGCCCTCAACATTTTAGCTAAAAGAAGTTTCAGAAGTTGGGTTGACAAATTTCTTGTTTAAGAACTTGAATTGCTGTGACTTCTGATGCCTAGGACACATTCAATCCTAATAGGCAGTTGTTATACAGGCTGAATGAAAGGGGAAGAAAAAATGCTCTCTTCTTGTGTTCCTTCTTTAGAATAAGAAGATGTACTTGGACATGATCCACACATACATGGAAGTGCACGCCACTGTCTATGGCACCAGCACAAAGAACATTCCCAGCTACGTGAAAAACCATGGCATCCTCAGTGGACGAGACCTGCAGTTTCTTCTCCGAGAAACCAAGGTAAGCTTTCAATAGATTTGATCACCCATATACCCAGCCCTGTCCATTGGTGTTGAAAGTGAGATCATCTTCGCTGCTTTTCATTTCATCAGTTTAGGTGATCTCCAGGCTATAACTGGGCTCCAGGCTATAACTGGGCTGAGTTTGGTATAGCAATTGCCATGGGTGACAATAGGCTTTGAACAGTTTTCTCCAAATGTGCTCACTGATTTTGCTCCCAAAATGTATTTGTATAATTAAAAATAAAAGCATTTACAGGGCCAAGGGCACAGATAAGTGGTATACCAGTTGCTCTAGCAGATGCAAGGCCATAGGTATGATCCCTAATATCATGCATACATACATGTGTGCGCACGCGCATGCACACACACACACCTGGGAACAGAGCCACAAAAAGGAAAAGTTCAGGCCCCAACTAATAGGATGGGCTTTTTCTCTCGAAACAGGAAGCTAGGGATGCTGAACCTTCCACTGAGTCACCACCCCAGGAATGAGGTTACCCATGTGCTTTTCCTTTCACACCTCCTTCCGCAAGTATGTTCTGGGAGCTGAAGAAGTTGATGTGAAGGCCAGTTCCTGCTGAGGGAGTAGGGAAAAGCATCATGGAAAAATAATGGAAGGACAAATACTATGATGAGGTAGGGGTCTGACTATTAGAGGCCTGATCAGAGATCAGATAGTAGCAATGGTTAGAACACCCTGAGAACTACTTTGCTAAGCTATAGCATGATGGTATATTGTTTTTAACACCAGTCCTTTCCATATGCTCTCGAGAAAATACCAAATGAAGGGAGGGAGCTTGTGACTAAACCAGAAGTTTGCCCTTGAAGATTAGATAAACTCCCTTATGTGTCTTTCTGAGTTCTTACTTGTGATTTTTCTGAACATTGAGGAGGTACTACCTGCCAGAGAGGGAAAAGTAAAAAGCAGTAAGTGGATGTGCTTCTTCAATGTCCCCTAAACACAGGGGAGCGTGTTGTCAGCACACTGTCTTTGTGTGCCAGGCAGGAGAGAGTAGTTAAGGCTATGGAGTCCATGACATAGACTGACAATTGCTAATCCTCATGTGACAGTTTCTTCTTAGAAGGTGCATTTGCAAGTGTTATCCTCTTTAAATCTCAAGGCAGTGTTAAGAGAAAGACAAACAGGTATGATTGTAATTGCTGGAGAGCTGGACTTGTCTGAAGTAAACTATAGTTGAGTCACAGAGGCAGATTCACCTTGCATTTTCTTAAATTGCAAATTAGAGTGCTGCTTGGCCCTTGGGATAGCATCCTCATAAGAATTGTTACTGTTTGTTGCATGTGTGTATGTTCTTTTGAATTTGGGTTTATACCCAGCAACCCATGCTTCCTTGGCTTACTTGCTTGGTTAATGCTCTACCACTTGATCCCTGGGTCCAGTACTCCTTTTTGATAGTTATTTGGAGACAGAGTTCCTTTTTCTGCCCTACCTGACTTTAAATTACAGTCCTTTAACTATCAGCCTCCTGGGTAGCTAGGATTATAAGCATGATCCACCAGCACCTGGCTCTAAACTGAAGAACTCAAAATGGTCCCCCTCTAGCCAAAACAATTGTTCTTGGTCATCATACACACACACTTTGATTCTTTCTACTTTTAGGTTATCTGTCTGGTGTCATGAATAAGGAGGTTTGACAGATTTTCTTAAACTCTTTATCCAAAAACCTGTTCTGTCTTGTTTCCTCTATTTTCACTCAAGGTCACCTGTATAGTCTGATGACTGTCTGCGCCCTGCCAGAGTGACGTGTGTCCCAGTTTCACTGCTTCCCATCACCTCTGTCTTAGCTTGACATTTTAGGATCTTCAGAATGTCCAGGCCCTTTAAGGATGATGCTATTTTTGCCATTTGCCTCATTTTACTTTCTGCCACATCAGATTGTGCAAAAAGTTCAAGTTCCTTTAAAATAACATTTGGCAGAGCTGGTTTTCCGCAGTGTGTCATTACTGTCTCACACACTTCTATTAACCCAGCCTCTTGAATGCCTTGCTCAGCCTTGCAAATTGTAAAAGAACCCTTACCTACCATCCATTTTACTTGTCAGAAAATGGAGCTAGACCAAAACCAAGGTCCCTGATGTCGAAGGGAGCACAAGCAAAGAGGCCCAAAAGACAGAGCCACAATAGTGGAGATGGCCTATCAGCCACAGAATGCACAAGAGGAATATATTCATCCTTGAAAAATGAGTGCCTTCTGAGGATGTCACTGATTGAATTACATAGAGCCTGCTTATCTGACAGCAAGAAATTAAAATACTCCTTGTTGAGATTGTGGCTCAAATCATTGGCAAATGTGACAAGAGCAAGGCAATGTATCACCCAGATTCTCCTTCCACTCAGATCTCAGCAGTAGCCATGAAAATGAGGGAAATTCAGGCTTTGAAATAATGCCAGAAAAGACCAGTCTGGCTTTGCCTTTATGGCTTTTCCTACGTCCAGCTCCTTGCTAGTAATTTAAAAGCGATTTATTCCCATCCACATTGGAAATGGAGAACTGAAACTGCAGAATGAATGAGACCACAAGTTCCTCAGACACGTAACTGCAGAGAGAAACAAGTCTGGTCTCCTCAAGAGATTTCAGCGATACAGAAATGATTGATATTTCACCGTCCTTATGCTCGTTACTTTTTTTTTCATGAGCCATCTTTGAATCTCCAGCCCTCTCCCTAGCCCTCCCCTCCCCCCAACCAAGCCCTAAGAAATTCCTTGCTTAGCAGCATTTTGTCCTGACATGCCATCTGAGGCTTGGGCATCTCTAGCAGATGCTTGCTTTCGAGAGCCTGGGAATAAAACAAGAATTAGATGTAACAATATAATAGAACTAAAAACACTGAGAATTTGTTGAAGTCTAAAAGTCTGTTTTTCTACAGGTATAAATTTGAATGAATAAATGGATGGATGGATGGATGATTTATCGAGAGATCACAAATGAGTCATTACAGTAAAATCAGAGTGGAGCTAGAGCTTGCAAACCAGGTCTCACCCGGGCAGCATGTTTTTATTTTTGTACTTAAGTCTCCATCTCTTTCCATGTGTTTCTTCTTTACTTTCCTAGTTTGAACCTTTTCACATCCACCTTCTCCTGTCTTCCATCAGAAATTTCCTAATTATGTGAGCCATACTAAATAGCACCTTCATTTACTATATACCGCTGTGGTAGTGGCTCCAAGGTAGTGAAGAGCTCTAATTTGTAGCCAGATACATACCTTCCTTTCTGTAGCCAAGAGGAAACTGCAGCTGTAGCATATAAAATGAAGTTGCTGCTATTGCTTGTATTGCTGTCCCCTTATCTATGCAAACTTCCCACCACTCCCCTTCCTAGAATTGAGTTGCCCTGGATGATCCTGGTTCCCGCACAGAGAAGCCTTCAACAGGCTTGGCAAACATGAAGTGTGTGCTAAACCAAACAGTCCCCTAACACCTCACTTCCCCTCCACCCCCCAAAATAACCACACAAAACTGTTACTAGGCTTAGATGGATTTTGAAATATCTGTGCAAACTTTAGCTTGAGATTTCCCCATCCCTGGCACCAGATTCTGTGAAAGCTCCACAAGTTTAGGGAAGCTTCAATTATTGTGGTCACAGATATCTTCTTCCAGTGCTTAAAACAGTGCCTGGCTTGCAGGAAGTGCTCGCCTGCTGGTTGATCACACACAATATGAAAACCAGAAGTCCCAAATGCTACAGGATGCAAATTTGTAGAGTGCCAATAGGAGACAATGCCATACCTAACTTTAGGTGACAGGTGACAGTCAAAGTGCAGGTTGTATAAAACAACTTGCAGGTTATTGTATACAATATATGTGAAACGAAGCAAATGTTTCATTTAGACTTTGGGCCCATCCCAGGACTTCTCATTATGAATATGTGAAAAATCTGAGCTACTTCTGATTCTAAGCATTCTGGAAAGAGATATTACACAAAGCCGCAGTCAGGATGAAATCCACTGGCCATGTGGGACCCAGGGGCCTTGGCTCTAGGCGTGATTCATTCTTATTCTCATGAGTCATGCATTTTCATCTCTGAGATCTCCTAGCACAGGATGTTGCCCTTCTGAGGCCCTGAGCCTGGCTCTCTGTGGTGCTGACCAGGTCTCCAGGCCCTGTGAGTGGCAACCCAAGTACTCACTTGCTTTGGAGAAGCCCCACCAACCATTGCCATTCCCTGTCAGGAAGCCATCTCCAGCAGACTTAATCCTGGAAAATACTTTAGATCTTCTCCCTCCCATATAGAAAAGGGAAAAGAGTGAATGTGCATGTATCCTCTCCCACCTTCCCCTCCCTCTCCCCTGCCCCACATATGGATGTGGAATGAAGAGTGCAGAGCATAAGTCAGTAACTCTTTTAACCTCCAGAGCAAAATTGCACCCAGGACCAGAAGGGTTGACTGAAGCCTGAATTCCCAAATACTTCAGTAGGAAGAAATCAGAAGGATCACAGTTCAAGGCCAATTCAGGCAAAAACAAACAAAAAACTTATCAAGACCCACCTCAAAATAAAAATTAAAAATTAATTTTAAAAGATAGGCATAGTAGTATGTACCTGTAATCCCAACTATATAATAGGCCTAAGTAGGCGGACTGTTATCCAATCCAGCTTATACCAATAAAGGAGACCCCACCTGAAAAATAACCAATGCCAAAGAGCTGAGGGTATGGCTTAAGTAGTGGTAGAATGCCTGCCTAGTAAGCTTAAGACCCTGAGTTCAAACCCCAATACCACCAAAAAATAAAAACTGCCTCCCTAGCCAAGCCACACAGAACATTTTCACCAGTATTACACAGACACAATTACTAGAAAGAATTTATTAGTGTTTATACTTTTGCTCATTTATCCTACAAGTATGTATCTATTGGTCTAGATATATTTCACCCTTGTGCACATGGCTTACCTAGAAGATTATCTTCCTAGCAAACATGAAGTCCTGAGTTCAAAACCTTGGCCCTTTCAGAAAATATATTGATGGTGACCGTGAAGTCAGTAAAGTGGCTGGGTGAGCCATCTGCAGAGACCAAGAGCCAGTACATGTGTGTTATACTGAGCATGACCATGGTATTTACTGTAACTGATCTGCTGTCTCTATGCCTTATCAGGTGCCAGGATCCTATGCTAAGTCCTTGCTGTGGATTTTTTTTTTCTTACCACAAGAGCCTGTGATCTTGAGTTAGAACCCAGTTACAACAAAGCCAGGGCTAAGGTTTCATTGGTGCAGCCTTGCTGTTGGCTACTTACTCATAAGCCTAGTCTGGAACTGGTAGAAGGCAAGCAATCAAGGAAAGGCTTCTCCAAGGTAGTGATGCCCAAGCTAGCTTGAAATGACCATTTCAGAAAGGCCCACCTGCAGATGTTCCACGTCTCCGATTAAAAATTTACCCAGATATTCTCTTGCAGCCCCATCTTCAGGTCCATGAATATACAAACTAGAATGCATTTGATTTAATGTTAAGGACAAATGAAAATGTAGGAGCTTTGGATCCTGCAGTTGTATCTGTAGCCTGGTTAGTTGGTCTCTGGGAGTGGACTGGAAGTCTGGCCCAAGAAAAAGCCTTTGGGTTGGTATAGTAACCAACTTTGAGTACTTAAATCCATACCATTGTCCCAGCCTTATTGGCCCCTGTAGATCTTCACCAAAGCCAGCCAGCAGGCACAGTGAGTCAGAGTTGGGAGTGTGTTAGAAGATGGAACCAATCAGAATGGGAAAGAACTTGTCCATTGTTAATCTCATCCTTCAGTGTCAGGTGTTTGAGGAAGACAGGTGGCCAGAAAGGGACCCTTCAGGTTACATAAAAGCAGTACTTCTCAGTAAAATAGTGTTTTTTCCATCCCTAGCCATTGTATTGGTTCTTTCTAAAGTAATAAAAGCACTACTTTGCATCAGAAACATGGAGATTCCCATTCACTGAATGAAGAAGGAACAAGCATGACTTAGCAATAATGAGCGAGGCAAGTAGTGGAATTGGCCTATAGAGCAGCCACAGTGAAGCGTACCATCTCTCTCTCCTGATAAATATTTCTCAGCTCCCTCATCTAGATACCTTGTGAAACAGTGAGAATTCATAAAGGCAATGTGGGTGCAGAACATCCTGTAAAATTCGTGTATTCAAAACTCTCCTGTTTGGCCTAGTGGAAGAGTGCTCTCCTAGCATGCACAAAGACCCATGTTTGATTGTTTGGTACCACATATATAGAAACGCTGGAAGTAGTCCTATGGCTCAAGTGGCAGAGCACGAGCCTTGAGGAAGAAGCCCAAGGACAATGCTTAGGCCCTGAGTTCAAGCCCCCCCAAAAAAACCCCCAAAACTCCCCTAAACCCAAGCCAAATGAAACCGGGACATGATTACAGCTGTGTGAAGTTGAATCTGGATTTGAACATGTGGTAACTATTTGGCAATAGTTTACCAAACATCAATTCCTGGGATAGTTGGGATAGTTCTATGTAATATCTATGTAATTTTCATGTCAACTCAGAAAATTATGCACTATTATTTCCTCCATTTTAGGGTGAGACACTGAAGTATAAATCCCCTGTATTATCTTCACTAATACAGATTAGAAATGAACCTCAGAAGCAATAGACAATTATTGAACTAAGAAACCATGTCCTTAGGACTCAAACCTGAGTGCTTGGGTCTTCCTTACAGAGCAATGAACGCTGTTAATCCTACCTTGTTCTGGCCATTTTATACCATGTAGTTATCCTAAGAACTTCCTGGTGTATAGTTAAAGGAATCTTTGCTAAGTGTCCCCCACTTAGGGCCACGAAATTGTGTTAACCTCTTTCATAAAGTGAAAAGTTCTGGGTGGTTTAATTGATCTTTCGATACATAGGCCATCCTGTGCCAGAATTATGAGGTATGGCATTCTGTCTGGCTTAACATTGATTCATAATTTTCATTTTCGGGCATTTAATCTTTCTGTGTAATCTTTTTCATTGGTGGAACTGTGGAGATTGTTCCATCACCCATATATCCTTGTTAGGTTTGTTTCTAAACCTAACAAGGGCCAGGCAAAGCCAGACATAAAATAGAGCCTGTTTTCTTTTGAGGAGTTGAGCTTTGATACTTGAATGCGTTCTTGCCTCCTGTCTCTTGCATCTATGCTAAGGAAATCTGTGAGCCCAATGAAGCAACAGTGAAAGATAAGAGACAACACAATTTGGTTTAGCCTAGGTACCCGTGTGTGGCAAGTCTACAGCATGCAGAAGTTGATGAATGGATGTGAATTTACTGCCAACCTTTTTATCATTCAACCCTCAAATGTACTATTTGACCTTCATACATCTGCTCCATTGTAAAGTCACAGGTAATGACTATCCAGGAAGCCAGAGGGGAAAATTGCTTATTGACAGAAATGACAGAAAACTGTTATTTGGTGTTTCCAAGTCATGCATTTCCTGCAATCTTAATTAGTGTGATGAGAAACCTCATTGCCAAGAAATTGTATAGTATTTAAGCTTCTCTTGAAAATAGTAAGGCTGGAGAGAGTTAGCTCAAATTGTTTACTTGATGTGTACTAAGATATTCTGTTGTCAGCAGTGCATAGAAATTGGTGTAGATTGTTAAAAGATATAATTAGACTTAGGTCACATTCTAGTCCATTAAGCAGCAGCCTCAAATCCTCTTAATTAATAGGTTCAGATCGGTTGGTCTGAAAGAGATAATTATTTTTTGCCACAATTTTCCTATTTAAATTGACAAGCATTGTACTTTTTCTATTGATATCTGCATTTGATGGCAGGCCCTGATTTTTGGAGGTCAGGAAATATTGTGGGCTCCAACTCTCCTCCTTAAGCCCATGGAGACCCAGTCTGTGTCAGAATGATGATGTTTTATACTATCCAGTGCCCAGTCATGGCCTGAGAGAGGTCATTGTCCACGGACAGCTGGCACATCTTCCCCAGAAGACGATGGGGAAGACAGCACAGACATCAAAAGCCCTAAGAATGGTTACCTTGAACTTGGTGCTGAGTGAGCTAGAATGTCTTAGGAGGCTAGCACATACCACTCTTGCCTCGTGTTTTCTGTGCTGTCTGTCCAGCCTCTCTACCTCTGAGCCACAAGGCCAGAACATTTCTTGTTGGCATGAGTTCCAATAATCTCACTTCTGCTCAATAAGGAATAAAAAGATCCAGAGCAGAGGTATCTGGATCCTATAGAGATTTTCCTCTCTCCTGCAGTATCACAAATTCCACCACCATGTTTCCCTCCCCGTTATGGCTTGTGATGGTACTTCTACCTTAGAAGGAATGACCCAGCCAGTAATGGAGCTCTCAAAGCCTATTTTCTCCCTGCCCCCTCCCCCCCGTGGATACCCTAGCCATAGAATAGGTTTGCTGGAGGCCAGGAGTTTGGCATAGTGGTAGAATGCCTGCCTAACATGCACAAAAACCTGGGTTCGATTCCTCGGTACCACATACATAGAAAAAGCCAAAGTGGTGCAGTGGCTCAGGGTAGAATTCTAGCCTTGAGGAAAGCCCAAGGACAGTGCTCAGGCCCTGAGTTCAAGCCCAGTACTGGCAAAAAAAAAAAAAAACTTTGCTGGAAATCAGACATGTTATTCCTCCTAAAACAGCACAGTTGAATTTTTTTTTTGGTCGGTCGTGGGGCTTGAACTCTGGGCCTGAGCACTGTCCCTGAGCTCTTCAGCTCAAGGCTACCATCCTACCCCTTGAGCCACAGCACCACTTCCAATTTTTTGGTGGTTAATTGGAAGTAAGAGTTTCACAGACTTCAGTGCCTGGGCTGGCTTTGAACCACGATCCTCAGATCTCAGCCTCCTGAGTAGCAAGGATTACAAGCGTGAGCCACAGTTGAATATGGAGAATAGGAGTTAATAGGGTATTCTTTTAGAAAACCTGAGCTTTTACTTTCTCACCCCAGAGATCCTTTAGGAGCTAGATGACTGTCCCAAAATGTCAGTTCTGAGCCATGGTTTGTGCTGCCCTGGTGCATGCAGTTTTGCATCTTTAGTGTTGCCCAGGGAACCTGCCAGCATGAACCCCACAGTCTCCAAAGCTAACCTTTCTCAAGCCACTCTAGGGCTTCTATGGGGAAAGGAGGAAGTGGAGCCCCAAGCTCAATCCAGTCACCAGTCCCCTGACCTGTTCTTCCTCCAAAAGGAATATCTGCCCTGCTCTAGAACCCCATTGACTTTTGTCACTTGATGTTCCGATGGGCACTGGAGCAATTAGACTCCTTGATCTGGGCAGAGAACCCAGAGTGCACCTAGCCCAGGCTTTGGAGGCCAGAGTCCCTGGCCTGCATAACCCCAGCAGTGTGGGGAGTGTTCCCACACTGAGGGTATATGGTGAAGTTTTTTTCTATGAAGTGCTGTTTGATTTGTGGGGTTCAAGAATCGGAGCAGCTGAAGCAGCAGCATGCCCCTGTGTCACTGCAACTCCAGGCTGGTACTGTGATCCTGATTTTGCTGGCATGTGTTTGCTGCCATCTATTGTCTGCTTGCAGAAATTGCATGGTGTGTCTGCTGGCGAGGGCCGTCCCCTGGCAGATGGACCCTGCAGAGCTCCCTCTGCCCCCACCCAGGGGAAAATAAAAACCGAGATGTTGGCGTCCCCCAATGAAAAAACCATTATGGAAACCTGTGTTTACTGACCTACCATCGTTTGAAAGCAGTTCCATTTGAACTGTAATCAAACCGCCAAGTGACCTTTCTGTCCCTGGCCCAGCAGCCCTTGAAAGGGCCTGTTGTTCCACTGCTTCAATGAAGAAACCTTCTGTTTAGTTAAGCAAGTGTTTTTCCAGTCATGTCTCCTGGGGAGTTACAGAAAGATGATTGTTGGGTCTTGGGTTTTGTTGTTGTTTTTCTTTTAGTACTCCCCAACCTCTCTATCCCCCTCATGTCACACACACGCACAAACACACACACACACACACACACACAAATTTCTTTGCTTGCTTAGCAGAGGAGAGTTTGCTTAACCACACTACTTCACCAGGGGTCTCTGTCGTGTTTTGCAGATCTTAGCATAAGCCCCTTTTCTTTACCCTCCCTGCCCCAGGTCGGTTAACCTTCCAGAGTGCCCGAGGTACGCAAAAGAATGGGCAACAGGAAAAGCCCCTGTGAGCCAGGGAGGCCAGTCCTGACTGAGATGTTTATGTGATGCCTGTCGTCTTGTCTTACAGTTGTTCGTTGGGCTTGGGTTTCCTTATGAGGGCCCAGCTCCCCTGGAAGCCATTGCAAACGGATGTGCTTTTCTGAATCCCAGGTTCAACCCACCCAAAAGCAGCAAAAACACAGACTTTTTCATTGGCAAGCCAACACTGAGAGAGGTGAGTATCAAAATGACTCTACATTCAGTAAGAAGAAAAAAAAAAAGGAATTCAGGAGTAGCTCAGTTAGAGTACTTGTCTAGTATGCACAAGGTCCTGGGTTCTATTCTAGCAATAGAATAATTAATAATATTGTAATACTATGTAACAATGATAGTGATTTTTTTTCATTGTCCATCAAAAATTGGTTTCAGCCCTGCCCCTTTGCATATACAGATACTAAAAACTTGGGAATATTCAAGACACCTATATAAAATAGCACCGCGTTTGTATAAATCATCTCTAGATGACTTAGCTGTAAATAGCTGTTGTACTAACTTGGTTAGGGAAGAATAAGGAGGAAAAACATGTGCACATGTTCAGCATCAAGTATTTTTTATGTATTTCTTGGTGTACAGATGGTGAACCCATCTACAGGTGCTTCCAACCATCTTATGTGGTTGGGAGCAGAGCATGCGGAAAGGCTTGTAGGGCAGATCCTGAGGCTCAGGGAGATGAATGATGATCACATCACCTTGTTAGCAGCAGGGTCAGGATCTCAATCTGCATCCACCACCACAAAGGGTGTAACTTAACATACCAGTGGTCAGGCCTTCTGATTATGGCCTGAACTCTGGTGTTTAGAGAATGAGATCAACTGAGTAAAACCTTCATGGAGAATCAACCTTCCATGATATGCTGTGGAGAAAAGTAGCCTCTGAGCCAGGTGTCATGGTGGCCTATGCCTATAATCCTAGCTCTCAAAAGGCTGAGAGCTGAGAATTGTGGTTCGAAGCTATCCTAGCCAGGAAAGTCCATGAGACTCTTATCTCTAACCAGTAAAAAAGCCAGAGGTGGAGCTGTGGCTTAAATCTTTAAATGAAAAAACTAAGGGACAGCACCAGCCCATGAATTCTTAGTACTAGAACACACACAAAAAAAGTAGCCTAGTAGCTTATGAACGTTTTCAAAGAACTTCCACCTCAAGACACAAGATGTATCATGTGTGATTAAAGTAATGCACCTGGTTCTGTAGTTTACTACCAACAGGCATCATCCTGGAAAGTAACGCTGCCCTTGCTGTTCACAGAAGCCTTGTTTCTGTTGTAATTGTCTTCACACATCCTCTTATAAATCCTCAGTGGGTGACAAATCACCATGGAGGATAGTTGGATTTGATTTGAAGCAATAAACAAAAGTCATTTCCAGCTAAGTGTGAGTGAAGCTTAGTGCTTCTGTATGTGGGAAGAAACCGGTATGTGTAAGAAACCATAAATTAGATTTCTTGTTAGTTTCGGGTAGGTAATATGTGGCTCTGGCTTGGAGTCTCTCAGGTCCTCTAGCTGGGGGCTTACACCCACAGACAGCCAGTTCTCCTGTAACATGGCAGCTTTAAAGCATTTACTTTTCAGTTCTGCTGCTGCGTGTGTGTGTGTGTGTGTGTGTGTGTGTGTGTGTCTGTGTCTGTGTCTGTGTCTGTCATAGGGCTTGAACTCTGGGCCTGGATGCTGTCCCGGAGCTCTTCAGCTCAAGGTTACCACCCTACCCCTGGAGCCACAGCACCACTTCCAGTTTTCTAGTGGTAAATTGGAGATGAGAGTGTCATGGACTTTAGTGCCCAGGATGGCTTTCAACCGTGATCCTCAGATCCTAGCCTCCAGAGTAAAGCAAAGAGTACAGGTATGAGCCGCCGTGCCCAGCTACTTCTGCTGCTTTTAAATCCTTCTGGTTTGCTTTCCTTTGTCCCAGATAGTACCTAATATGCATTGTCCGTGATTATTCTTCACTGATGAGGCAGAAATCTTTCCATGGGTTATTTTGAGAATTCTTTCCTCCAGACTTTTCTATCAGTGGTGAAATGGCCAAAAGAAAGGTAGAGCAACTGATGCATCTATTATCTTACAGAGCTTAACCATGGTGCAAGGTGACCTTTGCCAAGAGTTAATTGTGTGTTTTCTTGCTTACTTACTCCTTCTGCTGGTGTACTAAATTTGAACTTTTCACCTTGGTGAGCTGTTTCTTTTGGAGAGGTTGCTTTGTTCGTGCATTACTCAGTAATAATGCACACCTGTGTGCCAGGTGCTGCATACAGAGTTAAGCCACACAGATCTAGCATGGTGTTGGGGAAAGTTTATAAAAGACATGCCCCAGCAGGCAACAGGTCTCAGTTTAGTAGGAGTTTCTCCTTTTGCTTGTGAATAATTACCTTCAAACATTGGAGTTTGGAGTAGAAAATTGATGTAAGTCATCCCTGGGGGGTGGGTTGTTGTGTTTTATATTCACAGATAGAAGCAATGTATTTAACATCTATAACTTGATTAATGTGCATATACACTATAAAACTAACTCCTTGATGAAAGACGTGTGTGTGTGTGTGTGTGTGTGTGTGTGTGTGTGTGTACACACGCATGCATCATGGGAAGTTCCACGTGTACACTGAAGTGTACTAACTGTAGTCACCATGTTGCACAGCAGATTTTGAGAACTTGCTCAGTTTATAGAACTGAGTGTTTGTGCTCTGTAATCAGTGTTTCTCTCTATATTCACCCTACGTCCTTGGGCAGCTACGGTTAAACTCTACTTAGGTGAGTTCTGCTCGTTCAGGTTCCACAGGTGGGTCTGAGTCTGGCTTATTTCAGTCAGCCCAAAGTCCTGTAGGTTTATCCATGTTGTTACAAATGGCAGGATTTCTTTTGAGTTTTAAAATACTCAATCTGGTGCATACACACAGTTTCTTCATTTTTGATTAGCAGTTAATAAATTGTGTTGTTATGAGTGGGGTTTTTAGATGTCTTTTCAATATCCTCATTCAATATCCTTTGATATAAAATTTCCACGCAGGAAAGTGTAATTCCTGCTCTGTGTGATAGTTCTTTTCCTCATTTTTTGAGAAGACTCTATACTGTTTTCCATAATGGCTATAGTGAAATTCATTCTTTTTTTTTTTTTTGGTTTTTTTGATAATAGCCATTCTAACAAGCTTGAGGTGATATCTCATTGTCACTTTGACTTGCGTTTTCCTGATCCATTGCCTCTCTATTTTTAAAGAAATGCCTATTCAGATACTTTGCCTATTTTAAATGGGTTGTTTTTGCTACTGTGATATAGGAATCCTTTGTATGTTTTTAAATCCTTATCAGATACATTATTTGAAAACATTTTGCCCTGTTCCACATACTTCTTTTTCACTTGGTGATTAATTCTGGTTGGCATCTTTTTTTTTTCTTTTGTCTTTTGCCAGTCCTGAGATTTGAACTCAAGGCCTGGGCACTGTCCTGGGGCTTTCTCAAGACTAGTGATTTACCACTTGAGCCACAGCACCACTTGCAGATTTTTCTGTATATGTGGTATAGAGGAATCGAACTGAGGGCTTCATGCATGCTAGGCAGGCACTCTACCACTAGACCACATTCTGATTTCATTCTGCACATAGATATCCAGTTTCCCCAACACTTTTTTTTTTGTCATGAGGCTTTAACTTTTGGCCTGGGTACTGTCCCTGAGCTTTTTTTGCTCAAGGCTAGCTCTACCATTCTGATACAGTGCCACTTCCAGTTTTCTGATGATTAGTTGGAGATAAGAAGCTCACAGATCTATAGACATGTTTTATTACATAGATTAATATGTATCTATGACTTAAAAACCCTCACCCTACTTTTAATTATGTTCTAAAATCTAAGTGCCAGTGATTATATATAGAGATTCCCTTCTTGAATATTTGTTTGTTAAATACGTCATTTGAAATATGATGTAAAAATCAATGTTTAAAAAATCTATTAAAAAAAAAAAGAAGAATCTCACAGACCTTCCTGCCCAGGCTGACTTTGAATCTCAATGGTTATATCTCAGACTTATGAGTAGCTAGGATTGTGGGTGTGAGCTAGTGACACCCTGGCCCAACACGACTTTGTAAAATGTGTTCCTGACACCCTTTGGAAGATTACTTGGCTATTAAATTTCTGGACTCTGTCTTATACTCTGAATCTATATGTCAGTTTTATGCCCGTATCACTAATAGACATTAATTGGAGTGTTTAAGATCTTTCAGTTTCTATTTCTGCCAACAGGTAGGTACATAGATGGATGGATAGATAGATATTTTCCATATTTTTTAAGTTTTTACAATAAATTTTATAACTAAATATATTAATACAGTTGTACAAATATTCTGCGTTTGTGTTATTTATCCACCTGTTAGTGGGCATTAGGGCTGTTTCCTCCTTTGTCTATTGTAAATAATGATTCCATGACTGCTGGTATACAAGTATTTACTTCCTTCCCTCTTCTAATCCTGTTGATTTTCTTGCTGTTATTTTACTTTTCATTCATGTAAAAAACAGTTTGAATCTTACAGGCTTCAGATACACCATTTATCCTGCTTCCTCTAGTGGTAACAGTGTATAGAATGCAGGACAATGATTTAAACCAAATTAGCATTAGTATCTTACTTCTCTTCCCTAGTGTTCACACTAAGACCTTTATTCAGTTTCTGGATCCAATTCAGAATTAGGCATTGCCTTTAATTGTCATGTCTCCTTAGTCTCCTCTAACATGTTTTTAAAAAAATCAGCCATCCATTGTCACTCATGGCCATAATACTCTTAAAGAGTACAGGTCAGGTCTTTTCATATACTGAATGTCTCCCGTAAACACAGCTGAAACCTTGCCCAGGGAATAATGTAATGTGACAGAGCTCAGATCAGCTAGGATGAAGTTATCAAGAAGCATATGTTCATTGTTTTCTGCCATTTGCCATCCTTTAGTGATTTGATTTTGTTGAGGTCATGGACGGCATTCATTCTTCATGGCATGGAGACAGAGGGAGAAGGAGAGGAAGAGAGATTGGGAGCTGCTGCCTAGGAACGAAACTCTAAGACAAAGACTGTGGAGTTCTTTTCAACAGTGGCTTAGAAAATGACCTCACACAGATGGCTCCATCAGTTCGGGGCTCCCACTGGAAGACTCAGAGGCAGAAGGGCAATTGACAGATATTGAATGCATTCCCACAGGGTCAGTGGCACTAGTTGCCCCATAAAAAAGAAGTTAGCTCCTAATTTCCTGGAGTTCCCAATCTGATGGGAAAGAATGAGGAGACTTCTGCCTAACCAGTAGAAATGCACTCAAATTCAGGAGAAGAGGAGTTGTGCCAGGTGGAGGAAAATGTGGGTAGTAAGTAGAAGAAATGGAAAGAGAGAAAAGGACTGTCAGACGAAAGAACAGGAGACTCCAAACCTGAGGGGTTTGATTGTGGGTGAAACTGGGAGGAGATCAGTGTGCCTTGTGAAGGAAGGCAGATGTGAGCTGGTATCTGGCTCCATCCAGCAATATCAGACAGCTTTGAGAGGACAGTGACTTTTATCTGATGGCCAGGTGTGTTACCTTCCCTGCTCTTTCAGCCCAAAATGCTTCCTAATCTCCCAGGCCAAACATATTTTTCAGAAAGAGCTGCTAATAAGTCTAAAGACTGGACAAATGTGATTGCATCGAAGTGAAGAGTTTGTGTATGGCAAAGGATATAGTCGCCATATACATAGAAAGGTCACAGATTGGGAGAAGATTTTTACCAGCAAAAATCAGACAAGGGCCTCATATCTAAAATATATTTAGACCTTAAAATTTCAAACCTACCCAAATTTTTAAAGCAGCAACAATTCAATAAATGGCCTAAAGACTTCTCTGAAGAAGTGAGAATGACCAACAGACACATGAAGAAATGTTCAATATCTCTGGCCATAAAAGAAATATAACTCAAAATGACATTGAGATTCCGCCTTCCTCTAGTTAGAATGGTTATTACCAAGAAAACTAATAACATGCTGGCTGGAATGTGGCCAAAAGGGAATACTACTACCCTGCTGGTGGGAACGTAAACTTGTTCAACTACTTTGGAAAGTAATATGGATCCTCAAAAGATTAAAAATAGCCCAGCACGGTGGCTCACTAGCTACCCAGGAGGCTGAGATCTGAGGACCAAGGTTCAAAGCCAGCCCAGACACAAAAGTCTGTGAGATTCTTATCTCCATTTAACTACTAGAAAAGTAGAAGTGGCACTGTGGCTCCAGGGATAGGGTGGTAGCCTTGAGCTGAAAAGCTCAAGGATAATGCCCAGGCCCAGAAGTAGGGCCATAGCCTTGAGCTGAAGAGCTCAGGGACAGCACCCAGACCCAGAGTTCAAGCCCCATGACCGACAGTGGAGGGTTTGGGGGGGGCAGAGACTAAACGTAGAGCTTCCCTATGACATAGCCACTCCTGGGCATTTATCCAATAGCACAAATAAGTTTATAGATTTCTAAGTCAGAACACTTAGAGCCGTTAGAGGCCAGCGACTCAACCTGTAACTCTAGTTATTTCATATGCTGAGATCTGAGGATCATTGTTCCAAGCCAGCCCAAGCCAGAAAATCTGAGTCACTTACCTCCAACTGATCATCTAAAAGCCAGAAATAGAGCTCTCGCTCAAGTGGTAGAATGCTACCTTGAACCAAAACACTCGACAGAGCCCAGATTCCAAGTTCAAGCTCCAGGTTTGGCCCAGAGGGAATAAAAATATATACACATACTTAGAATTTATCATTTATATCAGCAAGTGGGAGTTTTAACCAAAGTATACATAAATACAGAAATATCTTTGTGTGCCCTGCAAATCTTTAATGCTAAGCAGTAATTCATCCACTTAAATTGATACCCATCAATTTCCTATCTGTCTCTTCTTTGCCTTTCACTTGAAGATAGGGAAAAAAAGGAAATTTCAATGAAGTTTGACTTTGTTTTTATTTCTACATTGTATCAATGTGTGAAAGCTATTGTATCTACTCAGAGAAAAGTTCAATAATGCCTTTAATACAATTTAAATTTTTAACTTTGCATTGGGAAGCATATTAATATACTGCTTGTCATTATTCTGACATTTTGTAAACTATTACAAACTCTGTGAAATCAGGAGGGGAAAGAGAAGGTTCCATAAAGAGAACTCATGTTCTCCTTAAAGATTTAATAGCCACTCTGAAGTAATGTCTCATATTTAATAAGATTTTCATTACTTTTACAAACTATACTCCAGTACATTTACTGATTGATACACAGCAAAGTAGCTGAGATCTGATGGCTCTCAATAAATTATCAGGGAGGAACATAATGTTCAGAGGAAACTAATGAATCACAAATGCCATACTCATAAAATTAAGCAGCCCTCAATAAAAGTAAATGAATTAAATGATAATGGCTCAGCATTTTGTATTTTCTAAGTACTTAGTGCAACATTATAAATAAGCAGGGCTTTTTGAGAAGGGACAGGGACTGCTGATAATTTATAAATTACTGAATAGAGACACTGGTGGCAATGTTTATTTATCCTGATTTCAGTAGAAGGACTAATTGGTTTGTTCTGTAGGAAACAAAAATGGGTGGGTATTTTGTTCATCTTCAGAAAAGTATTAATGCAGGCATAAATTCAACCCTGGGGTTTGAATGTGTCAGTTTTAAGAGTATTCTAAAAGCTTTAGTTTTATTTTTATTAAGAATGCAATTGCATCCACCCAGTTGTCATACCCCTTTCTGTTCAAAGCTAGTAATTTATTGTAGGATCTGCATTTGAACTTGGCTCTGCTTTATACTTCTTGAAGACATACAAGACTGTCTAAACTTTAGAATTTTTGTGGATGCATAGGAAACTGAATAATATGTTTGCACATGATTTATTGTAAATATAATATAGAGAGGTCATGCTTACATATGTAAGATAATGACTGTGTTTCTTTTTGTACAGTGTTACCCCTTCCTCATTTTCTCCCCACTCCCCTCAACACCCTTCCCCACCCAAGTTGTAAAGTTCATTTCTAACATAGTGTCTACTAAATATCACTGTTGAATTGGTTCAACCTTTGTCCTGCCATTTCTGAGTCTCCTTTCCTTCTGAAAATAAGATAAACTTACATACATGACAAAGGGTACAGAAATAAGAGTGACAACAGGGCATAAATCAAAGGGAGAAAAAAAGAAAAAAGAACTGAGAGCAGTGCATTATAAAAAAAAATCTCATTTCCATTTCTTAGAGTTCATTGTGATAAGCTTCAATTTATATGGTCATATGCACCTAGCTATTTATTGAGCTATTATCCTCTGCTAAGAATACTATTTTTAGATTCTAGTTAACTACAAATGAAGGAAACCATGCAGCTTGTTTCCTTGGATCTGGCTTGCTTTGCTTAATAGTTTTTTCCAAGGTTTTCGATTTCCTTATGAATGAGTCGGTGTCATTCTTGTTGATGGAAACACAGAATTCCATTGTGAATATATACAAAATTTTCTTGATCCATTCACCTACTGAGGGGCATCAGGATTGGTTCCCTATCTTGGCTACGGTATATAATGTTGCATTGAACATAGTTGTGCTGGTAGCTTTAGTGTGGCCATATTTACTCCTGGATAAATGCCTGGGAGTGAGATTCCTGGGTCATAGCTCTATGTTTACTCTTTTGAGGAGTGTCTATACTTTTTGCTTTCCAGAATGATTGTGCAAATTTACATTCCCACCAACAGTTTAGTTCAGTTCCTTTTTTGCCACATCCCCACCAACATCTATTATTAGTTTTCTTGATAATGGCCATTCTAACTGGAATAAGGTGTTGTTTTGGTTTGCATGTCTTTTGAGGCCAGAGATGTTGAAAGCATTTCTTCATGTGTCATTTATTGGCCATTTCTATGTCCTCAGAAAAGCCTAAGTCTTTAGCCCATGTATTAATGGAGTTATTGTTTCCTTGAGTATTTGTGGAAGGTGGCTAATTTTTTGAGCTCTAAGTATATTATAGATAAGAGACCCTTGTCTGCTGTATGGCTCTTTTCCCAATCTGTGTGATTTCTGTTTATCTTGCTAGCTATGTCCTTTGCCATTCAGAGACTCTGAAGTTTATTGTAATCCCATTTAGCCAGTCATTCTTTGATTTGTTGTGTTTCGGTAAATTTAAGAAGTTTGTTTCTTTATTCAGGGCTTCTGTGCAAAGGAGCCTTAGTGTTTCCCCTATCACTTCCTGTAATATTTTCAGGGTATCTGATCTTACATCGAGGTCTTTGATCCACTTGGAATTGATTCTGGTACAGGGTGATACAATAGAATCTAACTTCAGTTTTCTACACATGTACATCCAATTCTACCCACACCATTTGTTGAAGAGGCTGTCTTTCTTCCCTCTTGTGTTTTGGACTCCCCTCTTGACGATTAGGTTGCCATAGATCTGTAGATTCATTTCTGGGTCTTCAGTTCTATTCCATTTCAGACCTGTTCATACAGTACCAAGAATTTTTTTTATAGATATGACTTTATAATAGAGTTTGAAGTTTGCTACTGATGTTCCTCCAGCACTGTTCTTCCTGCTAATGATTATTTTTGCTTTTCAGAGTCTATTATTCATATGAATTTTTGATTGCTTCTATTTCTTTAAAAAAATGTTGTTGGGGCCGGGAGTTTGGCCTAGTGGTTAAAGTGCTTGTCTAGCATGCACAAAGACCCGGGTTCGATTCCTTGGTACCACATACATACAAAAAACCGGAAGTGGTGCTGAGGCTCAAGTGGTAGAGCTCTAGCCTTGAGAAAGTCCAAGGACAGTGCTCAGGCCCTGAGCTCAAGCCCAGGACTGGCAAAAAAAAAAAAAAAAATGTTGTTGGGATTTTGATGGGTATTGAATTGCATTTGCAGATAGTTTTTGGTAGTATTGCCATTTTCACAATGTTAATCCTCCCAATCCAGGAATGGGAGGCTTTTCTACTTCTTGGTTTGCTCTGATTTCCTTTTTCAGGTTTTTAAAGTTTTCATTATGGAGTTCCTTCATATCTTTGGTATGCACATGATTAATATAGTGCCTGGTCCAGCCTGGGTTTTGGGATATGTACTGAGCTCAAATACATGCAGAAAGGGGGGCAGGGGAATACAGTCACATGGGCCTCAACTATCTTCTAGCCTGTCACTGATCATAGAACCCAACAAAAGAAGAAGGCAATATTATAAGTTGAGGAACTGCTGCAGTTACTTAGGGACCAATGAAGGATGTGACTCTGGGTAGAGGAAGTAAGAAGGAAAGAAGGCACAGCCTTGAAAAATTGCAAGGTTTTCTCATGTGATTTCTGGAGTGGTTGCCAGGAAAGACAGTAGCTGGAGGCCAGTGACTTGTGCCCCAATTTTCTTACCCTAGTAGCCTGGAGGAACTGCTCTGGCAGGATACCAAAAACAGTGGTCAAAAGGGTGACGGGGGTGCTAAGCCTTAGCTTAGCCTTCCAAGTTTGTATGTATATATGCATCTAAATTGGAAGAAGATACAAAACCAGGTTGTCTAAACCAAAGATCTTAACACTATGGGAAACAACACTTACTTTTATAGTAAATATATTAAAGATTCCTGTCCTTGCTGAAATTAACTTAAGTAATTTAAAAAGATTATCCTCTAGCTGTAATAAAAAGAAGAGGTAAAAGGAAAATAATCTGTAACATAATACACATTTCAGTATCATGTAGGCAAGAAATACAATGTCTTGATACACTAAGTGGCATTAATTTTGCTGCCATGATTTTTCCAAGTTCATGAGTTCATGAGTATAAGAATGTCTTAATGTACCTGATAATTTACTCATGGAAAATTTAGTGAATTTTAAACAGTTATATTTGAGGCAAATTCACATTAAAGCTCAACAGGAGCCTTGTAGGTCTTTGGACTGGTGGTATACTGCAGTGCTGAAAAGTATGTTTAACTTACACAAGTCTCTGGGTTTAATCTTAATGAAAGAAGAAAAAGGGAGGAGAAGAAAGGGGTGTTGACCAATGGACAAATCTTTCTGCAGAATCATCCAAGACATTGTCACATGTCCCCACCACAGACTAAAAAGAGCCTCCTCCAGTCATTGTGGTAACTTAAAATGTTCTCCCAAGTGTCTACAATGCTTCTTTACACCACAGTCTCAAAACAATGTGAAAAATGAGGTAGAAACATGGTTGAGATAAATGCAGCTGTCTTGAAGAATGAGCTTTTACAGAAAGCAGAATTGCCAGTATGCATATTTGATTTATTTGGCCACACATTGCTCTTAAACCTCTAGGATAAAAACTACCATCTTGTCTGATCACAAAATATCTTTATAAATGTCAGGCTCTGATTTATGGCTTTCTGAGGGTGCCCTGTTTCATACTGTCACCTTTGTATGCACCCTTAGTCATCTTCCTATGACTTCAGAACATTGATTTTATTGCAACTTTCTGTGCTTCCCTGTCTCTCCTAGCCAGGATAGTACATGACAGTTTATCTAGGTGATTTTCTGGTCTGAGTCATGGCTGGAAATTAAGTATTCTTTAGGAGTTCAAGCCACCTGTTATAAGGGCTGGGGATGTAGACCAGTGGTAAAGTTCCCACTTAGCATGCACCAGGCCCTGGGTTCACTCCCCATCACCACCAAAAAAGAAAGAGGAAAAAAATGGAGGAAGAAGAAAAGAAGGGAAATCAACAAGAGAGATGGATAGGGAAAGAAGGGAGGGGATAGTGCCAGGGGGAGAGGAAAGGAAGGAAAGCATCTGTAATAGCCTCTTTTCACCTGGTGATATTCTTTTTTCTCCAGATGGGATTCAAAATGTGGAACCACCACTAGGGTATTGTATTTCCTTTAATCTGCTTGTTTATTAGGAGGTTTTGATGGTGGAAGGGAAGGACAAGAATGTCTTGTTACCTGGGAAGTATAAGAAGCATAACACTTCATCTAGTACAGATGGTTCTTCAAATAAAGATCCAGTGTTTATGAAACAGAGGTGTTATTTTTCTCTTCCCAGCTGACATCCCAGCATCCTTATGCTGAAGTATTCATCGGCCGGCCCCACGTCTGGACTGTGGATCTCAACAACCAGAAGGAAGTTGAGGATGCAGTGAAAGCGATTTTAAATCAAAAGGTTGTTGCTTTTATTCCACCTTCCCTCAATGTGTACTGTGACCTGTGTGAAAGAGTCACAGGCCCGTAGTTTTCAGTAAATAGACCATTTTCACATTAGTGGAGTCAGGAAAGAGAGAGCTGTAGGATGTGGCCTGGGGATTTCCAGGAAGTTCTGTGAAATGAAAAACAGCTGGTTCCACATGTGGATGTGGTTTCTTTCTCCAGACCCTGTGGACAGGATCCCTGGGTCCCCCGCATGGGAGGAAGGGCCTGAATTATTGCCTCTCCAGTTTAATGTTAGAAAAAGATAGGCCTGCCACTTTTACTTTAACCACCGGGAGAGGAAAAAGGGAGGATTAAGAACTATTGGAGGATACGCTATGAAAAGTTTATTCCTTTGGTCAAACCATGTAAAAGTGATTACATTTTCTAGACTTTTTTGATCAACATGGCTTAAGTACTCACTGTGCATACAGCATCCTCTAGCAGCTCTGGGAGGAAGAGAGTCATTTACATCCATATGCAGAGATGAGTGTATGGGATCTGTTATCCTGAGACAGCCATGATCTCTCATGTCCAAGGAAGTGTCTGAGCACTTTTTACATGTAGTTATAATGTGTGAACAGAAATACAAGAGGTGTGCTATGAGGATTGACTAATACACTTGGTTTGGTTTCCAAGTGCTAAAGTACAGTGTCTCCCTCATAGTGTGGGGACATTTGTCTTATTTTTGTAATAGATAAGCTTGATTTCTTCTAGACCATAAGAAACATGAAGATATCATATATATGTATATATCTGTCACTACTGTGTTTGCAGCCTTATGAGATGATTGGGTCGGTGGATGGGTGGGTGGATGGGTAGGTAGATGGATAGAATGGAATGAAGAAGGGAGAGGAAAGGAATTGATGTTTGCAAACAGATATGCAAGTTAACCGAAGGCAGGTGATTGCCAAAGACAGCATGCAGAAGGACTAGGAGGGGGCTTTCTGGAGACTACTACAGTTTGGGTGGAGTATTATAGAATGAGTAGGAGTTTACACAGCAAAACTAGGTTCAGATATGTTGTACATAAGGCAAAGGCAATAGAAAGGTATATATCCTGGAAGGAATGGCTGATTTGTCCCTCCTTGGAAAGGGCTTGTTTCCCCTTGGGGAAATAGAATGTGTTGACCTATCTGTGGCTCACTGAACTGCCCATTTCAATTAATTCCTAGCATCTAGGAAATGAAGCATTATCCAGGCTCCTTATAATCTGATTATTGGGCTTGGGATAGCAGTCAACTTCAAACTATCCCACTTAGGTAATAACTATCCTTGATGAGAAATGATGAGGAAGCTGAGGTAGAAACAAAAACGTGGAGATCAGAGAGTCCAAAACTTTGTAATGGATCAATTTTGTCAAACAAGATCAAGCCCACTAGGAGAGCACTGAGGGTAGACCCAGAGTTCTATATGTCCACTGTATTACTCCACGGATCCTTCAACACTGCACAGTTTAATTAAAACCCCCATCAACTTAATCTATATTATTCCCCAACTTACATAAGACCATTAAAAAAGGAATTATAACAATAGCTTTTAGCTTTTATAAAAAGTAATTATAGCTTATCGTAGAACAACCTTGTTACAAACCTTACCTCAATTTTTGTTCAGTTCTGTAGGGCGAGACTCTACTCCTTGTTACAGAAAAAAAAATTAAGACTTCAGATAATTTACTTGATGTTTCCCAACTACTAACTAGATTAGATTTGGAGCTCGAAATCTAATCTTTGGAGTAGGTTGTTAAGGTAATAAAAACTTCTGAAATAAAGGGATGCATTAAGTGGAGAAGAAGAATGGGATGATGGAGGAAGAAATGTGGTAAGTACGAATGTTAAAATTCCTTATTAGAAACGAATAAGAAATTTAGTGGTTAGGTTTTCTCACATTTAACTCCAAGATCTTTACATAAGAAAGAATAAAGAAGCTGGGTACGGGTGGCTCATGCCTGTACTCCTAGCTACTCAGGAGGCTGAGATCTGAGGATCAAGGTTCAAAGCCAACCGGGACACAAAAGAACCTGAGATTCTTATCTCCAATTAACCTCTCTAAAAACAGGAAATGGGGCTTAGCTCAAGGGTAGGGCAGTAGCCTTGAGCTGAAGAGCTCAGGGACAGTGCCCAGGCCAAATTCAAGCCCCATGACCATCCCCCCCCCAAAAAAAGACTAAAGATAAAAGTTTACTCTTTAAAAGATAGGTCAAGTCTTCTAATAATTAAAACCAGACTTAGAGGTGATCCAGATGTTGGAATTTTTGACAGCCGTTTAAAATGTTACAATGTAGTAAAAGTTTTGGAGGAAAAGTGAACTGAAGTATATGAACAGATGGGGAATTTCAGTAGAGATGGAGAATATTTTTTAGCCAACTGAAAAATGCTAGAAATAAAAAGTATGGACCTCATTTCATAGCATTCTCGGTCAATGATAAACAACAAAGGGGGGGAAAAAAAACAAGCTGAAGACTTGTCAAGGAAATTGCTCAAATTGAAACCCAAAGAGAAAGGAAAGAACGTGTAAGATCTATGGCACAATATTGAGCACCTAGCTAACTTATAATTGGAATCTCAGAGGGGACAAGAATTAAATGGAAAAAATATTGGCTAAAATTTGTTTAAATGAATAGATGCCATCAAATGAAAGATCCTGGGACTGGGATCATTGCTGAATTGGCAGGACACTAGCCAATGAGTACAAGCAGCAGGTACTGAGTTTCAGTCTCAGAACTTAAAAAAGGCATGGTTATCCCCTTGCAGTATAATAGCAAATAAAAACATACCCAGAAACATCAAGATTTCAGTGCTGAAGGCAAAGATAAGGGGAAAAAATCTTGAAAACAGCTAGAAAAAAACTTCATGACGTTTAAAAGAATAAAGAAAGCCAACTTCTCATCAGAAATAATGGAGGCCCTATAAGGGTCTCCAGAGGACCAGAACACACAGGACTTTTAAATAGGCAATAATAGGCAAAAATTTATTTAATAAATAGGAACATTTTGAGCAAGGGAATAAAATGACCTACATTTGGGATCCTCCACAGAAATGAGAAGATCTGCCTAACCCAGAAACCAATGGTTACAAAACAGAGAGACTTGGGTTAAAAACCCTGGTTATCTTTTATTGAATGTCAAACCACTTCTGTCAGTTGGGGGTCAGTTAGGGTCTCCTTGATCTCCAAGAGAAATTCTATAGAAGCATTGTTTCCTGACTTTGGAAGGTGAGGGAGTCTCAAAAGAAGGAAGGTCAAGAGAAGCAGCGCAGAGGGGGAAGTTTATGGAAAGTTCCAAGGCCAGCAAAAACTCCACAGTGCAGGCTGCAGGCATCCTTCCTGTGACCTTAAGTAGATGAGTAATGGGCTTTTTTCCAGCATCAAGATGATAGGAAGGCTCCCTTCTCTTTTTGTATGAGCCCTGCTTGGCTTTCTCTGACTAGATGTGGTTTCAATGTTCCTTCTCATTCCATAACCTTGGAGGCCCTGACTTGTTTCCGAAGGACTATTAGGCAGAAAACTTTTCTTTCATCTCCCTAACCTACACAATGGCTCCTGCTTAGAGACATGACCAGGGCTCTTTTCCCCAGAGGCAAGTCTGAAGGACCTTCCTACCCAAAAGGCCCTGCTCCCACCCACAACAGAATTGCCTAGGAATGCAATTTCCTCCTCCCTTCCCCCCTAATAGGAAAGATGTCAAGCTTCATATACTTTTGGGACCAGAATGAACTGGTCCCAAAGCAGTAAATGAGTCAGAATCCATTTGGTTTACTGGGTGTGGGTTGGTAAGATACCAGAAAAAGAACTATTTTTTTTTAGAACTCACTTCTGTTTTCTAATGAATGCCCTTGGAATGTGTAGTGAGAATGGACCTTGAGTCTTCAGCCTGCTTCCCAATAAAGAATTGAATCTGTTGTTGTCATGCTAGTTGGCCACCAATGTATGGAATCCCTACTTGTCCTCTTACAAAACTTCACATATATGGCATGTCCTTGGTTCTAAAGGATTTCTTTTTGTTCCTTCTATAAACTGTTGAGAGTAGACATATGTATAGGACAGTTACAGAAAGCTTCTGGAGTGCATTCATTCACACATTAGATGGAGTGAATAGCCTTTACAAGAAAATTATACCTTTTTGAATGATGAACTATGCCTAAATTAGAGCCAGGCAAATGGCAAAGCTTGAGATGGTAAGGAACCTGCTGAGATCATGGAAGTTCATTTTTCAAAGTACATCAGGCTCTTAAGAGGTTGTAGACTGACTTCTGTGCTTATGCAGTCATGGGCACTCTTCCTCATGATGTCATAGCTCAGTCTAGACAGATGTGAGCAGATGTGGCTAGGCTCCAACCTGCTGATGCAACCTGCATCAAGTTGTGTGTAGTTAAAGGTAGTCTAGGAAGTTAAGTCATGGTTTTGTATTTCAAACATGACTCTACACACACACACACACACACACACACACACACACAAAGCTTTATACAGGACCAACTCATTGGGTGAGCCCATGGAAGAATGTCCAGTCAGAATTCCATTCTTGGCTCCTAGATGTTCTCTGATTCTCCCTGTAGATGTGAACTAGGTCAGTAGAGACTTACAAAGAGTGAAGGTGGCCCTCTCCCCTGTCACCAGCAGGTGCTGTTGCGTGTTCTGAAGCTCTAATAGGTAGCTCACCAGTGATTTTCTTCCCAATGCAGTTTCATTTCATCTTGGTGTACTCCTGAAGATGCAGGCCTCTGAACATGGTTTACTCTGCAGCAGAGCCCAAACCCACCTTTCTTCTCCAAGTATCTCAAAGTCGATCAGAATGCCCCTCCTTTGTCCAATGAAGCATCTCTAGGGTTTCCTGTTTCCCCACATAAAATCTAGGCTCATAAAGTCAGCTTAAAAATCACAAGGCAGGTGCCGGGAGTATGGCCTAGTGGTAGAATGCTTGCCTAGCATGCACGAAGTCCCAGGTTCGATTCATCGGTACCACATACATAGAATAAAGCTGGAAGTGGTGCTGAGGCTCAAGTGGTAGAGCTCTAGCCTTGAGAAAGTCCAAGGACAGGGCTCAGGCCCTGAGCTCAAGCCCAGGACTGGCACAAAAAAAAAAAGAAATTGGGCTGGGAGTTTGGCCTAGTGGTAGAGTGCTTGCCTAGCATGCACAAAGACCCGGGTTCGATTCCTTGGCACCACATACTTAGAAAAAGCCGGAAGTGGTGCTAAGGCTCAAGTGGTAGAGCTCTAGCCGTGAGAAAAATCCAAGGACAGTGCTCAGGCCCTGAGCTTAAGCCCAGGACTGGCAAAAAAAAAAAAAAAAATCACAAGGCATGGCTGGGACTTTGGCCTAGTGGTAGGTTGCTTGCCTGGCATGCACGAAGACCCGGATTCAGTTCCTTGGTACCACATACATAGAAAAGGCTTGAAGTGGTATTGTGGCCCAAGTAGTAGAGCTCTAGCTTTGAGAAAGCCTAAGAACAGTGATCAGGCCCTAAATTCAAGCCCCAAGATTGGCCAAAATAAAAATTCTCAAGGCTTTTGGGTAATCCCAGTGAGACTGTCTACCCAATTTCCACACTTCCCTTTGTCCTAAGCTCCAGCTTTCTTTGTCTTTTTCTCTCAAATCTCACAGTTCTCATTCATTCTTCCACTTCTTGGCTGTCCCCAGTCTTCACTTTCTGGATTCATCTAGTCCACCATGAACAAAAGTCTGCAAGGGCTCTCTGAGCACATGGTAACTTCTGTTAGTAATATTTGCCATGTCATTGTCTTTGCTATAGGACCTTAAACTGCTGTCTGTGTGCCCTTCTCAAGAGTGGTGACCATGTGTTTATTCAACACATGGTCTTTGCAGAGATCCTGGACGTAATACACTGTGTTCAACACCAGGACACAGATGATCCATGCCATTGTTTTTCACCTGTGTGTTTGTGTTAGCTAGTGATAAACTCTACCTTATGTCAAATGCCTTTTTTATGCTAGATAGTAACCCATGCACTTTCCCATGTATTCTTCACTATCATCTAAAAGAAGTGGTGCCTTGGCTGGGTCCCATGGCTCACACCTGTAATCCTACATACTCAGGAAGCTGACATCTGAGGATCAAGATTCAAAGCCAGCCAAGGCACAAAAAATCTCCAATTAACCTCTAGAAAACAGAAAGTGGGGCTTGGCTCAAGGATAGGGCGGTAGCCTTGAGCTGAAGAGCTCAGGGACAGTGCCCAGGCCCAGGGGTAGGGTGGTAGCCTTGAGCTGGAGAGCTCAGGGACAGCCCCCAGGCCGAGTTCAAACCCCATGACCCACAAAAAAAAATAAAGTAAAATGTGGTTCCAAGCCACAGTGGCTCATGCCTGTAATCCTAGCAATTCAGAATACTGAGATCTGAATGTCATGGTTTGAAGCCAGGACAGTAAAATTCTTATCTCCAGTTAATTACATACACAGCCAGAAGTGGAGCTGTAGTTCAAGTAGTAGAGTGCTAGCCTTGAGTAAAATAACTCAGGGATAGCTCCCAGGCCCTGAGTTCAAGCCCCAAGAGTGACACCAAAAAAAAAAAAAAAGGAAGAAGGTGGGATTTCTTGCCACCTATGTAAGCATGAAGGATCTGAGATTTAGCGACAGTAAATCATTTGTTCAGAGTGTACTTGGGGAAAACCACAATGATGCTAGGACTCCCAACTCTTGACTTTCACATCTGTAGTCCTATCTGCTGCTGCAGCTATCTCCAGGTATGGGCATCTGTGCCCACATAGTCAGTAGCAGACTGCTACATACCAAATATCCTGTGCTGTGTTCTGTTTCTGCAGATCGAGCCGTACATGCCGTATGAATTCACATGCGAGGGGATGCTGCAGAGAATCAATGCTTTCATTGAAAAGCAGGTAAGCCTCAGCAGAGGTCCAGCCTTGGTTTCTGTGTCCTTTTCCCTTGGAAGGTTCTCCTGCACAGTGAAGAAAGGGGGTGTAACATGTCTGGGATTATTTTCCTGCTTTGAAAAATTCTAGAAGCTGGTATTGGCTTGTTGGAATTCTGAAAACAAGGAGCCAGTCTTGGAGTTTATTGTTTATGATGGGGGCAGGTCACATAGACACTTATAATAACAACCGGAGATAGGGGAGCAGATGGAGTCTTCCCCCCCCAACCAGCTTCTGTGCCCCAAGCAACAGGGCTAGGAAGCATCAGGGGATGGACTGACAGTTCTGTACCCTGTCTTTATTTCTCACCCCTAAGAAGACAGAGACTGAAACCACAATTCCTTTGGTAGTATATACACAGCATTTGTACGCATATTAGAACTTCTTGGTGGTTTTCAAATGGAACCCCTTTTCAAATGAAACCTGACATAAAGCCTCTGGTAAAAGAACAGATAAAGCCAGGAATTTTCAGTTCCAAAGCAAGGGAGGTACCCACAGCTTCCCTACCCCCAAGAGGGTTTGGAAATTACAACCATACTCCTCAAAGTAAAGGCCACAGAGCTCATTGTCATCCCTCTATAATGTTTGAATTCCTTGAGCTTCAAAAGCACCAGGGAGCTAGAAATAGACAGACTCGGGCTCCCAAGGGCAGAGGAATCTGAACTCCTTGACCAGATTCCAAAAATGAAGGGCTCCCCCCAAGAGGGCAAAGCAGAGTATTTTCAGGTAATTAAGAGATCGTCACACAATGGGGACTGAGAACTATGACAAGCTGAAAATAGATGTAGTAGGTTGAATATTTTAAGTAAGTCTAGATGATGGGCCCAGTGGTGTTTCAAAGGAAGAATTGCTGCTTTGAGGAGACTAAAGCTGTGGGGTATAAGCCCCAAGCTGGTGTGTCAGAGCCACTGAGTCTTTGATAACAGCACAGCATGACCTACAGACCAGCTACCTGGGCTCATCTCCCAACACTTTCTGAGTATGTGAGTTTAGGTATTTGTTACACTGCCTCTCTGTGCTTTATTTTCTTCTTCTGTAAAATGAGGATAATAAGTAGAACTTCATGCTCAAAAGGGAGCATGGCATATATTGCTTATGAATGCAATCTAATAGTACTGACATTTCAATCTCTTGCACTGCATCACAGTGCATCATCATATAATATAACCATGTATATTGTACTATCACTCATCAGACTTTACCATGGTAGCTTAAGCATTGAGTCATGATCTGATTCAGTACATTATAACTCTACTGACAGTATTATAGAGTCTACGTACCAAAATTTGCAGAACCTCAGTCCTTCCTCTTCCGCAGTTTTACTGTCTGAGTATTTGGTTCCCGCAGTCACAGACTAGAAATACTAAGTGGAAAATACCAATACAGTACAATAAGGTATTTCAAGAGAAAAAGAAACTACTATGTCCACATAACTTTTATTATGCAGTGGTGTTATAATTGTTCTAGTTTATTTTTAGTTGATCTCTTTTTATTCCTAATTAATAAATGGTGCCACATGTAAGTGTGCATGCATAGGAGACAGGCATGATGTAGAGGTTGGTGCCATTCATGGTTGCAGGCATCTACTGAGGGTCCTGAAACACACCCTGTAGGCATCCACAGAGTCAACTGTATCACATCTCATTTAAGCTTTCCAGTTGGACCAAGGTGGCAGCAGTAACTCACAGTCTTGGGGCCCATAGGTAGTGGAATCAGGCTTTGTTTCAGGTTTCATGTGAAATCTACATTGATGTTATTTACCAGGAACTCAGGAGGTGGCAGGTGTCCTGGGGTTTGTCTTCCTACCTTCTGACTCTAGCCTCCCTGAAGGCATGCAGGACAGCTACTGGGCCTCACGCAGTGATTGATAGTAGGACATCTCAACTTTGGCTGCTATCCATGTCAGAGTCTCTCTTGAGATATTGCCTGATATTTTCCATTACTTCCTGCACCCTCTTCCTCTTCCTGAGGTCACATCTTCTCAGATTACTTACTCATCCAGTATAAAGGGACTCTCAGGATTATCTCACTGCTTCTTTCCTGGCTGAGGCTTATGCTTACCAGCCAATCCTGACAAAGGTCTCAGACCCTCTTGTAAGCCTTTGGTAAGTTTCCTTTTAAGTAGAAAAGTCCTCTTCTCTAAGTAAACCTTGCTAGGTGCTTCCATCAGGTGGAGGGTGTGCCTTATGTGTTCATCCCTAAATTCCCAGGTGCCTCACACCTGCCTGCCACAGAGCAGGTGTCCAGCCCATCCCTATTCAAAGAATGTGAAAGTGAATGAGTGGATGAGCAAATGCAGAGATGTTTATTTTTGTGTACCAGGAACCAGAAGGCTGTTAGTGAAGTTCTCTTCTGGAAAACATGCTTATGAATCTGCCATGACTTTCCCACCACTTCTTAGGTGTGGTTTGTCTGTTGATTGATTCATGAGATTTGTCAGCTGGAGCATCTGTGGACTACAGACAGTTGGGGAGAGATGTCGTCCCTGTGCTCAGGGTGTTGAGCCGTTTCAGAGAAGACAGTGAAGCCCACGGCAGGGCTGCCCCTGTAAGCTCAGTCCTCTATGAGTGATAGAACCTGTATCCTTTAGATGCGCACTCCAGTCCACAGGAGTGGGGGAGAGAGGCAGGAGAGGGCATTTGAAAATTCCTTATAAGAATCGAGTCCTGCAGGAAACATAGGAGTGAGGAATGATTGGACAAGTTGAAATGTCAAGGCTCCAAAAGAAAGATGGCTGGCTGTGTGTTAAGATGCATAGCTATGACTGAGAAGGGTAAAATGAAAAACAGGAGTGGAGGAGGAGTCAAAGGGTAAAAAGATGCCCAGACTCTGCTAACGAATTTCAATTTATTTCTAAGATAATAAGAAGCCTAAGACATATTTTACCACAGAGTTAACAGCATCGTCAGTAGGTATAGTAAACTGGGGGAAAAAAATCTTGTTAGAAATTTGTACTGGGGCATTTCTCATAAAAATGTTTTCCTGGTGCTCCTAAATGAGCAATAAAGGAGGGGGACTTGGGGGCTTCTCCCAGGAACTCCACTGAACTCAATATATTGCCCTGGTGCCAGAGGCAGCCAACTCACCTGGTTCATAGAGTAGATCTTCTATTAGCCCCAGGCCTCGGGATTTTAGAGATTGAGGCATTCATTATTTTTACAGCTAGCAGAATATCTTCCAAGATCAGTGGATGATGGAGAACAGGGGGCTTTAGGCAGGACCAGGAAACCCTGCAGCCTTTAGGAGACACTTCCTGTACCCCAAGCTGTGGGAGCCTCTGAGCTCAACCTAATCTTAGCCCCCAGAATCTTCTGTGGGCGCTGCAAGGGAGCAGAGGAGCTTTTATCCAGAACCTTTTCAAGGTCATCCTTCGTGTTCTGCCCCAACAGCTGCAGGAGATTGAGAAAGCCAATTGGCAGTGATAGAGATCCCGCCAGGCTTCAGTGTACAGTTGAACAGTCACTGCAGGAAGCCTGTCTCAGACCCAGCCAGCCTGGGGTGCATGCTCAGTAGGAAAGGAATCTGGGTTCCTTTGAGTGCCCCCACCATGATTTCAGTTAAAATCACTGATGTATATGGCTTTTTGGAACAAGCTTTCTCAAAGGTGCACTGCCTCCAGCACTGGGTGAGTTAGTGCCATGGCGAAAATCCCTTGTGATGGAAGATCAGGCATGATTATTCTCTGACCTGAGTGTGTCCTAGCTTGTTAAGATTGTCATTATGCATTTCTTAGGAAAGTTATATATTTGCCTCCAGCCAGAGAGCGTAGCAGGTTCTTTTGAAGGAATGGCAATGTTCCAGTTGACTTCTGCAACCCCACCCACAGGCTCTTCAACCCTATTTTCTGCTTCCTATAAAGAACCTCAAATACACAAGGATGGTCAGTCACAGTCAGACACTTTGTAAAGAGCTGTGTAATTCATGTGAAAAGCATACTGGAGATACAGAGAGACAAAAGGAGTCAACTCCCAGAGCAGCCAGAGAAGAGAGCTCCCTGGTATATCTTGAACTGCCTAAGGCATGTATAATAGTGTTGGGGTACAGCTATGGTGTAGCAAGGACAAACCTATTGATGAATGCAAAGTCTTAGGCAAAGGGATGATATTGGTGACAGGGCTGCAGGGAAACAAAAAGGCATTGAAAAGAGGAGATGGTGGGCACTAGCATGGGGCGGCTTTGCTCCTGAAGCAGCTGTGGCCATGCTTACCCAGCCCTTCGGGCTCAGACACAGGCTGAGTCATGATGAAGCAAGTCTGGATTCTGATGTCTGGCTGGCTCACATCTAGCTCCAATGCCACCGTCTCTGACCTTGGGCAAATTACCAAGTCTCTTCTCTTTTATTAAACGGAGATAACACTGTCCGCTCCACAAGCTTGGTACAGACATGCTAGTGCTAATAAGCCCTGTGCTGTGCCCAGGGAGGTCCTCTGAACACCTTAGCAATTGACTGCTGGGGGAGCCTTGAACCCATCAGCCAACATGTGTTTCACTGACAGCTTCACTTGGTGTAATTTACAGACCATAAAATTTGCTTCATGACTTTGTAAGCAGGGATATTGAGGTACAACCACCACCTCTGCCTCGTTTTGCAACATTTCCTTCATTCCTGAGTGATACCTATTTATAATCAATCCAAACTGCTCCCACTACAGGAAACCACTGATCTGTTTTCTGTCTCACTAGATGTGCCATTTCTGAAGATTTCTGTCTTCTTTCACTTTGTATAGTGTTGTTGGCTTTCGTCTGTGCTGTAGCACTTACCAGAACTTACTTCTTACTGCTGAATAAGATCCATGGTACATATGTACCCCAAAGCTTCTCCACTCACTGGCTGGCAGACATTTGAGCTATTTCCACATATAGCAAAGTGTTCGGTAATGAATGTCTCATGCAGTCTTTGGAGGTGTGCTTTCAATTCTCTTGTATGGATGCCTTATGCTTGGCGGCTGCATTGATTAGTAGGTGTTGGTGGTCCGTAGAGATTTGTCCCTGTTCCTCATCTTCACAGACACCTTCTCTGTTGCCCTTATGAAAACACAGATTCACATTTCTTTCAGGGAGCAACTGCAGGACCTCCTGTGGACAAAGTTTGTACAGGTTAATGAGCAACAGAGGCATAGTTTTCCTAGGTTACTGGTCATCAGTATTTATTAAACACTCTTTGTATGCTAGGCAGTGTATTTCCCAGCAAATACCATATATATCCCCGGTTGAATGTGGTCCAAATGCCATTTTCATAGCTAGAACCTGCCCCTTGCTTCCCACTCAGACCCTCTGTTATATTTTAATTGTTTTGTGAATGTCCGATCTTCCTCCCTCACAGAGATGGCAAGCCCTTTTTTCTGCCAGTGACCATTTGGATATTTATTACATCATGGTAGGCCATACAAAATATCTGTACAGACAGATGGGACACAGGAAACCAATAAGCTTCATATATCTGTCTCGTCTCGTACCAAATGAGGGTCTTGTATGGCCCATGGAACAGATGTTCCTAGTCCTGTGGGTAGCTCCTGCTTCCGGACCTGTACATCTGAACCATATGGTTGGTCCCGGTATCCTAACAAGTGGTGGATGTAGAAACTGTGTTAAAGATTTGGCCAGACTATCCTGCAGTGCACCCCATGCCCTCCCCCTGGCTCTTCTGGTCCCACATCGCTGCTTTACTCAAAGCAGGTGACTTTTCCCACCTCACAGCCTAGAGGGAGAGATGGGCCAGCTTGGCCCTCTTTCCTCTTAAGGGTGCCTCTCACCCACAACTTAGCCTTCTCCAAGTCTTTGCGTGTTTGGTGATTAATGTGTTCTCAGGACTGCTGCTTAGCTTCTACCATGGAGACCACACACATGTTTTTCTCCCAGTGGCTTGTGCTGTTTAGAACATTGCTTTCCCTCACAGGTTTGTTGATGAATAGATGTTTCTTCTACTTTATGGTCAGTGTGCGAGAATAGTCATCAAAGAACTTTGATGAGTGGTTGCAGTGATTGTGAGGAAGGAGTGCAGATGGAGGTACACTAAGTGGGCTTGTTAACCAGATTGCAAATCACTGTTTATATCTCATTCTGGCTGCATACATAGATGCCTCATTGAGTTGGAATAGTCTCCATTTCCACTTCTGTTACTATCAAAACTCCAGGATGCCAAAACCATGCAGTGCTGTTCAAAAGCTCGTTGCTGAGGGCCAACTGTTTGCAAAGCACCATGCTAATGGCAAGCCACTAACTCCTATGTGGGCCACAAAACCCAGGCACGGGAAGCCTTTTCTGATTGCTACCATTTCTACTCTTCTCCTCCTCGTGGTGTTAATCCTTCCCCTCCCCCAAGTGGCCTTTGTATCCTGCACACCCAGTGGTGGCTGAACCTGTGAATGAGAGGAGGCTTATGACAAGGGCTTCCATTTTGATTGAGCCCTGTGCATGGCTAGGCCCAGAGGTGGCTGTCATGGATAAGTGGTCCGGTACAATCCAGCAACTCAATTTTTGCCTCCTGAGCTTGGCGGCAAGCCATGAGCAACCCTGAAATGTAATCTCTAACATCACTTTACCAGGTTAGTCACCTTCCTTTATTCTTACAGAAACTGCACAGGGAATGAAGAGCATATGGTCCTGTGCCTATTTCATAGGTGAGGACAGATGGAGGGTACTTGGGTGGCATCTGTGAAGTTCCCAGTTGGGGCCCAGACCTCTCCCGCCTTACCCTTTAACCTCAATTCTGGGAAAGGTGACTTCTGTAGTTGATGAAGAAGTTAACAAACCATCCTGGCATTGGTGGCTTCATGATCAGGAGGATCATTGTTTGAAGGCCAACCTAGACAGAAACGTTCATGATATCCTTTCTCGCCTGAGAACTGGTGGCATGCTCTGGTCCTCCCAGATGCACAGGCTTCTCCCAACCTTCCCACCTTACAGCACATCTTGCCATGCTCAAGATATAGTACAGGATATCCCCTCACCCAGGGCTGCTGAACTTCTGCAGGTGTGAGTCACTAAATGCTGTCTAGGGCAAAGGAGCCTCTCTAAAGATGTGTTCAGTTAGGAAAGTGAGTGTTGATGGAATATTGTTTATTTGCCTGTGTTCTGCTGGATTCTTCTTTCTTTCCATTAGAATCACCTTTGGTAGGTGACCTGACATTGTACTGTACCCCCAAACATTGTGATTAAAGGGACTAGGCATCAGGGTTAGCCTTTTATGGGACTGCGCTGAATAATGGACAAAGTAAGCACTGTTGTAAACCTCAACAGATACAGAGCTCTGTTTGAGAGGACAGGAAGGGAGAGACAATGTCAGTTCTCTCATTGATCATAAGAACCAGCCTTTGTGGGTTTCCTGGCCTAATCCAGGGGTGCCAGTCAGTTTTTCATTGCTAGAAATTGAAGACCTTCCAGAAGGTCCCACCTACCCTCCAAAGGCTGTCACTTCCCAATAGTGTCCAACCTAACATCCAATATTTATCCCATGGACTATTAGGGTTGGGCCAAGCTAAACTCAGGAGGCCGAAAAATTCGCCCTTCTTTTTTTTAGCAGTGTTCCAATAAAACTTTATTTGCAACAGTCAACATGTGAGCAGCATTTGGACCATAAGCTATTTTTGGCTAGCCCCTATTGTAGAAGATAACCAGTTATGTTTCAAAGCAAATGGAGCATGTTATATACACTTCTTTCACCTGATGTTAAATTTACATGTTAAACTGAGGTAAATAATTTTTTTTCATGCTGTCAAGAAGGCTCACCTTGCTTTTTCTGATGCAAATGTGATGTTGTCATGGTCTCCTGGTCATTCTCTTGTCCTGTGCAATCACACAGTAGGCTTAGATGTGTGAGTGATTTAAACTGTCTTCATTTTAATAGTTAAAAGCCCTAGAAGTTATCCATTGTGTCCTAGGGGAATTACATATAAAGGTGCTTCTGTTTAGCCACAAAAACAAACATCTGTGATACTTAACCTTTTCTAAACGCCCATCCCCTCAGCTCTGATCATCATCCCAAACTCCCTTGATGATGTGTGTTAGTTCTTCCTGTCTCCTGATAGCCTTCCAGACAGATGGGCAATGTGTCAGAGTGTCTCTGCATCGTAGAGAGGGCAGCTGCTATCTCACACTCTTGCCAGTCAGGGTATCCTGAGTCTGTGCAGTCCTGCCATCACCCTTTACTAACAGCATGCAGACCCACAGGGCAGATGCGGTTGGTGCTCAGTCATGAATGCACCGAGTCACATGGGGTCTCCAGCCCAGGGCTGCCTGAATCTCACAGGCTGCTCTGCCCACCAACCTTCAAATTCAGATTAAATGACACCTCTAAATAACTTTGTAGTTCTGATGTATTTGGCCCTTCTGGAATCTTCTGTTTACAGTGGATAGGAGCCCAGCTGGAGGCAAGAACCTCTAGAGCAAAATAAGGCTGTAGGCATGGTAGAGCACGTGCCTAGCAAGCTTGCCATCCTGGATGTGATCCCAGTACTGCCAAATGAATAACAATGAGGTTAGAATGAAAAAAAAAACTAAGCCAGCCATACCAGAGCCCCTGCCCCATGCAACTTACAAGGGTACCACCCTTCCTCCTTGCTAGGGCAATGACACTTAGGCAGTGAGGGCCCTCCTTAGACATTCCATGTGACAAACAGGGGTGAGGTTCAGGACATTTCCTCTATATCTGGGTACTGGGAGCTCTGGGCTCAAAGATGACTAATTTCCTCATCCACACAGGGAGAGGTGGAGCTGAGGAAAAATAAATGTCCCAGAAGGACATATACTGCAAAGTAAATTTCCTGACCCCAATCTTCCATGTCACTGAGCAGCAGCCATGCCTACAGGAGCAGAGCATTGCCGACACATTTCTGTCTCTGTGCAAATACGAGGGGCCATCCTCCACCCCTTGTTCCTTCACTTGCAAGACATTGCATGTCAGGGCATAGAAACCTGCCTTTCTTTTAGGTATTAATTGTCTTTATAAACGTGCATCTGGATCAGCTTCTTTGTGTCCCCTGCATGCATATCTATGGGCTAAAACCCTGCAAGAACCCTATAGGAGCACAATCGTGTTCACAGCCAGGTGCATCTGAGGGCTGACGGTCTCCAAATACCATCCAACACAGACAGCGCCTGAGCAGGGCTGGCAGGCGCTAGATTCAGAGACCCTCTGCCTGCTTCTATTGACCAGGGTTAAGCAGAGCCAGCCCTGGGCATGTCACAGGTACAGCTGAAAGGAGATCTGGGCTTTAAGGCCAAAGCCAGTAGCCCACTCCAGCCTTCCCCAGCTTCTGCTTGTCACCCAGCTGATGGTTCACCATGCTGTGAGATGGCTGTCTGGCTTCCTTGGCTCCCTTTAGAATCAAAGAAAGGAGGATTCTTTCTGTTCTTCTACTGAATCAGTGAGCACAGTAATGACTTTTCAACTAACAAGCCCAGCGTCCCTCCCTAGGGCACAGTACTTTGTCAGGTCATAACAGAGATGCCCATAGACTTGATACTTTGATCCTTTGCCTCACAGTGGCAGAAGCTTGCCGTTGAGATAAAACTAGCCTGTGATACCAAACGAGGTTGCTACCAAATTAGTAGACACAGTATGTCTTTGGAAACGGGGAGGAAGCAGCAGACAGACCTGAAGCTAGACTTCAATATCTAAGTTAAACTGCTGGAGTGATGGCGATGCAGATACTGAATCACCACCTTAGCCTCAGATGTAGTCCTGGGCCCATTCCAGGGAGTGGTTCTTATCCTGGGATTGTAGGAGAGACACTGCTGTGGTCCCCTTTTCCATGGCTAAGGAAGCTGGTGATTACAGAGGTCAAGGTTTGGCCTATGAGTGTAGCCAGCCTGAATGAGTCTAGCTCTCAACCCTCCCCTTCACGATTCTTTCCTAGTGTGACATCTGCCAAGGTCAGGATCGAATGACAGTCCTGGAGATCCCCAATTGCATCCTTGGCTGATAGTTTCATTCTCATCCTAGGACTTCTGCCATGGGCAAGTGATGTGGCCACCCCTCAGTGCTCTGCAAGTGAAGCTGGCAGAACCCTGGCAGTCCTGCAAGCAGGTGTGCCAGGAGAACCAGCTCATCTGTGAGCCGTCTTTCTTCCAGCACCTCAACAAGGATAAAGACATGCTGAAGTAAGTGCATCAGGATCGGGGAGGGGAGGCTGGAAGCTCCACCTCTGTGGATATTCTGGGCTCAGAGGCTTTGGGTTTCCACTTCCAGGCTATGTGGCTAGCCAGTGTGTCCAGCCCAACAAGGGGCTACTATACTCTAGACTTCTTCACCCCACTCTTGTAGTACTTCATTTCCAAGTTTGGTATCTGCCATTCCCAAATTTCCACATGAAGTTTCTTCTGGTTTCTGACTCATGATCTCTGTCAGTGCTAATTCCATTCTCCCAGTTTTTGTCACAACCCCTGTGGTTCCCATACTTCCTAATTATCTAACTTCCCACACCTCCTGAATGGCACTAGTGAAGGATTTTCTCCAAGACAGTTGCCTACAAATAATTAGACACTACTGCCTCACTTCTAAGTGGCCCAAAAGTTGTTCTGCCCCATGTATACCTGCAAGACTAGGTGTATAGATTGGTGGGACTGGGGCTCAGACCTTGCCCGTCCCCCATTCTGGCTTTGTGCCTGGCCACTGTGGTTTCTGTGCATGGTGGTCTGAGCTCTGAGTCACAGTGTCCAAAGCATAGCATGAAACCCAAGGAGCATGTGGTCTCTGGCATGGCTCCCAAAAAAGCTCTTTTCAATAGGGCAGTAGGGAATGCTGTTTTCTCCCATGCTTGTTTTTCTGATGTACTCTAAACCAACACAAAAGCCCAGGTTGGGGCACGGGAGTGGGAGGGGGGCGGGTTCCTGCTGTTCACCCAGGGAAGCTTTAGGAGAGAGTGGGGATCTGAAATGGATAGAAAGCAGATGGCAGCACCAAAAGCTTCTAGTTCCATAACATAGATCTAAATCCATGCAGGGCTTCCCACGAACTCCTTTTGCAAATAGCTCCCAGAGCAAAGTGGGTTGTTTTTTTTTTAGAACCCAAGCACTCTGTTTATATTAGACACATCATTGAGTCACCAGGGCCAGATTTCCACACTGTACTTACAATTCAGTGTGCAGCCACCTCTGGTAGAAGAGACATAAGAAGCTACCTCTGCAAATGGGTCCTACACAGGGACTTCCGAGCCTGGTCCCTGACCTCAGTCCTGAGATTGGGGTCTGGTTCAGAGCTAGAGTGAGACACACATGGGTCGGTCTATCTACACAAGAGTCAGCAGGAACAGGAAAGGTGACCAACAACTAGTCAGGTGACCAGTTCCCTATGTTGCATCAGTTTTCCCATCTGCAGAATGGGGACTTGCTGATTGCTGATGAGATGCTAATTGGCCCCTTTTGGATAGAGCTTTGGGCAGTAGACTAGCCTACATGCTGGCAGTCTGAGACTAGATTGGTACAGCCAGTCCCTGAGCCATGCAATCGTTCCCCTCCCCTCCTCCATCACATCCACTGTAGAGATTCGGGCTTCTTACCAGGAAGCTGGAGCAAATGGTAATTTTGCAATAAAGCCATCTGAAATTAATTCTGTGAGCATAAGAGCTCTACTGAATAACTTGTTCATGCATTTGTAAATACTGATAATGTTGTAAAAGCCCAGCTATCTGGCAGTCTATTGAGTGTCTCCTCAGCGTGGAGGTAATCCTGCTCCATCCATATTCATGGCCAATTAGCAATTAGCGGCTCCAACAAACTCGGGCTGCTTTATCTACTCCAACTTGGAGCTCTTTTCTCAGCTGAGCTTCAGCTCCTTTCAGACTCCTGTTGTCCACAACCTTTAATAACTTCCTATCCTGGTTATATGGTAGGAGGTTAATATGTCACAGAAGTCAAGCCCTTTGTAGCATCCTGTGTTGCCATCTTGAATCAGTAACAAGCAGGCAGGTGGTCTTTGAGCTTCTATTTCTGCAAGGGATTCTCCTTAGCACTCAATTGTCCCTTGTTGAATGCTAAGGAGACTGGTACAGGTCTGAGTTATCCTCTGGGCACAATTTCACCAAGGCCAAAGATAGAGGAGACTAGGAAATGGCAAAGTTCAGCCATTTCAGCATGGCCTAGGGAAAGTTAGCAGTGTCTTCTAAAGTTTCAAATTACAGGCATTTCTTTGAGTTACTATGATAACAATTCAGGCTTTTGGTTTTTCTAATCCTGGGCTTATACTTGGCCTGGGAATTTTCTCTGAGATTCTTTTCTTAAGGCTTGTGCTCTACCACTTAAGCCACAGATACACTTCTAGCTTTTTGCTAGTTACATGGAAAGAAGAGCATCCTGAGTAACTAGGACTACAGACATGACCCACCAGCACCTAGCACCTCTGGTTATTTTGTAGATCTTAGGGTTTCTTGCCTGGGTCATTCTACCTTTAGCCTTGTCTGGCCTTTGTCAAATTGTGCCCAGAGGACAATTCAATCTAGATTATGATCCTTCTATTCTACTGCATTGGGATCCAGGCACAGGCTATGTCACAGGCTTTTTTGTTTTGGGTTTGGGGGAAGTTAAGATGGGATCCCATGAACTTCTTTGCTTGGGCTGGCCTTGAACTGTGGTCAATCTCCTGCATAGCTGGGGTGACAGGCATACACCCAGCTATTAGTTATGATGGTATCTTGTGAAGTTTATTGTGCTAGATGACCACAAACCCTGACCCTCCTGATATCAGCCCCTAAAGTAGCTAGGATTATAGACATGAGTCACCACACCCAGCTGATTTGATGCATGTTTTCCACTTTTGCTATTTTCAACTCATGGTGGGTTTATGTAGACATAACCTTACAAAAGGGGCAAGTATGTGTGTGAGCACTGATGCTGGTCATGGATGAGGTTCTAAGTGGTGAAATGTAGACCATGAGCTTGGGCACTTGGGAGAACTCTGAGCCAGGGCGGCCACCAGAGCTTGGGGGTGGGGATGATTCTTCACTGAAAGAAAGGTACACAAGGGCAGGAGCTAGGAAGAACAAGAGCAGCCACTGGGAATGCCTGCTCTTCCAGGCATCTGGAGGGAACATGACTCCAAACCCCAAATCAGGGAGAGTCAGGAGCTTCTGTCTGTTCCCCTGGGGCTGGGCTTCTTAGCCTACCTCATGGCAAGGGAAAGAAGTAGGTGCTCTAAATTGTGAATTGAGAGCCGATGGGCTCCACAGAGCATCTGCTCTCACCCTGTGAGAATGCCAGCTGCTGAGAACAACTGGAGAGGAGGCATCCTGTGGGAAAAGAGAGAGGAGATGGCACTTTGCAGATGTGTGTGCGCATACACATGTGTGTGCGTACATTTGCATGCGTGTGTGTGCATGCACATGTCCATGCACACTAGCAAGAGACAGGCAAACATATCCCTGTATTCACTCTTTTTTATTAAATAATTTTTTATTGTGATTGATAGAAGGGTTACATAAAGTCATTCTCTGTGGGGACTGAGGCATCTGGGCTATGGCACTGTGTAGTCAAATGATGTCATCTGGAGATCATATTATTCTGGTGACTTTTGTTCTGTAGGTCAGCAAAGGTGATGGAGCCTAGAGCCTGAGTCTAGGTGACCTGGAAAAGAGGGTAGCAGGACCCTCCATGGCTCCTAGCAATTCCACCCATCCACTCAGGGTCCGCAAGTGGGAGAGAGCTCCATGCTCCCAGCCAGCAATGTGCCAGGCAGATGGTCTGATTTAAGCCGTCACATCTGCTGTGCTCCACCTATAGAAATAAACAGCATGAGCATAAATCTGTGTCCCAAGGCCACATTCCATATGCAATCTTACTTCAAGGTGGAGTGTCTGATTCTGTTTGTTTTCCTTTTTTTCTTTTGTTGCTATCCTTCTCCTCCTCTTCTTTTTCTTCTTTTTTGTTTTTATCAGTCATGGGGCTTGAACTCTGGACCTGGGCGCTATCCCTGAGTTCTTCAGCTCAAAGCTAGCACTCTGCCATTTAAGCCACAGCAGTATTTCCAGTTTTCTGGTGGTTCATTAGAGATAAGAGCCTCAAGGATTTTTGTGCCTGGACTGGCTTTGAACCACGATCTGCAGTTCTCAGCATCTCGAGTAGCTAGAATTACAGGTGTTGAGTCACCTGTGCTTGGCTTCTTTTCTGTGTGTGTGTGTGTGTGTGTGTATACGTGTATGTACATGTATGTGGGCATATGTATGCATGTGCCCATGCCGGGTCCTGAATTCAGAGCCTAGGTTGTCAGGGAAAAAAAACTACCTTCTGACTTTTGTGGTTAAGTGGTGATGCGAATCTCATGGAGTTTTCCTGCCGCCCAGTCCAGCTTCAAACTGCAATCCTTACCGCTCAGCTTCCAGAGCAGCTAGGATTACAGGTGTGAGCCATCAGCATCCAGCACCTCTGGGGGATCTGGGATAGCCTGTGAAGGCGTTAGTAGCCTCAAGTCTTAGAAACCCCATGAAAGTCTCCTGTTACTGTCTTCCTTCTTGGCCCATGACCTTAACCCGTGGGCACCACCACCTCCCAGCTGTCACCAAGACCACCGTGATGAAGGTGGTTAGGATCGTGAAAGCACTCCCCCAGTGACTGACTACAGGAATGAAACAAGAGGGGGCCTGCCCTCTGAGATGCCCTGCTCCTCAGAGCCTAAGGGCCATGTGCAAAGGAGCTGTGGCTCTTGCAAGGAGATCAAGTCCCAATGAGTTCTGGGTTCCCAGAGCAGCTGGGGCTTCTGCTCCTGAGCAGGAACCAGGCTGGCAGCCTGAGACAGTGCACTAGAAGCCAGCAGATGTGTTGGGAATCGCAAGATTTTCTATTGGCAGGGCCCAGGTGGCTGGCAGGAATAAGAGGGTAAAAGGTACTTCCTCACCCTACCCCCACCCCAACACACACATCTCATCAGAGACAACTGGGAGCCACAAGTTCTCTATCCTCATTGCCCCACCCACAGCAACAAAGCAGAATGGGCAGAGAGCTGTAATGCCTATCAAGGAAGGCGCATAGCCATCCAGTGCCAGGCAGTGAGGGCCATAGCCATGACCATAGGTAATCCAAGCTTTAATGTTAATGGACCACTAGCTCCGAGGTAGACTCTTCCAAGTACTGTAGAAGCACTCACTTAACTCCTACAGTTGAGGTTTATTGATCTTCATCTTAGAGAAGAAAACACTGAGCCATACAGAGGCTCTCACTTGTCTAAGGGTCACATGGCGCCTCAGACAAAGCCAAGATTCAAACCCAGGTGGTCTTGGCCCAGCACACCTTGTTCACTAAACTCAAATGTAGCCCTGTGCAGTGGAGACTCATGCAGGACATTGGGTGGAGCTTCCTTGTTCAAGGAGGGAGGGGGAAAGTTGGTAGGGGGAAACCAGTGTATCCCAGGTGAGAAGGAATGGGGTTCAGTCTTCTGAGATAAGCAGCCTGTTGGGTCCTTGAGAACACAATATCTTAATGTCATTAGTCCCCTTAGCAGTGGCCCCCAGCCTGAAGAAGCAAAGCTATTTGTATTCCACAGACCACTCCACCATGGGGCCCCTGGAGCAGGGCCTGGTTCACCTCTTTGTGGTCCTGAGGCCTCAGCTGTCTGATGTCCAGCCAGGGTAACTGTCTCAATTGCAAAGAGGTCATGAGAATCAGAGCGAACTCCCAGGAATTGAGGTCAGTGAGAGTATACCAGATTGCTTTCCAGGGGAGAGTGAGGCCAAGGAAGCTTTCCCAAGCATTTTGTGGGTATATATGTGCCAGTTCTGGGACCTGAACATAGAATCTTAGGCTTTCCTTTGGCTTTTTTTTGTTGGAGTATGATCTACCATTTGAGCTACACTTCTCCTTCTGACTTTTTGCTGGTTAGAGAGAAGAGTCTCACAGACTTTTGTGCATGGGTTGGCTTTAAACCACAATCCTCAGATCTCTGCCTCATGAGTAGCAAGAATTGTAAGTGTGATCTCCCAGCACTGAGTCCTTTTGAATCCTTTTGTTTAAAAAGGCAGAGCTTTGCCCCACTTAATGCTAGCACCCATTGCTAGTGCTTCAGTGTGTGGCCACCCTGGCATTTTTTGTTTATTTTTTTGTTCAAGACCAGAATTCAAATTCGTTACTTGGTGCTCTACCAACTGAGCGATGCCTCCAACCCCAACCACTTTGGCTTTCAACATTCGGTTGCTTACTTTTTAATGTGATATGTAATCACCCTGTATAACCTGCCTTGGCCTGGCAGAGTTCTCACACTGGAACATTTCTCCTTCGTTCTTTTCCAATGACTCCAAGAGCACAAAAGGCCCGTGGTTGTTGACCATTTCCCACTTGGTGAGTAGGCAAGTTATTTCTGGTTTTTCTTCCTTATAGACAGTTCTCCCCAGCCCTAAAGACACTCCCTCTTACCCCCATGTGGGCATGCTCGTGCCTTTCACACCTGAGATCCATAGAGTGGACAACTGTGGAGTCAGAGGCTGTACACCACTTCATATCTGAAACAGAAAAAGTGAATGTGCTCCCCGCATCTCGTGTACCAGTGAGCCAGTTATAGCAGGACAGGTTCTGTGCCCTACACGGCTAACCCCTGTGACTTTTCTTTTCTACCGCAGGCATGAGGTGATATGCCAAAGCTCAGAGCTCGCCAAGGATATCCTGCTACCCTCCTTTGACCCTATGAAGAAACACTGTGTGTTCCAATCAGACCTCTTGCTCTTCAGCTGTGCAGGCGCTCACCCCGTGCACCAGAGGATCTGCCCCTGCCGGGACTTCATCAAGGGCCAGGTGGCCCTCTGTAAAGACTGCCTATAGCAGCTGTCTACTGGGTGCCACATGCGTTCTGCTAGGGAAGACAAAGATGGTGGCCAGAGTCAGAAGTCATTCAGGTACTCTGGCCAGAGCCTGAACATTTTTTGATCCAAGGTTTGGATTAGGTACTGCTCCCACTGTGGCCAGCGCTTCGCAGTTTTCACCACAACAAAATGAGAGCAGGCCAGGATATATTTTCTATTTTGTGAGGAGCCACTGTAGGGAGACTGTCCCTACAACTGCTCCAGGGTTTAAAAAAAAAATAGTTTCAAGATTCATTTAAATTTAAACCAATAGGAGGAATTGAGCTAATTGGAAAGAACTTTGAATGGAAACATTCCTAAACCCATTAACTTATTTATTTGGGAAGGAGGGAGGGCGGGAGGGCAATAAGGGAGGGAGAAAAAAGGGATTGATCTCAGTCTCTTCTGTTTCCCACTGATACTCATCCACCTTCACTGTACTATTACTCTATCTGCTTGGGGTGGGGCTGTGGTACTAAGAGCATCTCAAGGCCAGCTGCAAGGACCTACCTTGTAGAAGCAGGTGGCAGCAGAGCAAAGGAAAATCTTGCATTAGAAGCACAGCCAAACTATCCAGGACATTTTTGTAGAGTTTGTGGATCCTATGTGTGCTTGGCAGGTGGCAGCTAAAGGACCAGGAACTCTGTGGCTGGGGTGAAGGGATGAACATGCTGTGATTGTCCAGAGACCCCAGCCAGGGTTGTTTGAAAGTCACGAAGGACTCCTTTCCTATGTGCCCTGTCCCTCATACCTTGCCTCCATTTTCTTCTTACTATTTTTCTTAGAAATGCAAGACTATGGAGTTTTTGTTTGCTAGACTATGATAAATTCACCCTCCTTCACTTACTGCTCTGAAATGAGGACCTTTGAACTTGGAGGGCAGCTCTCTATCCCCCAGAGAGCTGAGATGGGGACAGGAATGATAGTGAACTTAAGGGCTGGTGGCACAACTAGAGCTGAGCTCCACACAGGTGAGTTTGTATCCCCTCAGATGCCTGGCATCACTGAAGTATAGTGAATGGGACTTGTGGTGACCGTGATATTTGCTGAGAGACCACCAGCAGCCCCGTGTGAATGCTTTGTGTTGCCCTCACCAATCCCAAGCTGTGAGTCTGGTGCTGGCTTTTCCTTCAGATGCTGTCGCTCTGGTGGGGATTAGCCAGTTGGCCTGCTCAGATTTATCATCAGCCCCCACCTTCCACATCCCCAGCTTGTCCATTCCTGCTGAAGCCTTGCTTTCGTCCCATGTGTATACACTTGTGAGTTGCCCAAAGCTCTGAATTTCTGTGGCAGCCAGAGTGAGCCTTTTTCTACCTCTTGCTATGAGCTGTCAGCATCATTCACTCAGTTGTGGCTGGCCAGCTGGAATGCTTAGGGCTTCACTGCACACATGCAGCCTTGGGGTTTCCAGCATCCTGCCTACTGGGGATGATGGGGAACCAGCTGGTATCTCTGCCAGGAAGAGCCTTTAAATCTGGGAAGTTAGATATGCCTGCTTCTTGATTTCTACCCTAGGGCCTAAATAATAGCAACAGCACAGCAAGCCTTTTTCTGCTGAGGCCCCCAGATTGCTGCTCATTGGGTCTGAATTGTACTTCCAGTCTTACAGAATGGAGAAGGGCAGCTGAGGCTCTTTACCTCCCCGCCTCCTCGCCCCCCTCTGGGAGGATACTGAGGGAGGCCTCTGTCTGGGCCCAGTTACAAGGGCCAGTAGAAATCCAATCATGATTAATGAAGTGTCATTAGTGATGGAGAGTGATGTGTGCCTTTCTTTGTTTTGCTATGATAGTTTCCTACAGTAGGAGGGGAGAAAAGTAGCTTTCTGTGAGGAAGGACTTTTTTCCAGTGTCTAGGCCTCTGGGCTGCCCTAGCCCCCCCTCCCTCCTCCACCTCTTCTTCCCCCCTTCCCCCCCATAGAAGTTTGTGCCAGTTCCCAGATCAACAGACCATACTTAGACCAGGTCCGCCCTCTCCTGGGCTCTTCTGGAAACTCCACAGGCTGAAGGTGTCAGTGTATGCATTCTACCAGCAGGGGGCACCCCCAAGCCTAGTGATTCCCCGGAAAGCTCAAGCTAGTTAACAGAGAGCTGTTCAAAAATAACCACAGAAATTCAGAAAGGAAGGAAAGGAAAAGTCACATTATTCTTGCCTTCAGAAGCTTCAGGAATCATTTGCTGTTTATCCCTGGTCCCAAGGCCTCCCCACCTTTCCATTCCTTTTAAGACCCTCTAGGTCAGATAATGCAAAAGAGCACTTTCTCCTACTTAAAAGTTCCTCTTACTTTCCCCGCTCCAGTATGCGCTAGAAGGGAGCCCAATTCCACTGGAAGCAGTGGAGGCTGCCTCCCTTTGGCACAAATAAACCACACTCCACTGACCATGGGCCTTCTCAGTAGGTGAACCCCAGGTGTATATTGGCTTCCGGGTATGCTCAGTGTCCCACCAGGGGAATCAAAGAAGGAAACTTGAACCTACTTTATGTGTAGAAAGAGAGAAGTGTACCTTTAATAGCTTAGGCCTGTAAGCCTGGAGCACTTTTACCATTGCTGATCTTTAAACCTAAACTCATATGTAAGTTGATGACAATTCCATAGGGAAAGAAATCCAAAATCAGGATTAATATTTTCCTGTGCTACACAATAATGTCTTGCCTAATATTTCAGATTTTTTTTAAATTGAGAGAAAAAGTTTATCTAATTTATGAAGAGAAAGCTTTCCTTTGTAAGGTCAGCATTTTACAAGAACTCCTGAAAATGCAGACTTCTCTAAATGCCAGTACACATCTCCTTTCATGGATGCAAGTTGATTTACACATGTGCAAACAGAGACACCTTTTGCATATTTGCTTGGATTAGGTTTTGGTCACTGCTTGTGATGATTTTCTTGTTGTTGCTGGTTGTTTGCTTGTTGGCAGTGTGTTTGGAAATATTAGTAACTGTCTCTTGGGTGATATTTGTGTTCCTAATGTGCCTTTTCACTTTCTTTTGGAGTTTGTTTTGGAAGTATGGGTGCTGTTGAAGGCTAACACTAATGTGGAAATAGGCTCTTTGATGACTGCAAAAATTCCGGCTGGGCATGAGAAATACTCCCCAGCCTACAGCCCGTGTGATCACATTAGCCCTTAGAAGGTGAAAGATCTGACTTCCTCTAGACTTCTGGTCTGTCTTGGGGTTGCCAAGGGGCTAGGAGGCCTGAGCTTCTTCCTGAAGCAGAAGGCCAGCCCCTGCTGACCGTTGTTACTAAAGAGCTCAGTACAACGGTAGCCCAGAAATACTTCAAGTGATTGGCAGCATAAATGGGGAGAAAAATGTCTGCCCCCTTTCTTTTCCTTAGTGAGTGAATGTAGGAACGAATGAAAGTGAGTCAGTAGCTTCCTCTTTGGAAATGGAGTCTCATGTAACTCCAAGATAGTGATGTCATCTGGGCAGTAGAAAAGAATGAAACTGTCTAAAGGTGGCTGGGTAAACTTTAGAGCAGACCCAGGTGATTACCTAGATTGTATAATTTTAATATGCTGCCATTCTCTCCCATGCCCCCCCCAAATTCTTGATTTATAAAGGAAAAAGTCTATTTTGTTAACGACAGGCTCTGTTGTATGTGTTATTATCCCAAGCCTGGATTGTTTTTATTTATTTAAAAAGTTTAATTTCTCTATTGGCTTTATTTTGTAAATCTCATCCATCCCTCTAAGGCTGCAGAATATCTGCATGTAATTAGATGGGTGGACATAAATGTTCATACTCATTCAGGAAGCTGGAAATTCTGGAAAGCTGAGGGTGAGTGAGTTCCTTTCAGTCTTGGCTTCAACAAAAAGTGAGAAGCCAAGTCTTTATGTATAGCAAAAGACCAAATTAGATGTATAGTCTTGGATGCAGGAAAAAAAATACTCTAGATTTCCTAGCTCGTAGGATTTTGTGAAGATTGTGTTTAGCACAGTGCCTGGCACATAGTAAGCCCTAGTAAATGTTAAATATTGTTACTATTAGCATTTCACAAAATTTGAAAAATAGAGCTGAGCTCATTCCCTGTTGAATCAAGTGATTCCTACATGAAAATATTCAGAGTTTATTGTAGGAATTACTGGTTTCAAGTGTCCAACTTCTGCCCTACCCTGCTAGTTGAAATTTTAATATATTTCTGAATGCACTGAATGATTTGAAAATATGCCAGACTTCAGCCTCCACTGAAACAAGGCTGCAGGAATTAACTGGAATAGAAAGGGTAAAAGTGACCTTTGGCCATCTACGGCTATCTTCTGGAACATTCCAGGGATTTCTTTGAGGAAGTTTTTGAGCTAGAAATGAAAAGTTTTTGGACAGAGTGTACCCCTTAAGTTCGTGTTCATTCTGTTTCTCTGTAATGCAATAATGGAGACTTGTATTGAAGGGGAATAAAATGATCAATTGAAGGAATAATTCCCCCAGGAAATCCCTTTTCTGCCCCCTGCTGGCCAGGGAGGCCTATAACAGGCTGGTTACCTCATGTTTCCATCAAATTAAAGTTGAGTTTGTACTAGAGATGACCTGCCCCAGAAGGGCAACTGAAGCTCTTGGCGGAGGGATTTGGGCATCTTTCTAAAGAGCTCACAGAAGCAGCTTGTAGTTGTTTTCCAAAGTGATTGAAATACCAGTTTACTGTTTATTTTGTTGTGACTTAGTCTTTTGCCTCCTTGATAAAGTTTTTATCTCCCAACCTTTGTCCACACAACTTTGGGTAGATTGGGTAGATTGTGGTTATAGAATAAGGGGAAATTTCTAGAGTTCAATGTGTTTTTGCGAATTCCTTTGGCTTCTCTTCAGTTGATCAGCACTCTTACCCTCTTAATGTTTTATGGATATAACGGTTGACATTTACCTTCTTCAAAGCCTCCCTCTGTCCCAGATTTTGTGGCACCTTGTTCCTTACCCTACCCTGGAGTAGGGTGGCAGGCATGCAGAGTGCATACTGGTGCTGCAGATCAAAATGCCTACTGGGATCCCAGCACAGTCTCCAAAGCTGAGATAGTAGAAAGGTGAGTGGCACTTTGCTCACTGTCCTGCCTAAGTATTAACAAGACAATAGAGTAACAATTGATGCCAAAGGAGTTGGTGATGTCCCTTCTGCTGTCACAACCTTGGTGGTGTTAAGCTAATGACTGTTTGTGTCTGTGTCTTCAGATTCTGGTCCAGCTGTTTTGTGTTGTACTTCTGGGGTTCTATAGCTGGAGTCTGCAAATAAGGTGTCACTGTCTAAATGTACTGTACTGCTACAGGGAGCACTGGCTTTGTTTTCCACTGTCGTAGAGAAAACTAGGGAGAACTTTATTTTTCAATAAACTTTTCTTGTGTGAGTGGTGGAAGTGGTTTTTTTTTTTTTGGTGGGGTGGGGGGCTGTGTCTCACCTTTATAAACACTTGGGAAAGCTGGTGAGGAGCTGTGTTGAAGAAGGTAGAGTTTTACTACTGAGCATTCACTCCCTCCATCTTACATTCCCCTTGAAAGAAGCAGAACTAAAATGTGAACTGATAGCCTTTCTGAGATTGCTGTTACGGCCCAAGCATTTAAAACTCAGAACCCAGTTCGCCCTTCAGAAATACTAAGCAATGTTTGAGGCAAGGGACCAGTGAGCTATGAGCACTTGGTTAGGTAGATGCTCTGGGAATGAGGCAGAACACTATCAGGCCACACTGAGGGGGCTAAACCCCCATAATCCTGGCCCCTCTGCAAATATCTGCAGAATGGATGCCATGGAGCTGACATCAAGGGTTTGATGGAACAATTCTTCAAAAATCAGAAGGAAATGTCTTCTATGCTAGAGTCTATTCTCTTTCCTGAGTATATATCAAGTTCAGTGAGAAATCCTGCATTTTCCAGACTTGCTCATACATTTGGTCCTTTGTATGTGTTTAGCATATTAACATCTCATAGAAGGCTCTTCAACAGTTCCCGTTATAGGAGCCACACTGAAAGAAGCATTTGACTGAGGTTTTTAACGGCACTTGTTGTGACTACATCCCATCCATCACAGGAGGTGAGATGTGAATATTTCTATTTGTGGCACCATATTGGCTTTTGGAACATGTTGGATTTGTGATTGTAGATCGAGGGTATTCAACCCGTACCCTTCTGAAGCAGCACACCCTGAGATGGCACCTGGTGATCAGGCCCCAGTACCACCCAGTAAGTGTGTAACCAGATACGGTGGAGCCCAAGATCTCTGCTATTACTCCCACCAGGCACAGGCGCCCGGACTACATCAACCACAAGGGAGAACCTGCTCGCAATGGGCATGTCACAGAAGGACAGCTCTAAAGCCATTCCCTTGCGATACAGGTACCATACAAAACAGGTAAAGGTGTTTATTGGCCAGCTGCTTCTGCCCAGGCAGGCAGTACTGTGAGAAGTACAGAACATTGTGGGGTGGGAGACATGTCTATGACATTGATACTTAGCATTACATACACTGAAAATGTCTTGTTTCTTGCAGATAGGTAAACCATCTCACAGACTATAATATACCACTACCACTTAACACAGCATATAGATATATGCATATATGGATAATTACATCATTTGTTACAAATAAACTCATCTCTCAAATGGATCCTGGTTTTTACATAGATGTGCAGGTTCTGAATGTATGAGAAAGGGCTGTGTGCTTCTTTAGTTTGTCCATGCAAAGCTCATACATATATATATATATCACTACATACATTTTTTTAAAAAATAGAATGGTTTCCTCTTGGACAAATCTGTTTAGATTTTAGCATTATTAGTAAAACACAGTATGAAACTAATGCAATACATTACATTGATAGAAATTAGGAAGTGATATACTGATGATTCTGGGGAGGAAAATGGGGTACAAGACGACATTCTCCCCAAAAAAACTGCCAGAAGAGAGACCTTGGAACTAAGACCTGGCCAGTTACTGTTTCAGCCTTGGAGCACCACAGAAGGGCTTTCTGCCAAGCAGAGATTCACATCCTACCCTCAAGAACTGTTCTGCAGAAAATAGAAAATGTCAGTTCCCATCCCAGACGGGGGAGCATTTCCCTTCCTCTGGCCATGGTCTGTCTGTGTTCTGACAGGGACGACAGTAAGGGTACAGGGGAGATCTGTCCACTGGCCAGAACTCATCCTTTAATGACACACTGTATGAAAGAAAACTTCCAAAAAAGAAACAGGATGTTCAGTTAAATATTGGCACCGTCTGCCTCCATGGAAACCTGGCGTCACCTTGACGGTCTGCAGGAGAAGCCGCCTGCGCACGCCCCTCTAGCGCCTTCACTCGAACATCTCATAGTGACGTGTCTGCCGGACTCTTGGCACCATGTCCATGAGCAGCCTGCAAAGAGGAAAGCGGACATCATCACTCAGCCCAGGTCTCCAAGCCCCAAGGCTGGAGGAAGTTCAGAGGAAATATCTTGTTTCCTAAGAATCCACATACTGTAAAGTTCACCTGTGAGAGGTATGCAGTTCATTAGAACACATGCATGGGTGGATCATCCCTGTTAATCATTCCAGAACAGTTTTTGATGCCCATTAGCAGAGGAGGCCTTAGCAATCCATCTCTCATCTCTCCAGATTTGTTCTTTTAATTTTATATAAAATGAAGTGTACACTGGGGTGGCCTTTGGTATCTGGATTCTTTCATTGGGCATAATGTGACAGTAAGGTTATCTGCAGTATAGTGTGGATTAGTAATTCACTCTTCATAGGTAATAGATAAATGTGATATGTCCATGCAGTGGACTGGCAGTTAAGGGATAATGCTGCTGTAAGCGTTCCTCTTGGTAATACACATGAAGGAGCATTGCTGCTGGGCCCAATGGTAACACCTATTCTCACCAGGTATGTGTGCACATCCCTCTGCATCCTTCCCCATACTCGGACCCATCCCTGGTTTTGAGTTACTGTAGTAAGTGAAAGACAGGACTTGACAGGTGAGAAAAACTCAAAGATGTTAGCCTGGAGTAGCATGGAGACCCCCGTTACAGAGGTTAGGATGGTACATTTCCAAGACATGGAGTTAAGAGAGGAGCACTGAGTGGTGGTAAGCATATGTGTAGTAAAAGTCCTTTGTGATTAAAATCTTCAAGTCTCAACTACAGGGAAGGCTGCAGCCAGGGATTTCCCTCAGTCACATGGAGCACATGGAAACAGCTATGACTCCCAAGATCCTCTCATTTCCTAGCTGAAGAAGGGGTAGAGTAGCCAAGAATAGATGAACATACTTGACTCCATAGGCAAAGATGGTGAGTCCAATCAGCACACCTATGCTGCCATCCAGGTACCAGACCGCGGCATTGTGCTTGAATACTTCAGCGCTCAGAAGAATGGAGAAGCCCATCACACCGCCCACGAGGGAGTTAAACCCTGCAGAAGAAGCAGAGCTGCTACAGCGCAGTGCCCAAGATCTTAAGTACTCACATGTCAGCCTAAGTTGCCCAAATGGTCTCTTACGGGTGACAGCCACGACGTGGGATGCCTGTGTGTACACAGCTCATCAACTCTTGTCCCCACCAAGGAGTTCCCCAAATACAGCTATCACCCTCACTGTCCATCTCCACTCCCTCTTTCTAAGCACTTATACCCTCATCACAGAGCACATGTGAGGTTCATTGTGGGTCTTCACCACCCACCCACACACACACACACACACACACACACACCAACCATTAGGGCAAAAACTTCAGGAGTTTAGTTTCTGGTTGAAATCCAGAGCCCAAAACAGCAGCTGCTTCACAGCAGTGGCTCACCGGGCCACGGGCCAGCTATCAGCAATGTTTAATGAGAAAGCAAAGCAGAAGGAAGTAAACCCAGTTGTCCAGCTTGCAGGGCCTTCATCTATTTCCTCTCAGTGCTCTTCTATAGAGCCTCAAGATTTTTCCCTCCCTCTCCAGAAAAGCAATGCAAAACTCTGAATTAGCTACCTGGCTAGCAATGACAGAACACAGTGGCCGTACTGGACACGGGGGCGGGGGGGCTTTTACCTATATAATCCTAGCTACTCAGAGACTGAGATCTGAAGATCAAGGCTTGAAACTAACCTAAGCAGACAAATCTGGAGATTCATCTCCAATAAGTAGCTGATGGCCCCAGTCTACACACTAGACACAGTGATTATCTCAGGTTGCCCCTGCTGGTCCCCACAAATTAAACATCACATTTCTGTTTGATCTAAATTTTCTCAAAGGCCTCAAGGCTGACGTGACTTCTGGGTCTTTCCTATGCCACGGGCCTCTCACCTGCTTCCACATCACAATGGCTCCGAGGTAAGTTCCAGGTCCACACAGGGCCAAACCCCTCTTGGCATCAGGCCTGGTATTCCTGGGGTTGCTGCTGCTGCTGCATATAATGGAGCCATTGCCAGTGCTGCACTCAACACCCTGGCTTGGTTTCAAGCAAGAATATTGAGGCCAAACCCCCTAAAAAGCAGGGCTAGTCTCTGGAGTGGAGGGGAAGCAGCAGCACATAGGGTAGAGACCTCCCAAGGACTGAGGGGAGAGGACACCTAAGGGCTATTCTTCACACGATCCTGAGACCTGCAAGGGTATTCCCAGGCATGTCAATCTAGGACACTTTCCATTGCACCCTTCCCTCTCCTCTGATTTGCTATTGATTCATCCATGTTTTCATCAGACAAGAATTCTCTCTCTCCCCCCAATATAACCACGGTCACAGCAGCTTCTCTAGCCCTCTACACGAGCAAGCCTTCTCCACGTGGCTTCTTTCCTGGTGGGAGGTACCCCACCTTGTCACCCCCATCACACCCCTCCTTGACCCAGGTGCCACTGTTCCTTATACAACTGCTAGACAGATGGCTTTAGCACTTCTGCCCCTTCCACTCAGGCTGCTTCTCCCAAGGTCATCTGTGACATGCTGCCATATGGAGATGCTCCCATCTCTAGCAAGGTTTTCCAGTGATCCTTCACTGGCTTTTTCTGCGCATCCCCATCCAGGTGGCTTACACTCAGGTCGTTGAACTATATCTGCATTATCTGTATTCTCCCATCCCAGGAAATAGCATCTCTCAGACATCTCCCTTGGCTCCTCTCTTTTTCGCACTCAAAATGTGCACGTTACAGAGATCAATCCATCTCATCCTCTAGCAGCCAGGTAGTCAGTTGCTAACATCCTCAAAATCAAGAAGCCAGGGATAGCTCTTAGATGTCTTAGGACTAGACTCCAAGTCTAGGGAATTCTGAAGAGCTATTACCTCTAACATCCCACCCTCAACTTCCCAACCCTATGCAAGCCACCACTAAACTTTCCTAGACCCCTGCACTGCCCTTTTCACCTTCCACTTCTGTCCACTGCTCCTCAAACCCACATTCCATCCCCGCTAGAGCGTGCAGCTGACCCTCTGTTAAGCAGACAAGTGCCCAAAGCCACCGGAGTTTGTGTAAACTCTTCAGGCCATTTACACCATATTCCAGCCACAACTACTGCATTGCCATTACACAGGGACACATGCACTTACCTCTTCCTCCAGGCTCTTCCCAGGCTTCCTGCCTACCACCTGCCCCACATAGCTCAGCCCTGAAGCACCTCCTGCCTGCTCATGGCCCCCTGTATACCTCTCAGCCTCAGGGAGGCTCTGCTTCTCTGCATGAAGCCCGTGGACTCTCTACCAAACAGGCTTTTACTATTTGTGTTTTATCATCTTCCCCACAGACAGGAACTTGGTTCCCTTTCCTTGCTGTATTTCATGTCACAGAAGAAGACGGCCTAACACTGATCATGGGCACAGGTGGTCCCTACATTCAATATTGAATTTTACCAGATAGAGTGGAAGGGGAGGTGTGGGTCATACCCTAAGGTCCAAGTCTTGCCTGGACCAGCAGCCCTGACAAATTTCCAGTGGTATTTAGAAGACATGAGAGCCTGAGGTTCCCCAACCAGCCACTAGATGTCTACTCTGCTCCACCAAACAAGCCCTGGGCTGCCAGCACTGAAGACAACCCTGAGCAGGTGCTTCCTGGATGATTCACAGCTTCTCCCTAGGAGTTGAGGCATGTTCACCTCCTTCTACCTCTTCCAGGAAGGGGCTGCTTGGCTCACCTTGTGAGATGATAGAACCTGGCTCATTGAGCTTTACCTCTTAGAAGCCTGCATGAGATTGTTAGAACACAGAGGGACTGCGGTCAAGTGTTCTCTGCCACTTCCCTCCGAGCTTCCTGGCCACAGTCATCCCACAGGAAGAGCCTAAGTCCTAGCCTCAGGCCCATCACAGCCCCAGCACCGACCACAGCACACCAGGTTCTGATGGTCACCCAGTGTAGCTGTGCCTTGAGCCTTAGATGTAACTTCAGAGCTGTTCTAAAATTTAAGTTATTGTCTTAATTAGCATAAAATAAGGGCTGGGGCCATCTTGGAGCTGCCACCAGAATATGTATAATTATGTGCACCAATTTCTGCAGAGTATCTGAAATTTTTTATGCTTGAAAACTCACAGTGAGGGACTCACATCTGGATAGGTTCTGGCCCTCAGAGATAGCACTAAAGCTGGACCCTGGCCTTAGTACCTCTACCATTCATCCATCGGATCTGCAGTGTTCATTTGTTACACAATGCTATTGTACTTTAATACAAAGCTTGCATTTCATCCTGGTCCTGAGAGCTCATGCGTGCTAAAGATGTCAAAATTCCACACCGGGGCATCATAAAGCAACTCTTGAAGGCGGCCTTCGCCTCCATCTGCTTCCTACTACTGTCCCTGGCTACGAAGGTACACGTGAGACCAACCAGCTCCACACAGCTGCACCTTGGGACCTACCACCATCTAGGTGACCCCTCAAGGCTCACCCTTCTTTTACAGGCCAAACAACTGCTTAACTTGCTTCCTCTCTTTTAAAATCTGCCTGGCTTACCGACTGCCTGATGAATGTAACTATAACCTCTCTGTATATCAGCTAGACAATTAAATTGCCTAGCATGCCTGGTGGGTGGAATGCACAGGTGTGCATTCCAGTGCTGTCCCTTGTGAGAACCCCCAGCATTAATGACAAGGCACCCCCTTACCCCATCAGCCTTCCTTCAAAGGGAAGGAAGAACAAAGAGGAGGTAATTAGAGATTACTAACCAATGAATGAATAAAATCAGGATCCCAGATAATGCAATTAGCAGGAGGCTCTAATTACTGTCTTCTGTTTTTCTGAGATAGGCCCACTCCTAGAAGAGGCCCCCTGCGGAAAACACACTGCAAAGGAGGGGCTGCTGCCTCTATGAAACAGGGTCCCTCTCACCTCAAACGCTATGGCCATCTGTCCCCCTCCCACTACTTTCCTTCTACCCTCACGGGGTGACCTTCCCTATATTATTGCCCAAATTCTCCTTGCTTATAGTCTTATCTCCTGCCCACCATGCCGTTTCTCACCAGTGATAACTCAGAGGATTCAGTGAAGAATATACTCCTGACCTGAGCAGCAGGTCCTGTGCAGCAGTCCCTGCCCACAGGCATACTCCAGCCCTAGAACTCCTGCTTCCTGAAGGAGAGCTGTTTCCTGCCTTCCTCTATTTTTGAGAGAGGATTTTTACTACCCTCTCTCCTTTGTCATTTCTCCTCTGGTTCAAGAATGTGACGGTTTACTCGTGGATGGTTGTATGAATGAACAGAAGAGTTTAAAATTAGCTCGTTAGAGAACATACTTTGCATACACCCCCCACCACACACACACGCCTATGTAATAAAAAGATGGAAAGTAGGACATTAGAATTTCAGTGACGTCCAAATGAATATATATGTGGAAAAGCCCCCAGCCTAGGCGGAAGGCCCAAGGCGCCAAAGGTGCCATGAGGCCTTGGTCCTGACAAGTCTTGAGATTGGCTGTACTTCTGGGCTTATGCTTCTGGAAAACACTCCTTCCTTCAGCCTGGCCTCTGCAAGCCAGCAGTAGCCTGGAACTGGCTGCAGAGCCACTCACTGCTGCTCAGTGTTCTGAGCTGTGCTGACATCTCAGGCACACTGGTCCCAGCCCTTATGTTTCTGGGAACATGACGTGAGCCAGGTCATGGCTTAGCCAAGCCTCTGAGTTCCTCAGAGACATGGAAAGGGATCTTGATGGTGACTGGAAAATCCAAACCCAAAGATCTGTCTGTGCCTGCTCATCCTTAAAGTGTATATCCCTAATGAAGACTTCCTTAATAAAGGACTCTAGGGCCACATAGGCATTTTATTTTCATGCTACAGAACACTAGATCACAAAAATCTTAGATACCTCAACCCAAACTAGAGGTCAGCTCAGGCCTGCGGAATTCTTATTAGTGCCAACTTGATACACACTGGTAATTCTCCGATGCCTTTGTCGACAACAGAAAGCCAGAAGACTAAGCCAGGCTGTGGCTGGTCTTCAACTTTCTATATCCTCATCAGGAGAATGAACCACTGGTTCTTCAGCTCATCTCTGGTAGAATTACCCATCCCTTCCTACACGGGTTATCTACCTAAACAGCAATCCTTTTTGAAGACCAGGGAAGGCAGTCTCTCAGCACCCCAGAAGATACTGAAAGGGGAGGATTCTGCAAGCCTGGCTGACCTGCTGTTCTTAAGTACCAGCTCAACACCCATCCCAGGACCTGATGTGGACAGAATCTCCCCCTCCCACAGACTGTCGGGAAGATTGTGTCAAGTGCTTGCCAGGGTGCTGGAGGAAACCAGGGCTGACTGACTGCTCTACACAGTGAGGTCCTATTGCTGCTTAAAAGAGAAGGGAATGGGAAGGCTGGGTCTGAGGAGAATGTTCTTTCACTCTGTCAACAGTCCTTGCTGCTTTAAAAGCTTTGGTTTCAAGTGGGCCAAAGGCTTCCTCAGCCCAAGGAGAAAATTGGCTCGTGACAAGGGTGGATGGAACTAGCAGGCCTGACAACAAGTGGCCCCTTGAGAGCTGATTCTGAGAGCTGCTTGTCCAACAATGCTCAAGAGTGCTGGGCACAGCAGGGTCCAATGTCCCTTCGGTGACACTATATACATGGACCCTTAGAGTAACTACGGAGACAGCACCAAACCTCAGTGCTCATGACACAGACTGAGGCACTGCTATGAAATGTCCATTCCTGGGCCCCACTGGAGTTCCAGGAAATCAAATTCTCCAAGGGTAAGGGCCAGGTCCACAGACAGCCACTAAGCAATTCTGATGCCATCAGACTGGGAGTTACATTTTCTATGGCCTGGGACCCCTGGTTTTGCATTTGGAATGTCAGATCACCCTTCAGGTGATGCTCGCTCTAGGCAGGTCTCCTTTTGCCTTCTGGAGTAGCAATGCAGCAGGATTAAGGGAGCATAGGTGATGGTGGGGACACAGATGGGACAGATGTGTAGTCCTGAGCTCAGTCCCCACCTGAATGCATCACCTGGACTCCTTGTTCTACTGTGCAGCCCAGCTCCTTCCACAGCAAGACTTCAGAGTGGGGCAGGATGAGGACTCAGTCTGTACTATGTTCACCAAACTCTATTATTTGGATAAAAGGGGCCTCTACATGACCATTCTCCAATCCAAACTACAACCACCAGCCACCCATCCCCTCTGCCTTCAGATATCTCACATATGAGAACTTGAGATTCAGGAGGGGAAATGTGTTCTGAGGGCAGGGGGAGGGGAGTGTTGGGCACTGGTAGCTCACACCAGAAATCCCAGTTTCTAAGGAGGCTGAACTCTGAGGATCACAGTTCAAAGCCAGAGCAGGCCAGAAAAAATCCTGAGATTCATTGCCAGTTAAAAGCCAGAAGAGCTATGGCTCAAGGTCAAGTGACATCAAGTTAGCCTTGGGTGAAAAAAAAAAATCAAATGCCCAGGCCCTGAGTTCAAGAGCTCCATGACCAAGATAATAAATAACATGAATAAACAAATAACATAGGCATGTAATCCTAGCATTTGGAAGCCTAAGGCAAAAGGAGCTTAAGTTTGAGCAGCCCGAGCAACAAAAACAAAAAAGTAATCCAACCATTTCTGTTTATATTGGGCAATACATTCCCAACTTTTACTCTTGCCTTCACACTACTTTATTCCTAGAGTCTGCATATGTTCAAGAATGAATAAAATTAAAATGGCTGTTTGCCAAATCTCTAGTTTGGAGTCTGCACTTTACCTACATTACCCACATACCCTATGTGGTCAGGCCAAAGGCCTGGCTAAGCACTTTTCTACTTGGTTTGAGTTTTGAGCAGAGAACATATGGATTGCTTCTCAGAGCAGGCTTGCACCAGACATTCTCAACCTGGTCATCTAACTCCTATGTGAACTGCTCACTAGGCAGATGGGAAGGGAAACAGAGACTTAGAAGAAGAATCTATAGAGTCCAGAAAAGGCACTTGCCTTTTACTTGGAACAACTGCATGAAATGTGAGATCCTGGGAAGCCCTTTGTACTTCATTATGAAGATGCTGGGACCCCTGAGCCTCCATTAAGGAGTCAAGAGTTTGCCGAGTGTGTGTGTGTGTGTGTGTGTGTGTGTGTGTGTGTGTGTGTGTGTGTGTGTGTGTGTGTGTGTGTGTGTGTGTGTGTGTGCAGTAGGACTTAAACTCAGAGCCTCTTGCTTGGCTTTTTCACTCAAGGCTGGCTCTCTAGCCACTTGAGCCCACACTCTACTTTCAAAAAGGGACTTCAAGAAGTGTTTATTAAACTCAGGGATATATTACCTGTACTATATACTGTGAGACCATAAAACAGGTTAAACAGGTTGGGATAGATGAATTCTAAAATTTTTGAGCTCTAGTATAACACAAAGTAGCTAAAAGTAGCCCCTGAAGTCAGGCCACACAGCTTTACTCACCATCAGTAATGAGTGCTCTGCTGGTCAGAACTTTCCCAAGCATAAATTTCAGAACTGCCAAGATGCTGCACAGGATCCCACTTAAAATGGAGACACTGAATAGGAAGTCATCCTAGAAGAGAAAATTTCAACAGTTTCCTTTCTGCTACTGTAGGTCATCTGTAAAGCACCTGCCCTAACGGTCAGTCAGCTGTGCTTAATAAATAACCAGTCAAAGCAGACATGTTTCTACCAGATAGGGGTGTGATGCCTGCTTTCATTTTTCTAGGATTTAGAAAAGAATCAAAAACAGGTTTCAGATGTGTATTTACTTAAAAATCCACTATATATATATATTTCTCCTAGGACATTCAGTTTCATGCCATTCTGCTAAAATAATCATTGATTACAGAGTCACTTCAAATAGTAAAACATGGTACTATTAGTTTCTCACAGATTATTCACAAAGCAGTTAATTGAGAACTTTGGATCCTGGACCAAAAACCATGTTGCACAGACACAACTGAAGTAGCCACAGGGTCAGTTATGGCTGAAGCTTCTTAAAATTCTATCCCCTCCCCTGTGCCCACTATGTCACACAATTGAGGCTTCAAATATAGCCTTCAAGGTGGGAAAAATGGCTTCTAAAAATACAGTCTGCTGTTGACGTGATCCTAACACTTCCTGTAGGTTGTTACCTTAGGTTTGCAAGCAAGTGAGTCACATCTGCAAAGCCAGCACCGCTATCTATGACATCAGGCCCATTGAACTCCCACACCTCACTCCCCTGAAACACAGAATCCAGGTTCTCCAGGATTAATATGCAACTGCCAGCAGAAATCTAAGATGCCATCATATATCCACAGAGGTAGGATTTTCCTTCAGCATCTTAACAAATTCACTAACCTAGTGACAGGAGCTAAGAAGGAACATGCCCGTTTCTCTTGGCTTCAAACTGAACAGAATCATTTGAAGAAACAACTCAATGGAAATAGGATATCTGTATGGTGGCAAAGTATTGCCTCACAAATACAAAGCAATGGTGCTTGCTGGCAGTTTTATTAAAATACTTCCACAGATTCTTTGCTCTACTCTCTCACCCTACTGCCTTTCCTTGAGTAAGGGCTAGACTAGGTGACTCAAAGCAAGCAAACAAATAAAATAGGATATGGAAAAGAGGAAAGAGGAACTTCGTATGCCATCTAGCCAGATGATCAAGGGTAATATCACATTTGTATTTTGATGTCAACATGGCCTGTTGTATCATGTGACAAGGACAATTTGCCTACATGTCGTGCTACCCCCAAATCTATAAACTATGTAATCATGCAAAACAATACCAGACAAAACCAAACTGAGCAACACCTGACCACAACTTGTCCCTATGTCAAGGACATGGAAGACAAAAACAACCAAGAAACTGTCACAGACTGGAGGCGAGGTGCCAGTTAAACAATGTAGTATTCTGTGCCAGATCCAGCAACTCGAAGAGGGCATCAGTGAGAATACTGGAGAAATCAAAAGTCTATAGTTTTTCAATAAAATGCTAATAATTCAGTGAGGATAAACGGGTAGGATTATGGAGCTATTAATGCAGGCTGGAGATAATGCAGGCTGGTGAAAGGGTATGAAAAAAATCAATGTTCTAGTTTCATTACTCTCCTATAAATGTACAATTATTTTTAATTTATTTTTAATTTATACTTTTCAAACTATTATTAAGGCTGGGCCAAACCAGGTCTCGGAGCAAATGCCAAGTTCTTCTAATCAACACTGTGACAGGGCTGCCATAGTGGCATGGAAACCCAAAATTCTCCAAAGTGTCCTTTGAAAAATCAGCCTAATTTTTATCTAATTGAAATGAAAATTTTATTATTAGTACATTTGTCATTGACTTTTTTTTTTGCCAGTCCTGGGGCTTGAACTCAGGGCCTGAGCACTCTCTTTGGACACATTTTGTTCAAGGCTAGCGCCCTGCCACGTGAGCTACAGAACCACTTCCAGCCTTTGCTGTGTATGTGACACCAAGGAATCGAACCTGGCTCTTTGTGCATGCTAGGCAAGCACTCTTCCACTAGGCTATGCTCCCAGCCCAGTCATTGACTTTTCAAATAACCTTCAGTATCAAATTAATGGCAAATATAATGACAATCTAGTTTAACTATACAAAGTATATTATGTATTTTATAAGATACAATGTCTTCTCCAAATACTCTGCTGCAACCCGTTTTGTTCATGGTTAATACATATGTACAAACACATGTGTGCATGCACACACACACACACACACACACACACACACATTTGTTCTCAATACAAACTTAAACAAACAACGACAAAAACTAATCAAGAGAGGGATCCTGATAACTCAAGCCTGTAATCCTAACTATTCAGGAGACAGATCTGAGGACTGGGGTTCAAAGTCATGCCAGACAGAAAGTCTGTTAGACTCATCTTCAATTAACAAGCTTCCGAAGTGAAGCTGTGGTTCAAGAAGTAATGTGTTAGCTTTGAGCAAGTAACCTAAGGGTCACAGTATCCAGACCCTGATTTCAGCGCAGACACACCTAATTACAAGAGATAACCCACAATCAGGTAAGCATAATGCCACTGTCTGAATGCAATCGTAACATGGTACTTCAAGGGGGTAATTGCACCTCTGTGAAGAATTCTAATGAATGAAATTAGTAAATTTCCTTACAGAAGATAACTTACAGAATCACACTGTCTCTTCCCATCAGACACGGCAGGAAAACAGTCACCCATGGATGAAGTAGACCTTTAGATACTGAATCTGCTGGTCCCTTGATCTTAGATTTCAAGCCTCTGGATCTATAATAATCACCATATCTGTAACCCTACACTAGGGTTTGGATCTCAGTTGAAGTCAACCTAAGAAAATAGTCCTTGACCTACCCCGCACCCGCACCCCCCACATTCAACCAATAAAAAGCTGTTCAGAGGGTAACCATCATTCACCCAAGCTATGTGTGAAGCATAGAGACACATCAAGATCCCAGGCCTGGAAAAAAAAGGGGGGGCAAAGACTTTATTCAAAAAACAAATTACTACAACAAAAAGGGCTGGGGGTTCTGGCTAAAATGGTAGAGCACATGCCTAGCAACAACAAGGTCCAGAGTTCAAACCCAAAAACTATGGAAGAAAGAAGGGAGTAAGGGAAGGTTTCCCACTGTTTGTGAGTTATCTATGCCTTTTGTTATAGTTTCCAAAGCAGAATACGATTGGTTAGTAAAGAGTCACATAACACAATCCTAAGGCTGGATCACCACCAACTAGATCAGTAAGTGAGAATATCCCTTTCGTATAAACATGCAGTGAACATCACATTGAAAAAGTATATAGGAAGCATCTAACCCATGCTGCAGTGAGGAAACTGAGGCTTGAGGAGAGGGGATGAATCTACCCCAAACAGCAAAGGGATAAATGGCAGCTGAGTTGTGTTCCAAGCTCAGAACACCCCCTCATCTGGCCCTGCCTCTCAGCCTGGCACCACCAGGAGAATTTCCAGTTCCCCCAGCCCAGGTGGGAATATAGTTAAAAGCTTCAGGTCTAATTTGAAGACCTAAAGTTAATTAGGAAGGAGGTAACAGAACCTGATCTGGGTGAGGATTCTTAGGCAGATGTGTGATATTTGTGGTTGGCTAGCTCTGGGAACATTGGTCAGCTAGACCAGAACCTCAGTCAGCTTTTCTTCTAGAAGACATAAATTCTCTGTGCTCTCCCACTGTAGTCTGGAAAGCTGATGAATGCAAGTCTCCATGACCTGCTGTACAGTGACAGATCCTTTCCAGCTCTTCTCTGAAAAGCCAAACCCAACCAAAGCAACTTGCTTTCCCCTCTTACCATTCTACCTCTTTTTTCATTCTGCTCCAACCAGCCTACTTGGCCTTCTACCTGATACACAAATATGTAACATGCTGAGTGGTAAGGGCCTTGGCATATGTTGTCCTTCTGCCTGGAAGCTCCACATGTCCATCCAGCTTACTCCCTTTCTTCTATTTTCTCTTTTTCTCCTCCCCATTCCTCTTTCCTCTCTTTGTCCTCTCCCACTCTTTCTCCTCAAAACCACCTTCCCAATGAGATAGTCTCTAAATGTGATTTCCTCATCCCCTATTTTTTAATATTACTTTTCTCAGCACATGTGCTTAAAGTAAGATATTAGTGAAACTGAAAACACAATTGGTCCTCTGACCAACCGCCTGCAGGCATGATCCAACCACAGGGCAGATACAGGTTTCCACTATTATAGAAAGTTATAGTGCATAATACAGATTTAGAAACAAATTACTTTTTGTCCTGTGAATGCGAGATAAAGACAGTAAGTAGAGAAGGATATAGACAAGTACAAGATGGGAGGGACTAGAGATCACCACCTGACAAATGGTCAAAAAATTAAAAAGTGGTTGACAAAGCAAATCACAGGTCTATAAACTTATCTCGACAATACTCTGCCTTCCAAATATACCACAAGATTAGAGTTTAAGGGGGGTGGGGGAGAGGGTAATGAGACCAAGACATGTGGAAGGGTATCAATGTATGTGAATTAATGCACCTTCTATCTGACGAATATCATATTACCCTTTTATTAAATACAATAAAAAAAGATTAGAGTTTAACAATTATATGCTTTCTTAACTGGTATATGATTAACATGCAATGAATATAAAGACTTGAGAGGTTCCGTTGGATTAATTCTGTCAATGGTAGTGACTATCTATGTAACTATTCACAAAGCAAAGTACAAAACATGGACTTCACCCCAGAACCATCCTCATTGTCTCTCAGTGTTTTGCAGCCATTTTATAACTTCAGATACCACAGATAAAATAAATATAAAAAAATGAAATTTATTTTTTTGCTAGTGTGGGGCTTGAACTCAGGGCCTAAGCACTATCCTTGGGCTTTTCTCAAGGCTAGAGCTCTACCACTCGAGCCACAGCACCACTTCCAGCTTTTCGTATGTATGTGGTACTGAGGAATCAAATCCAGGTTTTTGTGCATGCTAGGCAGTCACACTACCACTAGGCCCAACTCCCGGCCCTAAATTTTGTCTATTTTTTAAATAGCACACATTTTTATTCTGGCTATTTGTTAACACTTTTTGGGATTCACCCTTGATATTTTGTAGTTTACCCTGTGTGGTCCTGGAGTCTTATTCTAAAGATATGTTTCATTGCTCTCTTCATCAAAGGAACTTTGTAATTCAATCTATGTGCCTCCTGCTGACATCAGGCTTTTTTATTTAGTTTCTCAGTGGAGTTGGATAATTGTTGATTAAAAGAACAGGTAAAGAAATAGAAGGGAAGCTGACAGGATCTGTGACAGTTAATCTTGATTGTCAATTTGACTATATTAAATACCTAGGAATTTAGTAAAGCACACCTCTGGGTGTGTTTGTGATGGTATTTCTGGAGACAATTAGATCAGGATTTGTCCTAATCCTTGACAGATTCATAATATGACATCCTGGGAGGTGGTAGAAGGTAGGAAGTGGAGCCTAGGTAGGTTACTGGGGCCTGTCCTTGAAAGCTAGCTTGCCCGTCTCTCTTCCTGTCTGCCATGAGGTAAACAAGTTCTTCTAGCACTCACTCTGTTGCAATGATGCTCTACCCAAGGGAATAAGGCCAAGAAACCATGGTCTGAACTCCTCTAAAATCTGGGGTAAAATATACCTTTTTTCTTTTAAGTGTCTGTCATACATTCTTTTATAACAATTGCTTTTTATAAAGTTAAAGATGATAATACAGGGTCTAATCCACTTTCCTTCCATAGACTATTTGCTCTCCTGAGGCATACCTTTAGATCAAAAGATCAGAGAAAAATGGGAGCAACTGCTGTGACATAGACCCCACTGGGGTCTATGACAGGCTCCAAGAGCAAAGGTCTAAGTGCTATACAAATCTCAGTTGTCAGGATATAGCCAGTGCTTCATCCAACTTGCAGGGGCTGAAAATGAATACCACCAACTTAGACCCACCAAATGTCCTATCCACCAACATAAAGAGGAGATGTGAGTTGCTATCTATAATCTTATGAAGATGAGAATCAGTCAGATCAAGTGGTCTGCCCTGTTTATAGCTAGTAACCAGCCTGCAGCCATTTCTAACACTGTGATCCATTTTCCTTCCTCCATCACCATTCCCATTTTCCCACCCATCCTCATCTCAGGGCACTTGTATTTTGTATACTGCTCACAGGAAAATCTTATGTACAAATGAGTTTCATTTTCCAGCATCACCAATTGCCACCCGCTATGTTAAGCTTATACCTTGTCAGACAACACTTACAGTTCCAGATCACAAGGAACTGTGGCCTGTGACACCAGACAGAAGCCAGGCCTGAAACCCAATCCACCTTCTTCCCTCACCCTACCCCACCTCACTTTCCTGCTTATAAGGCGTGAGGCAACAAAAGCAGGGAATTCGGATGCTTGCTTGCGCCTGCAAAAAGGCATCCTTCGCCTTTCTAATGAGGACAAATTTCAAACCATTCTGACACTACATGTGTTCTAGAATTACCCAGGGAAATGCTGGTGCTGGCTGAATAATAAATGAATATTGATTTATGGCCCCATGTGAAATTAACAGTCACTCTCATCCTCAACTTTTGATCACCACCCTCCCCCACCCCAGCAGATGAGAAAGCTGGCAGATGTGGAGGAAATTATTCCACTCACCAGCCCTCAATTTCTTCCAGTTATTCAATTATATTGACAAATTACTATAAACTCACATCCAATGGCTTCACAATTTTTAAATGAGCATCAGACTATTTGCCTGTTGGGGATGTCAAGCGCTGATATTTAGACAAGCAGACATAGCCGGTAGGACACTGGGGTCAGCAGAGGATTTTCAGGTACTCTGGGGAGCTCTGCTCAGGCATTTCCTGGCCAGGCTGCTGGGTCTGACAGGTGATGCACCTCAAATGTTTTAAAGGGAGCTCCAAGTTGCTGAAGATGACAACAAGGTCAGAGAAAACCACAGAGGAGATGTAGTGTTGGCAGCTGAGGGAAAATGGAGGCAATCTGAAGTGCCAAGTTGCCCCACCCCTATGGAGCCCGACTCCTAGAAAATGAAACATCAGTGGAATAATAGTTGGCTGCTACATGATAACATGATAAGGAATGCATGAGTCTCTGTGACAAGTACCCAATCCCTGAATATTGCCATAGAATCTGAGATGAGCTACCTTGGCTGGGCTCTCACCTACCTCTGGTGACTGTGGACATTTAAAGAAAGTAAGACTCTGGTGTTCCCTAAACCCATACGAAGCAAAATATCCCCTCCATAAGTCCTCAGAACACACAGGCAATGCCATTCCCAAATTACTTCTTTGTGAAGGAAGTAGCACCTCCTGGCTGCCTGCTTCTGCTCCCTGTGTTTCAACAGGGATGTTAGGAATTGATCTTGTTAAAATTGTAAAAAGGACATAAAGGCTGCTTTTACTAAAAGCCTTGAATCTCACTTTGGCCTACAGATGTGTGATGGGTAACTATAAACAGCATAAAGATAGCCCAGACATGTTGATAGCACGTGAGATAGGAGGCTGAAATGCAGAAGTTCAAATTCAGTAACAGCGGGGCTAAAACAGGAGACTCAATCTCTGAAAGATAATTTCAAAAATATTAACACTAAATATTGAAAAACCTATGATGATCAAGATTGAAATCAGGAAAGCAATTTCATTTGTAAAAGCCTCAACAAACAAACAAACAAACTAGGAATTAACTAATGATGTGAAGGACTTCTATTATGAAAACTTTAAAAATCTGAAGAAAGAAATTAAAGCAGATTTAAGGAAATGGAAAAACCTTCCATGGTCCTGGATTGGAAGATTAACATAAAGAAAATGGCAGTAATGCGAAAAGCTATTTACAAATTCAATGCAATATACATCAAAATCCCAACACTTGATAAGAGAAAGCAATGCAAAATTTAATAAGGAATAATAAGATTTTAAACACCAAAACAATCCTCAGCAAGAAGAACAGTGTTGGAGAAATATCAGCATCAAACTTCAAACTCTATTACAAAGCCATAATAAAATAAATACTTGGTACTATCACAAGAATAGGCCTGAGGCCCAATGGAACAGAAAAGAAGCCCCAGAAATGAACCCACAGACCTATAGCCATAAGGGAGCCAAAAACACAAGTTAGAAAAAAGGCAGCCTCTTCAGCATATGGTGTTGGCAAAATTGGCTGTATACATGCTGAAAGCACAAGCTAGATCCTTATATATCACCCTGTACCAGAATCAATACATAAGGAATCAAAGACCTCAATGTAAGACCAGATTCAATGAAAATATTAAAGGAAAGAGTAAAGGAAACAGTAGGGCCCCTAGTATTGGTAACTTCCTAAGATCTAGAGTCACAATAAAGAAAGACTGGATAAATGGGATTGCATCAAACTGAGAAGTTTCTGCATAGCCAAGGACATAGCTAGAAAAAAAAAGTGCGGAGAATGGGAATTTTTTTTTAAACCAACCATGAATCAGACAAGAGCCTCATATCAATATACTTAGAGTTCTTAAAAATACTTCCCTCCCCAATAATAGCTCAAAGAAACAAGAAATGAGCTAAAGACTTTAAGAGGGACTTCTCAAAAAGAGAAGTGAGAAGGGCCTATAGACACACAAAGAAATATGCAATATCTCTGGTCATAAAAATGCTCATCAAAACATTGAGATTCCACCTTACCTCAGTTAAAATGGACATTATCAAGAAAACCAACAATAACAGATGTTGGTGGAGATATGTCCAAAAGGGACACTATACTGTATTACACTATAAGTGAGATTGTAAGCTTGTTCTACCACTTTGGAAAGCAGTATGGAGGTTTCTTAATAGACTAAACATAGATTTCCCTATGATCCAGTAATTCCATTCCTGGGTGTTGGTGTCCAGTAGAGCACAAACAAGGCCACACTAAAACTAGCAGCACAACCATGTTTGCTGCAGTATTGTTTATCATAAACTGTAGAATCAACCAAAATGCCCCTCAGCAGACAAATGGATCAAGAAAATGAGGTATATACACACAGTGGAATTCTATCCTTCAATCAGAAAGAATGCTATTACCCCATTAATAAAGAAATGGAAAGACTTGGGAAAAATTACACTAAGCCAAGTAAGCCTGACCTAAAGAAACATAGGTTGCATGGATTCCCTCATTTGTTGTAACTGAACTATGCCTATAAATATACAAGTCAACACACTGCATGGTAAAAGCAAAATAATCCACTTGGACATGATAAATTATACAGGATTCTAGAAAGTCACACAATGAGACCAAAAGTAGATTATTCTTAGGAGAGGAACACAAAGGCTCAATATGATCACATGAAATAATATTTATCAAAATGAACTCTAAAGAATGGAAACAAGAGGTTTGGGGGTTATATTTCCCCTTTGTTGATGTTTTTGTTTTCTGAACCTTTTTCTTTGAGAGATGGTCAGGGGGAACACAGAAATGATGGGAGAAGGGGTGAGCAAACACAGCAGTGATACTCACTAGACACTATATTGACAATGAGCAACTTATAGGTGGGGGTGGAAGGGAAAAATTGGGAGAGAGCAATGCTCATAAAGAAATATACTAGTTGACCACTGGTGGCTCATCCTTATAATCCTAGCTACTCAGGAGGCTGAGATCTGAGGATTGCAGTTTGAAGCCAACTGGACAGAAAAGTCTGTGAGACTCTTATCTCCAATTAACCTGCAGACAATGGGAAGTGGTGCTCTGGCGCATAGTAGGGCACTAGCCTGTATGACGATGCTCAAGGACAGCACCTAGGCCCTGAGTTCAAGCCCAATGACCTGACTTACATAACTGTAACCCTTCTGTACAATTTTTACAAAAAAAAAAACCCTAAAACCAAAAACAAATGCCTTCAACATTCTAAGAATAAACCTTTTCTCCCCCACCCAAACTACCACCGAGTATATGAAAACAAAATAGAAAAAGAAAAAATTTTTAAGGGACCAGGGGGACTGTGCTTGCCTAGCATGCGAAAAGCCCTGGGTTCAATTCCTCCGTACCACATACACAGAAAAAGCCAGAAGTGATGCTGTGCTCAACTAGTAGAGTGCTAGCCTTGAGAAGTTTAAAGATCGTGCCCAAGCCTTCAGTTCAAGCCCCAGGACTGGCAAAACTAAATGCCAAAACTCAAAAGGAAAAATACAGACAAAACTATTATTGTCCTTCAGACATGTAAGAAGGCCCACACCAATCAGGAAATCTATCCATAATTCCTTCAGAGGTGAGCTCATCCAGGCTCAATCCCACTAAAAGCAATACTGACTGTCTGGCTCAACCCATGGGTTGCACATATACAATGAATTTATTCAGTCCACAAACACCTACCAAGTTCCTTCCACATGCCAGGTTCTGTTGTAGACACTGGGAAAGTATCAGGTCTACGTTCTTTACACCTTTCCTATCCCCTTCTCAGAGTCTATACTCTACTTCTTTGTGCAAATTCAAAGAGAAAAGGAGACTAAAAAATGCAGTGCAGTGTGCTGAAATACTACCACCATCAGCTTCAAGTGTCACAGGAACACAGAACTAGAGGATGTTGAGGGAATTGCAACTGGGGAGAGAAAATAGATGGTGGATGTCGGGCCAAATCAGGCTACCTCTCCCAACAGGAGGACAAAAGTGTCAAAGACCACAGCTCTTGGCAGTTAAGTCCTCTTATAACTCTCCTTACATCCAACCAAGCAGACAACAAAGAAGGTCAGGGAGTCCTCACATGCTGATGTTCACAAGCACCTATGGCTCTTCTGATTTCATGTTGTATCTCTCCTTGGCAAGCTCTTCAGGGAAAAGAGCCCCTATTCAGTCATCTTGGACTCAGAAGTTGCCAGCTCCCCCAGAAGAGTTAATCAAAGAGCTCACTTTAATAGGGTTACTCAAAGTTAATTATTACTTATTGCCCACCCACCCCCCAAAAAACCCTCCATCCCAAGGAAGTATCCAACAGCTCAGTTACATGTATGGCTGGCTTTGTTACTAAATACTTATATTCAAATTGACACAGGAAGAACATTCCACAGTAACGGTACTGTCCACGTGACAGAATAGAGCAGCTTTTAAAAGGGACCCTTATCATTGTCAGGACTTGTTCTCCATTCTGCTGCGCTGGGATGTATTATGTACATCTTATAAACAGGGATATTTTAGGCCAGGCTTGGGAAATTTTTTAGAAGATTCAGTATGAGTCTCTCATACTCAAACAAAAACCAGACTCTAGGAGGTGCGATTGTCCAAATTACACATAGGAAAGCAGATGAAAATTCCTTTTACTAAAACACATTTTGAAAGAAAAGTCTTCTTTCTTTAAAGATAAGAGGCCAGGAGTTTGGCCTAGTGGTAAGAGTGGTTGCCTACCATGCACGAAGACCAGGGTTCAATTCCTCGGTACCACATACATAGAAAAAGCCAGAAGTAGTGCTGTGGCGCAAGGGGTAGAGCTCTAGCTTTGAGAAAAAAAAAAAAAGCCCAAGGACAGTACTCAGGCCTGAGTTCAAGCCCCAGGACGGTCTAAATAAATAAAATAAACATGTGATTCTTATAAGAGTAAGCATTCTCAAAACTACAAACAGAAAGAAGTGCTAAGTTAGCTCATTCTGACATTCTAGATAAGAAAACAAGTCTCCCAAAATCAAATACAGACACATTTGAACCAAAAACTAGTCACTGTTAATACATGGACACTCATCTTTGATAAATATCGGTAGCCCTAAATAAATACACAGATGCAGAGTAGAACTGAGCACTTCTCTATGCTTGCTCCCTTTTCTGTTGTCATTCTAAGCTAACATTCCCGAGATAGGTGGGGTGTGTGTGTGTGTGTGTGTGTGTGTGTGTGTGTGTGTGTGTGTGTGTGTAGAGAGGAGGAGACAGAGAGAGGCAGAGAGAGAGGCAGAGAGAGAGAGAGAGACAGAGAGAGACAGAGACAGAGACAGAGAGAGAAGGGGAGAGAGATTACACTGAGGTTAAACCCAGGGCCCAGGCCTCAATCTCTTTTGTGGCTCTTTTGGTCAATGCTAAGTGTTCTACCACTTCAGCCACACCTCCACTTCCAGATTTTTGCTTGTTAGTTGGCAGTAAGAGTCACACAGTCCTTTCTGCCTAGGCGGGACTGGAATCATGATTTCTAGATCTCAGTTTCCTAAGTAGCTAGGATTACAGGCATGACACCAGCACCCAGCTAAGACGGATCTTCATGGTACTGATGCATTCAGAATTCCCAAGACCACTGGGAAGATACAGGTTGGGAACTTACTCCCATTCTCTAGAATGTAAGCAAAGTCCTAGACTTGGCATTTATTCAGAATCTTCTGAGAGACTCAGTCTCTGAGCCATGTCTCCTCACTAAGGAAACCTAGTTCAGCTCAGTGAACCCAGTTCTGCTACTGAAATCACACAGTCTGGAGTGAGTTGTTATCTGAGAATTTGCTTGCTTTCTTATTATATGTCTGTAGGTCTAATGCTTCTGCCTAACAATTCAAGCTAAAAAAACCCCACTTTTTGAATGAATGTTAAAAACAGAAAATACCACAGCAACACAGTAGACAGACTAAAGCACATGGTAGACTGTTCACAGACATACTCACAAATTATACTGATTAAAATCCAAGCTTTCCAGGTCAAGGAAAAGAGAACCAATCAGACTCCTGTGCCATCATTTCCTATGTAACAGGAACTGATAAACCATGCTGCATGCCAAGAGACCAAAAGAACAAACTTCCCAAGCCTCCACAGGCTTGCGGTGGATACCACTATAAGAACCGGAGATACCCACTTCAGAGGTGCACTGGTAACCTTATAAAATCATTCGCACTTGCACAAAAGCTCAACTAGCTATTTATACTTTCTCCTTAAATCATATACCCCGTCTTATTTTATCCATTCATGTTATAATTATCAATACTGTTTCCGGAGTCACTCAGGAAAATAAACACTCCCCTGGCAGCAACTCCTTTATTAAACATGGCTCTCAGAACCATGAGAGATCATCTATGGCCAAGAACAACCTCTGGATGCACTTTAGTGCACATGTGGGAACCACTGACTCTTAAGCCTCTGAAATGACCAAACCCAAGTGAACAGGTCCACCACTTCCCCAAGTATACCAGTAATTCTCTATTTCTCTTTCTCCCTCTACCTCTAGATACAGACAATTGCTGTCTGCTTTGCCTCATGACAGATTAGACTGCATCTAAACGGTTCAATAAATAACACAGAGCACATACAAACTACTGCTTCACTCTTGGCACCTACCTTAATCACTTGGATATTCCTGTGTTGTTCATAGCTCAATACATAGTGCCTTTTTGTTGCTAAATAATATTCTACTTTATAGGTATACTCTAGTTAGCTTAATTATTCACCTGCTAATAAACAATCTGAGTTGTTTCTACCTTTTTTTTTTGCCAGTCCTGGGGCTTGAACTGAGGCCCTAAGCACTGTCCTTGGGCTTTCCTCAAGGCCAGCACTCTACCACAGAAGCCACAGCACCACTTCTAGCTTTTCTCCATATATGTGGTACTGAGGAATTGAACCCAGGTCTTTGTACATGGGGGGCAAGCATTCTACCACTAGGCCAAACTCTGAACCCCTGTTTGTACTTGTTGACAGTATAACTAAAACCAGCAATATATACTTGTAACATCTTCATTTCCCTGGAGTATATAAATATCCAAGGATGGAATGACTAGGTCAGGGGGAAAATGGACGTTTACCTTTTTGAGGAATTCTACACTATTATCTCGCCACACATGTATGAGAAGTCTAGATGCCCCACAGATTAAAAAAAAATATCCTACTTGAGGAGTAGATGTACAAGAGTGCTAGCCTTGAATATAAAAGCTCGGGGACAATGCCCAGTCCCTAAGTTCAAGCCCCACAACTGAAAAAACAAAAACATTCTAATGGGTGTATAGTGCTTTTAATGTGTAATTTCCTGGTGATTAATGCTTAGCTTATTTTTCTGCGCTGACTGGTTACTTACCTGTTCTTGTGAATTGCATAAATTATTTTTCCATATTTTAGGGTTTTTTGATCTTTACTTTTTCCTTTTGGTCAGTCATGGGGCTTAACTCTGGGCCTGGGTACTGTCCCTGAGCTCTTCAGCTCAAGGCTATTGCCCTACTCCTGGAGCTACAACACCACTTCCAGTTTTCAAGTGGTTAATTGGAGGTAAGAGTCTCAAGGTCTTTAGTGCCTGGGCTGGCTTTAAACCATGATCCTCAGATCTCAGCCTCCAAAGTAACTAGGATTACAGGTGTGAGCCACCGTGCCCAGCTAGGGTTTTATTCTCTTATAAAAGATTTTATATTCTAGATAAAAGATCTATGTTATCCATCTTATCTTGTAATTTCCTTATGCAGTCTTACAACAGCAAGTGTTTCTGATTTTGATCAAAGTATTATAATTTCAATAAAACACATGTAAGAAGCCTTTGTTGTATCCATTCTCTTTGGTTTCTCCCAAAGTTGTATATTGTAATCTATTCACTTGAGCTTCTACATAATACGTTGGTGTCCATTTTGTCCATGTGGCTACCTGGTTGATCCAGCACTGTGCATTAAAGACTTTTCCTTTCCCTATGGGATACCACATTGCTCTTCCCAAACTCCAGTTGCCTGGGTATATGTGGATCCTTTTCCTGAATTTTTTCTGTTCTCTTTGAAATCACTCAAGCCAGTAAGAATCCATTTCACTAGTGCTCAATCCTGGTTTTTTGTTTTATTTTGAAGCCTACTGGTTCTTGGCTCTGGGACAAACAAAGAGGCCAATCTTACAGAAGTGGGCCACCCCCAGGGGTGGGAATCTCTGTGCAGTACTGGGTAGACAGTGATGAAGGGAAGCTGAAGACCTTGACTAGTTGGAACTTAATTTTTGTTTGTTTTGCCAGTCATGGGCTTGAGCTCAGGGCCTGAGCACTGTCCTTGGACTTTCTCAAGGTTAGAGCTCTACCACTTGAGCCTCAGAATCATTTCTGGCTTTTTTCTATGTATGTGGTACCGAGGAATCGAACCCGGGTCTTCATGCATGCTGGGCAAGCACTCTACCACTAGGCTAAACTTCCGGCCCCAGGAACTTAATTTTTAATAATAATTTTTAAAGTATTCCATACAACATTCAAGTTAAATTTAAAGGTACACTCATAGCATGCCCTCCTAGAAGAGGAGTCTCAATGGGGTATTGGGGATCACAGCTTACTTAGTGCAAAGAAAGTCCATTGCTTTTCCCGGCCAGAGCAGAAAACGGAATCACTGAAAGCATTTCCTGGAAGGTTCAATGCAGCTAAATATTCCAGCATTAAAAATATCAACAGCTCTGCCAGCTTCCTCAGAAGTCTCTTCTCTAGTCCAACAACAGCATCAGCTAACATCCATTCAATAATTACATGCTCAGCCAGTCACTACATCTTGACTTTGTTAGAGAGTGCCTTGTGTTCTATGAGGGTATGACCCAATGTTAGCTATGGTGACCTTCTGAAGCCCATTCAGAGCAGCAGGTCCCATCCAAAGAATCAGGACAGGTGCCAGGGGAACTCCAGACAGCCATCAGAAGAGCTACAACAGCCAAAGGGAGGAGAAGGGATTTGGAGGCAGGAAGGTGGGGCCAAGGCTCTCACTCTGAAATAACCTAAGGCCACAAGTTGGGAGTTAGGGACATTTTGATGAGAAAAAAAAAAAAAAGCAGAACCTGAAGAGGCAATGGAGGAAGTGTTATCTTTAAATGCCAATTATTAAGGAAATGGTACATTGGATCTTAACTATAAATATGTGAACCAAGTTCTCTATTTTATACACAAAACCAAGCATCAGAGCATGTAATGCCCCAGGGCTAGTTATGTGAAACAGCAGCAGAGAAGGTCAGATCAGGAGGATCTGCTCACATCCTACTGCAGGCAACTACTGTGTGATTCCATGCTTCTAGGGACCCCCACTCCATCCTTATCCAGCTGCGTATCCTTGGCTCACCTAGCAGTGGGTCTCTTGAGAGACACAGTAGAGTGGGCATGGTGATCATTTATAAGGTGCAGTGGGTCCAGTGTGAGAAGAGGCAGGATGGCAGGAATAGCCAGAAACAAGGCCAGCAGGGAAAAGGTGGGGGGCGGGGAAAGCCAGTGGGCAAGAAGAGCCATCGGACCCATGCACTCAGAGCCAAAACAGCCCTTGACAAGAAGACAAGGGTTCAAGTCAAGGCTCTGTCATTGGCTGCTGACAGCCTCTGGAAGATCACTTCAGCACTCTAAGCTGAGAGAGAGAGAGAGAGAGAGAGAGAGAGAGAGAGAGAGAGAGAGAGAGAGAGAGAGAGAGAGAGAGAGAGAGAGAGAGAGAGAGAGGGAGGGAGGGAGGGAGGGAGGGAGGGAGGGAGGGAGGGAGGGAGGGGGGAGGGGAGGGGGGGGAGAGGGGGAGGGGGGAGGGGGAGGGAGAGGGAGAGAGAGAGAGAGAGAGAGAGAGAGAGAGAGAGAGAGAGAGAGAGAGAGAGAGAGAGAGAGAGAGAGAGAGAAGCATGCCACATGCTACCTATCCTTCCTAACCAAAGTGGGATAGGGTGAGAACAAAACCAGGAAGACTATGATGATCCTTTTAAAGCATCCCACACCAGCCATTCTACAAAGTAGATATATGAACACATTGTGCTGCACCCTATAAACACAACTTTCATTTGCCAACTGAAAACTAAATATTAAGTAAGATACAATGGGTAAGGCATACAATGGGGAAGGATGAGCAGAGATCTCTGGAAATGGCTCCTTGTTTAGAGGTTTTCTTATGCTATAAATAAGTGAGCCATAGACGTAAGGCAAGCACTATCTGCTCCCTCCTGGCTCCATGCCGTTTCAAAGGAGGCTCTTCTGGAATGTTGTGCTAACCCAACAAAGGACATAATCACAGAGTGTGTTGGAGTAGGCTCAGGCCATTTGCTTTTGTTGACTTACAGCAGATTCCCCAGAGAGCCAAGCTGGCCTCACCCTCCACTCACCAAACCCCAGGGGCAGGACGCAGACGAAGTGGAAAGCCAGCTGACTTCATGGTTGGGTAATTCCTAACTACACAGTTACCGTATTCAAAACTGCAAACTGTGCAGCTGAATTAAAAGAAAGCAGGCCAGTGGAACAAGGTAGCTGGAAGGAAGACCCTGCTTCTGAAGGGGTCTGGAGCCAGATCTTGTAACACTAGTCCACTACCGTGACAACTGTGGAAAAGAACAAAGCCTTGGCCTGGGCACACCCTTTCGGGGAAACCCAGTTCTGACCAGTTCCTTGTATATTTTCTTCAAGACTAACTTTGGGCATTTGAGTTTATGGCTCCTAAGTTACATTAAGTACTACAGATGAATGCTTATTTTGCCAGACCAGGGGCTTCACTAAAGCTTCCTGGTCTCAAGAAACTTCTAGTGCACAGCAAATGAACCAGAAGCCTAGAGATTGAAAAACCTTTGGTAGCATTTACCTGGACCTATGTGCTGTTCAGCCAATAGGGGCCTTTCTTTTCCCATCCACCTCCCCAAACCCAACCCAAGCTCCAGCTGATTGAAAACACTATTCATTGACCATCATTACATCCTTCTACACACACACACATGTGTACACACACACACACACAAATTGACTATAAAGGCTGGGTGAGGTTGTTCATGCCTATAATCCTAGCTTCTCAGGAGGCTGAGATCTGAGGGTCAAGGTTCAAAGCCAGCTGGGCACTAAAGGACTTAAGACTCCTATCTCCAATTAACCTCCAGAAAACGGGAAGTGGGGCTTGGCTTCAGGGTAGGGCAGGAGCCTTGAGCTGAAGAGCTCAGAGACAGTGCCCAGGCCAAGTTCAAGCTCCATGACCCACAAAAACAAATTGACCATAAATACTTGTGAATTTTTTCTGATACACTGAAATGAACCCAGGGCTTCAAGTGCTGTAAGTGCCCTGTATTTGAGATGCACCCCAGCCTTTTTGTGTTTTGTTCTCAAGATGCTAACTTTGAGAGTTGGCCTCAAACTCATAGGGCTTGTATGGACAGTGATCCTCCTACCTATACCTCCCATGATGCTGGGGTGACAGGTGCAAAATGACACCCAGCTTTGTATTGATTGAGATGAGCATCTGGAGAACCTCATTTTTATTATTCTGCTCTAGCTGGCCTTGAATCAGGATCCTCCCCAATAGCTTGGAATATAGGGATGACACACCATGCCTGGGTTTAAATCCCATTTGACAGTCCCCAAACTGATAAAACTCCAATAACTGTATCTCTAATGACACAAGCCATTTGGAGACAGTCCATAGGGCTATGAACCCCTCGGAACCCTGCCTGGAACAGAACATTGGACAGTTACTTCCAGAGTTAAATGAAGAAGCTTATCAGCCAAAATTCTAAGAGTATTTTATACCCTGAAATAAAGAGACTGTTCCCAGCTAAAAGTAATTCTGAACAAAAACACAAGGACCTCAAACAGGCTGAGTACACAGTCATCCATTCCATGTCATGTTACCCCTGCCAGAAATGAATTTTTAATGCCCAAATAAATGACATGTCAACTGGCACATTGCTGACAATCCACACTCATTAATATTCCTTAAAGTTGAGGCATGTTCACATCCTTTACAAGAAGCAGAAATGTTTCAACATCTGGTATGTAGGCACATTCAATGCCTTCGTCTCTTATGTTCAGATTCTGACAGAAGGGAACATGGGTTCTAAAATTTGATGGAAGTCCAAGATGGAAATGTCCAAGACCTAGGCCAACCCAAGCGAAGCAATTCAGTACATAAGGAATGAAGAGCACAAGACTGTAATAAACACTAGGATTTGATCCAGATTGCTCTGCTGAAAACAATCAAATCCCCTAAGTAGGTACACTGTTAACCTGGCATCCATCTTCCCTCCGTGTCACTGAGATATTAGAGTATCTGCTTCTAGCCAAAGGCAATAATCAGTAACAGTTAAGGCCGTGGAGGATTATGAAAAAGCAGACTCTAATCTCAGTGTAAAAGGGAGTTGGTGCTAGTGGTCTATACTCATCAAGAGGCTAAGATATGAAAATATCACAGTTCTGATCTAGTCCAGGCAGGAAAATCTGTGAATCATCTTCAGTTAATTAGCAAAAAGCCAGAAGTGAATCTAAGGCTCAAATGGTAGAGTGTCAGCCTTGAGTAAAAAAAAAACTAACAGCACCCAGCTCACGTTCAAGCCCCAATATCAGCATGAATAAAAAGAAGGAGGAAACAACTTAGAGCCTCCACTGAATGTACTGGAATGTCTCACTGCTCCATACACATATCCATACAATGCATCACCCCATCACTTTTTTCAAAAAGTAAAATTAATGGTTTCATCATTTTGATCTTATCTAAGACAGTACGTCACAGCCACACTCAAACTAAATCACATCCCAACAAGGCCATATTTCACACTCATAGTACAGTTCACCGCACTATGAGTAGGCTAAGCATTACTATAATGGCAGCATCTCCATCTCCTGGTAACCGAATCATTTGCCTTCTATGAAACTGCCTGATGGGAGACTCTCAAAATATTTCTTTTCTCAGCATTGATAGGCTGAGGAGGACAAATGAAAGAATTCAAGTTCAAGTAATGGCTTTTACCTAGAGGTCAAAGCATTCAAAGATGTATTTTAGCATGAAATTGCATCCTCCAATTACTGTATCTGAATGAACTTCTACTTAAAAAATCTACTGTGGGAAGATTTATGTATTGAATTGAGATGCAAAGAAAAAAATCTTATTACAACCATCATTGAATGGATACTGAACAACAGATGGGGAAAAAAGATTAAGTCACTGCTCAATTTTTACCAAAAGAAAGGAATATTGCTATGAAACTAGTCAAAAGACCTAAGGGGAACAAAGAACCCAATACCAGCTCTACTATTCGAAACCTTTTCATCTTACCCAGTACTGTCAAGTCATTTACATTCCTGTCACCCCATTCTAACTCCTTCAATTTCTTATTGTTACCATCATGATCACCACTTGCCCAGCTCCTCTAAGTAAAAGTGTATTATATGAGTTAATACACACACACACACACACACACACACACACACACACACACACACACACACACACAAGAAGAGAAAGAAGGATCTTACCACTTCTGGGAGCAGCCTAGTTGAGAGGTCATGGATGGCTTTGACCACTATACATATAGAGGAGAGAAGGAATATCACCCCCAAGATGACACAGGCTCTGAAAAAAAAAAAGAAATAAAACACACAAAACATTGACAGTCTTAACTGGGAGACCACCACATAGCATGGCTGACTAAGACAGGGACACAATCTGGGAATTGGACTCAACCATAATTTGCCAAACCTCCAGGACAGTCACAAAGTCACCTCTAGGAGAAAACAGTTTCAGGTTTTATCACAAAGGCAACATGGGAAGGAAGGTCACCATCTTAGATCACTAGCAGCATCCATGAGCAATGGCATGGAAGGGTCCTCCAGACAAATCCATCCTTTTGTCCTGACAAAAATGATATATCAGTCCTCAAACCAGAGGATACAGAGCTAAGTAAGAACAGAGTGCCTGCCATGAGAGAGCCCAGGCCCTCCCTGTTAGCTTGTTGAATGATCTTGGGAACACTTCCTTCCTGAAGATGAAACAAGAAGAGACTAAAAGTAACCCACTCACATTAGCTTAGTCAAAGACATGTCTTCTCTGGATTCTTCTGATTTTTCCCATTGATGAGGAAGCATGATTTGATAATGATAAAAGTGTGTTTGTAGCAAGATTTTTTTCTTACTATGTGGAGAGAGAGAAGGAAGGATGTAGTCAACCAAGATACTCAACATAGGAAGTGAGGGAAACTGCCAGAGGTAAAGCTGACAGGGACTGACAGGCAATGTGGGCTAGGGAAAAACCAAGAAGTCTTTGGGGCTTGGGCTGTAGAAATTTCTGGACATCTAGATAAAACCAACCTCATGAGGAAATGATAGTACTAATACACAAGTCAAAAATCCCAAAGAAAAGAAAGGTAGAATGCCTGTATTTATCTCTAGATTGTTCCTATCCTAATGTCTCCATCATTTAGTCTTATCCCAGCTGTCCAATAAGGTCATTTTTTAATGTTGCAGCTTGGATTATCTTCTCTGGATTTATGGTCTCAAATTGAACACTTAACTTGGAAGGGGAACCTACTTATTATCCTAATAAATCTGTGGACATATTTAATCCTCAAAATTGAAAGCAAGGCTATGTGGAATCTACCCAATAGACTTCTAGCTGTAAGTTTTACTCATCCAAAGACCTAGACAAAAAGGAGGAACCATTACAGGATATAGCAAAGTGAAGAGGTGGGGAGGAGGAGGAAAAGGGGATGGGAGGAGGGGGGCAGTGTCAGCTATGAAAATGATCTTAAGGAAGACTTGACTAAATGGATCAGGGGCCAAGGTACAATGTTCTTCATAAAAGTTAGGTACAAAGGGGCATGCTTATGCAACGAACATGTGCAGTGCACTGAGGGCTGGTGACAGTCCCATCAGGCAATCAGGGTCAAAGAGGACTCATAGAGGAGGGAGATATACCTACTGGAGGGTCTTTGAATAACTAAAGACTGGGGCAAAGGCAGAATTCCTAGCACTTGGAAATCAATGCTCCCAAAGTACCTACTCTTGAGTTTCACACATCCCCTTGAGTGACGGTTAAATTTGCATTGGAAATCAGTATGGGAAAAGAGCTCAAAGTGAGGGTGCATTTCCAAGATTTTGCAGAAAAGGGTTTTCTACCATTCATAAAATCCCTAAGTAACTGAGAACCATGGGTTATCCTCTTTTGATAAATCCAACCATAACTAATTACCTTGATGGAAAATTGAACTCACATTCACTTGAAAAACTTTTTAATGTTCTTTGAGAACCACTCTGGTCCATTTTGAGTGTGTGTGTGTGTTTGTGTGGATCCTGGGACTTGAATTCAGGGCTATTCCTAAACTTTTGCTTAAGGCTAGCACTTTACCATGTGAACCACAACTGCACTTCTGGCAGTTTTTTTTTTTTTTGTAGTTTTATTGGTGATGTGTGTCTCATGGAGTTTTCTGCACAGACTGGCTTCGAACCACAACCCTCATACCTCAACCTCCTGAGTAGTTCAGATTACAGGAGCAAATGGTGCCCAGCTATCTGGTTCAATTTTTATTGGAACCCCTAGGGTAAACTCAAGACTGCATTTGTTTACAGTCCTATTCTAATATTTATCTAATGTAAGACCTACACCCAAATGGGGCTCTTTCCTAGGAAGCTCAGGAAGGGAATTCAACTTTAGTAAATCAAAAATGGAAAATTTACTTCAATTTTTCATTGCATTTCAGAATTTGTTTACTTTTCTTCCCTCCCTCCATTTCTTCCTTCTTGTTCTTCCTTTCTTTAGCATTTTTTCCCTTTCCCTACATTTCCCCCATTCCTTTTCTCTTTGCCCTTGTCCATTTTGTTCCTGTTGGGGTTGAACTCAAGGTCTTACGTATTTGTCCTTTTCCCTCAAAGCTGGAGCTCTACCACTGGAACCATAGCTTCACTTCTGGCATTTTGCTAGAGTCTGATAGGCTTTTCTGCCCCACCTGGCTTTGAACTCCAGTTCTCAGATCTCAGCCTCCTCAGTAGTTAGAATTCTCTGCATGAGCCACCAGTGCTAGGTTGTATTTCAGATTTTCATTTCAGTGGGGCATTTGGCAGAACTGTTAGAAATCTTTGTTTTTCCAACCCCATTGGTAGCAGTTACTGCTCCTGAGACTCCATGAAGACAAACATACAGGTGACTCATACAGGAGAGTCAGTTGATAATTCTCTATACAGAGGAGGGAGGGAGGGAGGGAGGGAGAGGGAGAGGGAGAGGGAGAGGGAGAGGGAGAGGGAGAGAGAGAGAGAGAGAGAGAGAGAGAGAGAGAGAGAGAGAGAGAGAGAGAGAGAGAGAGAGAGAGAGAGAGAGAGCGCTCCTGCAACCTGCTACTGTAGACACTTAGAAGATAATGGTTTTTCATCAAAGGGATCTATAGTGTACTTCTGAGTAGAGAGTTATAAATAAGAAATTATGTATTGAGACTCATTGTTCTTGCTTAGTTTGCTTTAGTAGTGTTAACAGATTCTCAGACCTCATTTTGTACATGATACAGGGCATGTTCACAGTGGTATGATAAAAGGTGAATTCTTTTAATATTATTGTCCTTGTCAGGATTAAGCATGGGTATCTTCTCCCGTGTCCTCATCGAGAGGAGTATGTAGTGATGAGATGAGGATGCAGAATTGTAATCAATCACATTTTCTTTTTTTAATTGTCAGGGTAATGTATAGAGGGGTTACAGTTACATTCGCCAGATAGTAGGTGCATTACTTCTCACACATTGACAGCCCTTCTCATATTTCTGTCCCCATTTCTCTCTCGCATCCTCTCCCAATCATCTTGGTTTTCCCCTTTCCCTTTCCTATTTCAAATAAGCAAGCATATACACAATGTACCAGGTAACAAAGTGTAATCATATTTTCTTCACCAGTATATTTACATGCTCAAAACTGTCACGAATGCCCATTTTCCTCTTTTAAATGTACTGCACATCTGAGAACCACAAAAACTCTTCTCAACAAGGCTGAAGCTTGTGTGTCAGAACCCAGCCATGTCTGCAGCCCAAAGCAGCTATTAATAGCAAAGGGTGTGATGCTATTTTTTAATGTTATATTAATAATACATTGTGTTTATACAGCAGCTTTCTACTCTGGCTCTCAGTGTTCTGCTCATCAGCTCATAAATCCCCTAGATGCCACTCATCAGTCCCAGGTCTTTCTTCCCTGCAATGTTTATGGTTAGGGAGGGGGAAAAGGGATGTTTCCTAACAGTGGGGCCAGGGTTGGGAGATTTGCCCAAGGCATTCAAGGAGTTTTAAGTCCCTGTCTCCTAATGGTCTCCAAGCTGCCAGTTTCAGTCATCCAGCCGGCCACTTAAAGGTTCTGGGGATCTCCATTGCATACTCCCACTAGCCCTGCTCTGGGACTAGAACAGTCTCCAAGATGCTGGAAGATTTAGGTCAGGAGAAAACACAGTGTGTACAAATATAGTCATCTCTTCCTCTATGTTGTGAGCTGCTTCTAAGTTTTGGGGACAGAGAGTGGTGGCCTTTTCTCCTACATGACTAGGGCATGGGGATCTGGTCATTATAATGAATGCAGACTTCTCCTCCCTTCTGCTCAAACCTTAGAGAACTTTATGAGTTAGAAAGAAGCAAATGAGCCACCATCCTTCCATCATCATCCCTTATCAACTCAGACTAAAACTCAGTGGTCCACACACAGGTTAGCAGCATGCCGTGTGCCCATCACCTGGGAACGTGTTAGAGAAGTCCATGCTACATGAGTCCAGACCAGTGGAAGCACAAACTGAGGGGGCCAACAATCTATGTTTTCCTAAATGTTCCAGGGGATTCTGGTGCAGGCTCAAAAGGCAGAGCATTAATTCAAGGCACAATCTGATACAAAGCTGGTAAAAATCTAAAGACATGGTTAAAGCTACTCTAAAGAAATGGTAAGAAGCCTAGTGCCAGAGGCTCATTTCCTATAATCCTAGCTACGCAGGAGGCTGGAATCTAAGGATTGGGATTCAAAGTCAGCCCAGTCAAGAAAGACTATGAGACTCTTATCTCCAATTAATCAGAACAAAACTAGAAATAGAGCTGTGGCTCAGGTAGCTTTGGATGGGAAAAAAAAAATCAAAGGGAATACCAAGGTCATGAGTTCAATTTCCAGTAGTCTTACAAAACAGTAAAACAAAAGATTAAAAGTAGTTAAACTTAATTTCAGATGTTCTGCTAGAGGCTGTGAGTTACTAATCATCCACAGCATTGCAAATCTAGTACTGTTAATTTTTGCTTCTAAAATTTTAAGGGCAAAACCCACCAGCAGGTAGTCACAGACAAAATGATGTCCAGTTGAAGGCTGGTTTAGTCTCTTGTCAACTGCAGATTTAATGGCCTCCAGTCCAATCTTACCAGTTCTCAATGACTTTCCATCAGATCAAAATAGCCATGAGAGAATTTTCTATCATTCTATAATTTATGACAGATCTAAAACATAAATAATCTTGGCAATTTACCCATCTAGCCTTCAGTTTCAAGAGTAATCATTTTACCCATCAAGCTTCATCTTCATACTCAAAGCATTTACAATCTGGGGGATTATTCAAGCAAGAAGCAAGCAATAGAAACTGAAAGACAGGTGGTTTGTGCACACCCAGCACTTAGGGACACACAGTCTCTTGGGTGGGTTTACTCAAGCCCTGTCCTTTTCCCCCACATGTGCTCTGCCATTTCAAAGATTAACCCACCAATCAAAATCCATTTAGAGGCAGGAAAAAGGAGAAAGTAAGCAATGAATGGCTGTGAGCCATTCCCTATTCTCTATATGACACATGCTCAGTAGGCACCAAAGAAACACTGTGTGGTTCAAGACCCACATGTCATCACTACCCCTACTACTTCCTCCCCTATTGTACAAGTCCCTCCCTCTTCTTCATACACAGATTATATTTAAGCCCTGAAAGTAGGAGAGATCATTTTCCTCCCAAGAGTACTTGTGCCTTATTAGGCGGAGTAAAAGATTCTGTGAGTGGTCCTGGACAGGAAGCTAGGTAAAGGTAAGCAAGCAATCATTCCTGATGGTAACTGAGCCATATAAGCAGGCAGAGCCCCTGACAGGCTTAAAAACAATGGTTAGATTTGCAATTTCAAAAGCCAACTCGGGTAATACTGATTGCAAGCATCTGTGGGAGCTGACCTGCTTCCATTCCCTTTCCAGTAGTAAGCAAGCCTTTCATCCTTTCAGGATACATGGTCTCCAAAGGGACAATCAATGGCTACAGTACCCTAGCTTGAACCAAGACACCTAAACCAAACTAACTTTTTTGGTGAATTCCGAATGTAAGACAAAGGACAGCAAAAATTAACAACAAGGCTATTCTCTTGCACCCTCATACCCGGGGTGGCTGAAGGCTGAGCTCTGCTGACTCTGTCAAGTTTTCAACTCAAAATGCCCTTTGGGAAAAGTCAGGCCTTCCCACACAATGGCTGACTCCCCCAGACCAAGTGTTCCCCAAGAATTAGGAAGAAGCTGTAAGGCCCATGAACCAGGTAGCTTCATCCAGAGCTTTCCACTGCCTGTAAGTGAGCTTACTGAGATTAAAGGGGAGAAAAAAGTGAGATGTGTGAGCAGTAATGCACCTTCTATCTGGAGAATGTAACTGTGACCCCTCTATTAATTACAATAAAAAATGAAAAAAAATGAGATGCTGCCTGGATCAACAGGACATTGCTTAAGAATGGAAGGGAAAGAGGGAGGGAGGTAAAGAGGGTGCAAGATCACTGCCATGGTGATCGAGAGACCCAAGACTGAATCCTCTATTAACCTCCTTGGTAAATCCTTTGATGTTTCTGGCTAGGGTCAGATTAGTTTGCTCAGGCCAGTTTTGGAGGCATTTGTGCTGCAGTGGACAAAGAGAGAGGGTGGACTGGTATTAACAGAAAATGTATCAACTTCCCAGCAAGCCAGTAGAAGATCACGTCAGTTTGCTTTCAATTTCACATCCCTACTTTTGTTCTGTAATTGCTGAACCTCTGTTCAGAGAGAATATACTCAACTTCTTGATTTCAGACATAACCTAATACAAACTTCTTGCTTCCATTCTCCATGGGAGTGTGAGCAGAGACTATATCCACTGTATTTGTGTCAAAGAACTATGTATTCACAGTTGTATTTGTGTCAAAGGATTACATATTCATAGTTGACCTGTTATGGTTTGGACAGGAGCCCTCTCCACAGGCTCATGGGGTGGGATCCTGGGTTGTGAGGGCTCTGACTTCATGAACAAATTCATCTGATGATAGTCATGTGGGGACATGATTGGGAAGTGATGAAAACAGGGTATGGGGTCTGAGTGAAGAAAGTCACTGGAGCCATGCAATTTGAAGGGCCTATCTGTCTCCCGGTACCTTCTTTGGCTCTCTGCTTTTTGTGTAATATGAGATGAGGAGCTTCTGCCATGTTTTCCTGTCATCATGATGTTCTGCCCAGCAGCAACTGAGTCAAAGGCTCTGGACAGAAAGTTCCAACACCGAGGAAAGTAAATCTTTCCCTCACTAGGTTGCATATGTCAGATGTTTTGTTGCTGTGATGTAATAGCTGATCAACCCAGCCTTGATACTGTCAAATGGACATGGGAGAGAAGCCATTCCTTCTGCTCGGAACCTGAAATTCTGTGAAACACGCTACTGCTGACCTTGTCTTACATGAGAAATACCTGAGAAATGACTACTGTATCTGGTAAAGTCTCTAAATTGTTGGGGCATGTGTATTGTATCCATGTTGACAGATTCAAGGCTCCTGAAAGTGATACAAATTATTACAGGAGGTGAAAAGGGTAGTCTCAGAACTGCAGGACAAGGAAGTGAGAGCCTGCTTGAACATCACTCTGAGCCCTTGAGTAGGGAAAGACAGAAAGGAATCTCCCCCGTCTGTGTTCATATTGAAATTCAGGCAGTCCACAAGTACAGAAGCCCACAAGTACAGAAGCCTACTTCTTAAATGATAATCCCCCAAAATGAGACATACCTGAAGACAAATTCCCTGAGACATCTGTGACTTCTTCTCCTTTATCTCCATGGGAAATGACCAGCTCACCACCCTCAGTTCATACTCCCTGCATGACTTAATTAAGCATGCTATCTTTTTTATTGCTACAAAAATATTCTAGCATTTCCAGTGTTCTTAACCTACTTACATACAGTATTGAAAGTAATTGGTTTAAATTGTTCATTCACTTTGACCCACTTCTTGGAATCTATCTAAAGAAAAAGCTTATTATAAGAGAACTTTCATGGTAACATTACTTATATTGTAAGAGTGGGAAATTTAAATATGCTGTGATACATCGATTTGGTGAGCAACTGGGGACCATATTTTAAAAACTGCTGAATGTGGTGGCTCACATAAATAATTCCAGCTACTTGGGAGTACTGAAGTCTAAAGTTAGTCAAGATAAAAACACAATACCCTATCTGAACAATTGGCTAAGAGATCTAGGGATATGGCTCAAGAAGTACACCATCTGCCTATCAGGGGTAAGGTCCTAAAAAAAGAAAAATGAAGTTGATTTCATAGAACAGAGCAGAAAGTAGGGTAGGAAAAGATAGGGACAAAATACAGACATCAGTTCTGTAGGATAATCAGTTCAGTAGGATAATGGCTGGGTATTGTATTCTATAATGTATTTAAAAATGACTAAGAGTACAAAATCCTCAGTATATAAATGTGATGAGCTGTGACTCATGCCTATAACACTAGCTACTCAAGAGACTGAGGTCTGAGGACTACAGTTCAAACCCAGCCCATGCAGAAAAGTCCATGAGTATTTTATCTCCAACTATCAATCAAAAAAAGCCAGAATTGGATCTATGGCTCAAGTGGTAGAGTACTCACCATAAGCACAAAAAGCTTAAGGATATAGCCCAAACTGAGTTCAAGCCCTAAGGCTGGCACTAAACAAAACAACAACAACAAGAACTGAAATGATGAATTCTGGAGGAAAAGGATATTATCCTGATCTGATCATTATACATTGCACACGTGTATCAAATTAGCACATCCTCATAAAAATATGCGAATATCTCAATAATATAGATATTAAATATTTTGTGCTTTAGGAATATTTTGTGCTCACAGATAACAGGAAATGTGTGCAAAAGATAAACTATTAAGTGAAAATATGGGAAGCCTAGTAATATAACTCAGATGGAAAGTACTTTCCCAAAATTCCTTGGTTCTACCCCTCATACCACAAAAAAATAAAATAATTCCACTTTAGTAAACGTTAGCCAAGTGTGATGGAACACTTGTAATCCCAATGGTGGGGAGAAAAAAGCAAGGAAGATCCTGAGTTACAGGCTAGACTGGGCTTTATAGCAAGACCCTGCTCACAGACAAAGCAAAATATTGGGATGTAAAATTCTATGCATATGGAATAGAAATATGTAACATTTGATCTAAATTCAAGGAGAAATTTCTACAAATAATATGCTATTAAATAACGACAGTGGGAGTGGTACTGTGGCTCAAGTGGTAGAGTGCTACCCTTGAGCTGAAGAGCTCAGAGACAGAACCCAGGCCCAGAGTTCAAGCCCCATGACTGACAAAAAAAGAAAAAGCCAGACATGGTGGCTCAAGCCTGTAATCCTAGCTACTCAGGAGGCTGAGATCTGAGGATCAAGGTACAAAGCCCCGCCCAGGCACAAAAGGACCTGAGACTCTCCAGTTAACCCCTTGAAAATGGGAATTGGAGTAGGATGGTAGCCTTGAGCTGAAGAGCCCAGTGACAGCACAAAAAAATAAGTATAATGAGAAGATGGGCTTTGCTAAACTTTGCTAAACTTTTCTGAACGATATTTTTTTCTTTTTTTTATTGTAATTAGTAAAAGGGTTACATGATATTTGTCAGATAAAAGGTGCATTAATTCACATACATTGATACCCTTTCACATGTCTTGGTACCCATTTCCCTCCCCCCCACCCCCCCACCCGTCTTGGTTTTCCCCCCTTTCCTATCAAATTTCAAATAACCAAATACAAATAAATTCAATATATCAGATAACAAAGTGAGATACTATAACAATATGAGATAACCAAGGGACAGCAAAGGAGATGAGAGACAACACAGTACATTAAGGACAACAATCATTCGTTATATGGCTTTTGTTTCAATATCCTGGAGGTCCTTTCAATTCTGAACAATATTTTTATAACAGAAAAATGCTTTCTAATTTTCCAGAATTGTCTTCTCTAGCTACATCACTTTAGGTGTTTCCCTATGTGTTCAGATTTGAGGTACAAATTTATCTGTGGAATCAAAATGTAGAAACTGAATAGTTTTATTTAGTCACTGGTAAGTTAGAGGGAAAATCTGAATCTCCCAATAAGAATCCACGAATTATAGATTTCCTTTCATATGATATCACAGGACTGTCAGAAGAGGAGATGGAGAAAACATATGCCATATTTTGGGCTCGATCTTGTCTATTTCTGCAACTTCTCTTTGATCTGTATACTCAACTATTTTGAGGGGCTAACATTTCCCAGTACAAGAAGGTAAAAAATAGATAAAATAGGAAAGGAGCACCTTAAAAGAAATGTTATTTATCAAATTGGAAAGCCATCTTTGCAAGACACACACACAGACACAATTTAAGTTATTTGAAAAATATCTATTTTCTGAACCCTCACTACATTGTAAATTGGGAAACACACATTAATAATTAATGCTGAACTTTCACTTGAAGGAGCCAGTTTCTGAAAAGTCTGGGCCTCTAAGTTGCAGTAATATCCACTATTAGCTTCACAAAACACTAAGGCTTACCTTTTTAAAAAAAACTTGCTGTTTAAAAAGCTACTGATTTGTTTCCTAAACCAGCAATGCAAGTTAAAAACTCAAATAAATGCTAGTCATTACACAACTGTTATCATTCTTCTCATATTAGAAATGAAGAATGAAGAGATCTAAATGTAATTTGTCATCCTGTTATATTAATGCAAGGATGCCCCAAAGCAAGGATGTCCCAAAGTAAAGACAAATGGAAAATACTGTGTGTGTGAGGGTCCGTGGGTTGGAGGGTGGGCTTGAACTCAGATCCACTTCCCGCCTTCTTGGTGCTTAATTGGAAACAAGAGTCTCATGGACTTTCCTTCCTAGGATGGCCTGGAACCATGATCCTCAGACCTCAGCCTACCAAGTAGCTGGGATTACAGGCATGAGCTACTTTACTCAGCTAGGAAATTTTTATTTTTAATCACTCATGGTCACCTCAAAGATGGCGGGGATCCCAGAGCTGTATCAGGGGTTTCTGTTGCTGTATCACATCTTTCCTAGGCCTAGAAGACTTGGAGGGACTGGCTCCTCGTGTTCTCTAAAACAGCCTCACCTCAGCAAGCACTGGGGTAACAGGGACGTTCCTCCCCAAAGCAGAATCCAGCCCTTTTTCAACCTACAGAAGTGATCACGGACCACATCCACACCCAAACTAGCTTTTCCTCCCCCTTTGCCTGCTTTCCTTCCTTCTCACTCTTGATTTCTGAATCACTATCATCCAATCAGCTACCTGCAGCAGGTCCTTACCTCCAGTCCTTACTTCAGGCAGGAAAAATCGCAGAGAATACTTGATAAAGGGGGAAAGAACATTGTCAAAACAAAGAAAAGGCAAGAAAATTTGGACATAAGACATCAGACCACCAAGATGTGGTCAGAACCAGATCATAAACATCTGTATTAACAAGCCAAATGCAGACCCAGGATAGTAGCTTCCATTTTCTTCCTGTTTTTGCAAATTAAATCAGCAGCCCAGCAGCCCAAGACTTAGGACATTCTTCCAGATCCATGTGTCCAATCAAAAGCAGCAGTCCTTAATACAACTTTAGTTGTCTATGGTCCCTTACTGTCATTTAAGATATTCACAGAGATCAGATTTAAGATATTCAGAGAGCCAGGCCATGAATAAACCAAAGCAAATATATCAGATTAAAGAACTAAAGAAAGCAAGGATTCCCTCTTCAAGTCCTTATATATTTTATAGCTTGAACTTAAAGCCTGGATGCTGTCCATTTGAGCAATAGCTACACTTTGCGGTTGTGTGTGTGTGTTTTAGTAGCAGTTTACTGAAGATAAGAGTCTCACCAATTTTCCTGCTGGGCTGGCTTCAAACCAAGATCTCAGCCTCTCGAGTAGTTAGGATTTCAGGTGTGAGCCACCAGCCCCCAACCCTATTTTACTTCTTAAATACATTATAGTCTGCTTCCTTCAAGGACAGTCTTTAAAATCTACAACATCCATAAAAAGAAGTCTGTTCCAAGGTCTGTGTTGGCTCCAATGGGGCAATTTGAGAACAGAAAATGAGCTTCCAGGGACAACAAATCCACAGTACTGGACATTAGCCCTTCTGAAGACAAGCACAGTTTAAAGGCTGAGAGCCTATGTGTTCTGTCATCTGATAATTCAATCAGAAAGGCAGCAAAGAAAAGAAGTATGAGTGAACTCTAAATATAGACACATTCTCTGGGAGGTGAGTGGGTAGGTCTGGAGAAAGAGTAGACAACTGGGCACCAAAGGAAAGGCAAAGACAGTTCCATGGCCAGTTTCTCCTCATCTTCAATAGGTAAGGAATTCCTGGGCCAATATAAAGGCTAAGGGGTGCTAGAGGAAGGAAACTTGTAATTTTTAGCTAATCATACATATTATCTCCTTGTAAAAGCAAGGGATTCTCGAACTATTACATAGCTTCTCTGGATTCAAAACGTTCACACAAGCCCCCAAATAC